>NW_012151951.1:3814217-3822660 GCF_000956105.1 Propithecus coquereli
GTAATTTTAAAAATTAAAAATTATGGGAAATGACATTTATCATTAGTCAAATATAGGTTGAGTCTGTGACATATTGTTAACTGAAAATTATCACAAATTAACATGTATAGTATGACTCCACATCTTCTATGTTATGCATCTTATAAGAACACACACACAAGTCTAGAAAAGGTAATATATCAAATGTAGCAATCTCTGGGTGGTAGGATTCTAGATGATTTTTACTTCCATTTTTGTACCTTTTTTACTGTCTAAATTTTTGTGACATAATATGTAAAAAATCCGTGGCACAGAGATGATTCTCAACGCGCGTTCTTTTCCGTTTCTCCTCTGCCCCTTACAATATTGGAATCCACTTAGCAGCAAATTTTTCATGTGATCTCAGAGTTCTACATGTTCACTGTTTGCTTGGATGCAGTTGCAAACTCTGTTCTTTGCAGCTGTTACTCATTAACTAAAATGTACAGTGGAACATTTTTTCATTTTCCCCAAATGGTGGTGTTTTGATCATGGCATTCCCTAGAGCATTAGCTGAATGCATATGTATAGACCATATCATGAATGCCCTTCTTGGTAATAATAATAAAGATTTTAAGAGCTGTTTACATTTTCATGAATATAGACAAACTGATTTAAAAAATTATGCATATAAATTTGTTAGCTTGCTCAGAAAGCATTAATTTACCAAATATATTTTAAGTGTGTATTGAACTGGAGTATAAATGATCAGATATAAGGACAGACTATTTCAATGCGTATAAGACACAATTATTACACATTTCTTTTTATAAGTTCAACATGGTCTATCTATCTATCTATCCATATATCTAGCTAGCTCCCTAGCTAGCTAGCTGATAACTACCAGATATCTTGCTATCATCTATCAAAGCTATCTATGAATGTTAAGAAATGCCTCAAGAATGTACAATTAGGAGGTGGCTGAGCTGGATAAAACACAGGAACTCAGCCTTGTTTGCTGTGATCTTTTCATGACCCTAGCCTTCTTCTCTGAATCTTGAGCCCTGGTAGAAATAGGCTGATTGTACTTAGACATTTCATTACTGCTTGTGATATTGCCGAATCAGTAAAACCTCATGAATGGTTATCTCATAACCTTAGAATCTTTGACAAGCTGGACTATTAACCTGATCTGTTCTTTGCTGCATTTTCTTCTCTTTAAAGAACAACATTTATCAGAATTCTAGGTGAAAGTCCTATCAACATTCTTCCTAAAGATGAACTTATGCAGTAGCAAGGATAGAATTAATATAGTAAATCAGTTTCATTCAGTTCTCATTGAATGTTATCACTGCAGCTGTGGTGATGATCCTTGGTCAAACCCTGAGAATTAAACTACTGTATTGTTCACATAGTTACTGGGCAGTTATGTTATTCTACATATTTGGAAGCAGTGGGTCAAGATGAAGAGGTTGCAAGAATGTTGAGAATAAACATGAAGATTCATGATACACAGCTGGTGCCTGATTTGAGGCTGGTCATGGACCACATGGCTGGTCATGTGGTAGGTATGTGACCAGCTACTTTTAAAGAGTTTTCCTGGGCAAGGACATCTTTCACCTGTCCCTGCAATTCACCACTGAAGAGAAAGAGGTCTTCGTGCAATCCATTCAGAGGGAGGACAAGAAAGCCTCTGTGTGACCTCATCTATGTATATCCTTTTTCTGCTGTCATTGTCCTGTAGTGTTTGCTGTAATAAATCTTAGCCATGAATATAACTTTATGTTGAGCTATGTGAGTCCTTCCAGAAAGTCATCAAAGTAGTAGTTAAAACTGCCAAGGCAGCAATAGAGTTATTTTTCATGTGTACATTTTTTAATGTTTTATTTTCATTTCATATAACTGGATATTTTTAACATTTAAAGACATTAGAAAACTAAGCATACTAAAGGTTTCTTTCTTTTTGCCCCATTATGAAGATGCCAATTTTTACAGTGATTAGTATCATTTTCATCTTTAAAAATTGTTTTACTCTTTCCCAAAATTATTCTTTCATATCCTATAACAACATTTGTTGGTAATAAGTGAAAGTATGCTTACAAAACTGCTTTGAGTCTATTGATATTTATTGATATCTATGAGAAAACATTCATTAAAACATTAATGGGCTAATATCATACTTTGTATCCTTTCCCAAGGTATGTGTAGGAGGAACAGGATGGACCTGGTCAGTCCCTCAATGCAGAGATAAATCCGATCTCTTTCTCTTTCGAGCTGTGTCATTTTCACAAGTACTATAGTAAAAATATCACTACATCATAAAATTATTTTGAAGATTAAACTGGACCATGTATAATACACTGTCCAAAATACACCACACATGTAGGCCATCAAGTCAAAATACCTCCACATATTTATAAATTAAACAGTCTAAATAACTTGTTTTCTGATGCTATAAAAATTTTTAAATTTTAATTTTTTCCTAAATGTTTACTGTCAGTATACAAAAATACAGCTTGGTTTTTGCATGTTAACCTCGCCCCCAGTGACCATGCTAAATCAATTTATTAGGTCTAGTAGATGTTTCTAGATGGCTTAGGATTTTTTTTTTACATAAAAAACATTTAATATAATACTGAATAAAAGTGGTAAGAATGACAATCCTTGATTTGTTTCTGATCTCATTGGGAAAGAGTTCAATATTTCGCCATTAGGTAGAATGTTAACTATAGGATTTTCATAGGTTCCCTTTGTCAGCTGAAGAAGTTTCCGTCTATTCTAGTCTGTGCGAAGTTCTAAGAAATGCACATTGAATTTTGTCAATTGCTTTATATGCCTCTATCAGGATGATCATATGGTTTTTCTTCTTTATTCTGTTAATAGGGTGAATTACACTGATTGATTTTTGAGTGTTAAAACAGCTTTTTATTCTTCAGATAAAGCCTACTAGGCATGATGTATTATCCTTTTCATACATTGCTACTACAATTTATATGAAACTGCTTTTCTTTAGCTAGAACTACTTCACAAGTGCATTTATTTGCTAAAGATTATATGTTGATGTCAAAGCTTGGAGTGGTAAATCATTATCCCTCATGTCATCTCCTAGTATTATAGTTTATTTTCTTGCCTTTTTCTTAAAGCCCACTGACTCTTTATCATGGACATGGATTGATTTCTGTAAGGTAGTTTAAGAACTTCCTTACATACTTTTTACATACATAAAATGCTCTTTGGACCAATTAAAACATCTTACTGGTTCCCTCATTAATTAAAGATTAGAATAAAATTTTTGACATATGTACATTTTATATATTCATGAGTCATGCTTTTAATCTTTTAGAAGTTATGCTTTAATATAGGTGTGTTAAAAACACCTTTAGGAGAGTGAATCTATTCTGCATGAAACTATAATGACGGGTACACGCCATGATGCATTTGTCGAAACTCATAGAATATGCAAAACCAAGAATGATCCCTAATGTGAACCATAGAGTCTGGGTGATAGGATGTGTCAATGTAGACACATTGATTGTAACAAATATTTCACTCTGTTGGGAGGATGTTGGTGGGAGGAAATGCTATAAGGACTGCAGTTATATGGGAAATCTCTGCACCTCCCGCTTAATTTTGATGTGAACCTAAAACTCATCTAGAAATACAGTATATTAAAAGCAAAAACAAAACAGAACACCTTTAGATGTGCTTTGAGGTTTTTTTCCCATTGTTTATTCCCTTATAGGTCTTATTTTGGTGCCTTGAAAATAACATATTAATATGTTCAATACATGTTTGATGAATAGCTCATCCAATTTTGGTTAATATGGACCCAAATAAATATTTCTGTTTTTGATAACCAGAAGAAAATCTTATGTCTTTAGTGAAGGAAAAGTGTTTTAGTGAGGTTTTTTAGTTTTTATTTTTTGGTAGTTAAGGATCTTTGGCTTGCCATGTAAGCTGACTAAAATCTGTAAATGAAGCATATATGTTTATTCATGCTGTCAGATGACAAGAAATAATTTGTTTATTAATGAAAAATTTGAAGCACACAAATAAGCTATAATCACAATGAAAATGGGAAATACCACTCTTAAATATCCACACTACTAGATGACATTACTTAGCCACAGGTATTTTTATAAACTCAAAATTTGTTATTTGGCCTGCAATAGCACTTGAAATGTATTTAATTTCTTTATGTCAACACAAACAATTTCAAAGTAAAGTTTTCTATGTATAATATGAATACATTGCTTTTGTCTAAGTTAAAAAAAATATCTAAACTTTGAAAATGAGGAAAAATGACAACAAAGTATTATGTTGAGATCACTGGGTTAGAGACAAAGTCAGTTACTGTCCGAAAGGGAATTAAAATTTTGGAACTATGTATCACACCAGTGAGAAATTATTTGCATCTTTCTTTAGAAAAAAATCTATAAATTAAAATCTGACTTTCTAACATTTTAAAGTTAAGTTTAAAATCAAATTTGCCCTCTTAAGTCTGGAACTTTGGATAAATGGTTATTTTTAACTGTGTTGTTAAGATCTTTCTAAATTTTTTAAATTAAGTTTAAAATTTAATTCCCCTTTTCATGTCTGAGACTTTGGGTAAACTGTTTAACCATACACATTCCCCTAAATAATGCTTTGCTTTCATGTAGCATTGACAAAGTATTTTGTCATTTTTCTCATTTTCAAGGTTTAGATATTTTTTTCTAACATAGATAAAGGCACTATATGCATATTATACTTACATAGATCAATACCCTGAAAAAGCATTTAATTGAAATTTAATGGAATGTTCAGAAGAGAAAAACGTATTTAGATTTGGCCTTCAGGGATAGTAGGATGGGAACTGGCAGGGATGGGAGGTAGATAAAGAAGAGATCAGAAAAAAGGAAAGGTCTGAGTTCAAGGCACAGAAGCCAGCAAGCATGGTTATGTTTAACAGTTGCAAGGACTCTGGTTTGTTTACAGCACATGAAACGTGGAAGAGTATTGCAAGCTATAAAGGGGAAAAAGACAGTTAGAGACTGGATTGTGGCAGGGTAAGAGATTTTAACTTTCCTTGCTAGGTATTGCTGATCCCTAAGGGTTGTAGAGCCTGGAGAAGTCAGACTAGATCTGCTCTTTAAGAAGAAGGAACTAGTGATAGGGTCTTTTCTAGGATACTATTTTAGGAATTGAGAGACCAAATATGCAAATGAACAGTGGCCAGACTGTATATAAAAATAGAACTCTAATCCAGAATTTGCAGCAACGAGCCCAGTGAACCAACCAATTATCTGTAGTGACCCAGCCCAGGAAACCAGCTTAAGTCAGACTTGCAGGAAGTCAAACTTCTATCTCTAGTAATGGATCCAGGAAGCCAAACAATAACCCTTGTAAAAATTAGCCCCAAATGGCCAGGCCTTGATTAATAATTGACAGTTTTACTTATTTCGGTCCCTACTTCCAACTTAAGACCAACTAGAGAAAGTCAATTATGCACCTCCAACCAATCCATTAGGATGCCCCACTTGTAGTCAGTCCACCTACACCTTCCCCAGGCCCACTTATGACAGCCTCCACTCAGGGCGTACTTGAAGCCTTTCCTTTTTTCCACTATAAAGCTTCTCTACTACCCTACCTGCCTTGGAGTCTTTGCCAAAATGCAACTGTTAAGGGCTGCTTTCTTTGTTATTAGAAACTCTGAACAAATAGCTTTTCTTGTTCTCATTCAGGTGGTATTTGTTTATTCCCACAAAATATATTACCATTAAAACTCAGGATTCTTTTAAAAATAACAGTTTTATTGATACAGCATGCATCTGTCCACCTCGTATGAATTAGATCTCTCAGTGTGCCAAGCACTGTGTCTGGCAGTGAGGATCCAATAGTGAGCATGCATACTCTTGCTCTCAGAAAGCCTTCACATCGTGCAGGACAGAGACAAGTAAACATATGTTATACACTGTCAAAGACAAAAGTGAGCCCCAGTCAAAACTCACACAGGCTGTTTATTCATAAACTTACAGCAAGAGAATCCATCTGCTGTCACTTTCATTTCAGCAGAGGTTTAAGGGTGTTAGGAGAGCAAGTTTTACATAGTAAAAAAGATAAAAATACCAAAACAGTCTGAGGAGCAAGCATTCTATTAAGGTGGGATGTGGAAGCAAAAGAGACTTATTCAGGTATATTTGGCAGTACTTGGTTGTCTGGAAGGGGATAAGCCAGCATTTGGGGACCATTTCAAAATAAGAAATATTATTCAATGTTAGGGATTGAGGGTTTTCTGTGGCTGGCCTGCAACAAATCTAGTTGATGGGGTGTTTTTGTGCAGTCAGTCTGTCATGATGGTCCTTAATGGGTTGAGGGTAGGGGGTGCTATGGTAGGCAGTTTCTCACCACTGTATGTTAGTGCTAAGTTCCTACTAGTTTTATAGGGAGAAATCTGAATTTACAGATGAGATAAGTTTGGTACTCCTGGATTGAATTTACAAAGGAATAAAACTGCAAAAGTGGCCACCCCCTGAATATCTGAAAAACAGAATAATTTTGTTTTGCATTAAAAATAGTTTATGTGTGTATATGTATGTATACGTAAGATTTTTTAAAGAACACATCTAATGCATAAGGCAGGTCTGCAAACTGACATTCTGTAACCTGAAATTTTGTTTTATTTATATTGGCTAATGCTAAAACATTGAATGTTCATATCATTATCAGCAGCATGGATATTTCTGTTTTCCATAGTCACTATTATTGACACATCACTTTACACCAGTGTATTTCACATACCCATATTGCCTTTCCGGGTAACCTTTTCACTTTGGTTTTACAAGTGTTGGGGAAATGTAACTAAAAATCTTCTCCCAACCCAGAAATTCTCTCCACAAAGGCAGTAGAGAAAGAGAAAACTTTTATTGCTGAACAAGCATTCAACCAGAATGTGACGCACATCACAGGCAATCAGCTAAGAGATTGCAAAGACAGAAAGGAATCTCCACACCTTATATAGCCAAGTAGACACAACCCATTATATAGATGTTTTAGAAATGAAGAATAACTAATCCTCAAGTAAGAGGACTTGACAGCACATTTTGTAACATACTTCATCCTAACTTTACCTTGTAAGAGGGGTGACCATCTAAGTTAGCTTATTGGCTTTATCCAGAGAAAAAACAAAAACCTCATACTTTTATGACAGGAGATAGCTTTGCAAACTGGAGCAAGGTGCCCACAAAAGTTAGGCTCTTACCCTTCCACAGAAACTGGGAGATAGGGCACTTTCTTCCTTGATGTTTGCATTTTAAAAAGAAGGCTCCTAGGCCCTTGAGAAAGACATTCCTGGGTCCCAAAGCCCACAAACAGTCTAGTTTTCAAAAGGATTTATATACATTCCAAAGAGAGGATAGAGTACTTACGGTAAGTTTTATAAAGTAAAAGTTCTAAGATCAATGAGGAGAGAGAAGTCTCTTCCTTTATATTCAACAGCAAGAATTAAGTCTCTTATTTTTAATTTTTGCTTATTTTTATACAAGGTCCACCTGAATGTGCCCCCCTCCTAAATAAAGTAGTTTAAGAAAACATTTTAGAAACAGTGCTCTTTAAGGATAACAATTACTGGCATTCGTGTAGTGATTCTAAGACTTCAATTTTAAGGAATAAGGAAAACTTTTAAAATGCAGATTTTAGCATCCCTGGTTATAGATAGTTATTATAAAGACTTTGTACTCAGTTCAATTATTTTCCTTCTAATTAAACTCTTCCAAGGCTATTCTGAGGCTGATTATCCCATACCACTCCTCAAGAAAGACCACCTAAGGCTATACAACCTCAGTGAAATGATAACCTTGTATAATGGCTTTGGGATTTGTTTAATGGCCTTTGGGTCACCCTTAGACTTCTTGTTTATTCAATATATGTAACAATTTCTGATTATCTTTGGAGCTACCTTTTCCATTTTGGGAAACAAAAGGTATTCCCCGTCCCATAACTGAGCGATTGTTATGACATCAGTAATTCAGTCCACACACTAGACCCATACGAAGTGCACCACAATGATGTAACCCAAATATATTTTGAATCAGACATTATTTTAAAATTTAATCACTATTATATTTAATTTGTAAGCCAAAGGGAAACTAAAACTAATGAAAGTTGACTGTTAAATTTGAAATATATTTGTGATATACTGCTATGTTTAATATGTAAGCAAGTCCTGACTTATTTAGTAATTAGCCTTTCAGTTAATTTTCTCTTTATAGCACTAGACTAGACCTCTAAGACATGGCTAACTATCTTCAACTTAAGTGCTTCAGGCAATAAGTAGCAAAATCACTAACACAATTATAATGATTAAAATGTTCATTTAAAAATGGTGATAACTACTTATAATCAGCATAAGTGACAATAGCTTTTTAGCTATTTAAATTTTACAACTGTAGCTTTAGAATTATCATAACCTGTATTGAGTAATTTGTTAAAATATTTAATAAGATAA
>NW_012151951.1:3823504-3841024 GCF_000956105.1 Propithecus coquereli
ACTCTTCATCTAGCTCCTTCTCTTGCTGTGCAGTGCTAACCTATCTTTCAAGACCTAGGCACATGTGATCTATTCCCAGATGCCTTTACATCCACAGCCAGAAAGGATCATCTCTAAACTACCATTGCACCAAGTTTATATCACCTTTTCAAATATTCATTCAAAATATAATTGCTGAATGCCTACTATGTGTCAGGAAACATGTAGGCACTCAGGACCCCTGCTGCGCAAGGTCAACTCTCATGGAGCACAAAGTTTCTACTATTAATAGTAGTGTTCACATACTAACATCTATTAGAGGTACCTGTGGTTTTTCTCCCCTCCAACTATGATGTTAAACTCTCTGAAAGTGGGGATAGTGTCTTATTTATCTTTGTATCTTTATAGCACTTAGGACAGCATCTGCAATGTAGTAGATGATCGATAAAGTGATCTTACTGTGTGGAGAAAACATGCTCTATTTCACTTGAGTACCTTTGAAAGTCCAGGTGGCCCCTGATTTACCAGCTTATGCTCTTTTTCTTATATGGTTCCTTTTCTATCTTTAGCCTGAGCTGATCCTCTACTATCAGGCATTTGTGAGTTATTGTAAAATACTTGGAGATTTTAAAAAGTGGGAAGGGAGATTCGGAAGGTTGAGGGGAAGCTGGAACTTCACTAGTTAGGAGGAGATTCCTCACTGAAACGGAAATAAATTATCTGAAATACAATTCTGAACACCCCATTATCATATTGACAACTATTTATAGACAATAATTTTTAGGATAAAACTTAATCCAATTAACATACCTCATCAGGACCTGCATAAAATAATGCCTTCTGAATTTTTCAATTTCATTTCTCCCATTCCATTTGCCTGGCTAATTCTTGCTTAACTTTAGTAGTTCTGTTTTCTGCCACAAATCACACTTCAATTTTCCTTTTTGGGAACCATTTCTCTTCCATACTTTGTGATTTGTGAGAAATTGTACTTCACTGGCTGAAGTTAATTAGCATATCTAATCTCCTGTATCCATTAACAGATGCTCCTCATTTCCCTCTACACCCTACCCCCAGCTCTAGGCAACCACTAATCTATTTTCTGTCTCTATAGTTTGCCTATTCAGTACATTTTATATAAATGGAACCATACAATAGGTATTTTTTCATGACTGCCTTCTTTCACTTAGCTTAATGATTTCAAGGTTCAGCCATGTTATCATGCGTATCAATACGTCATTCCTTCATATGCCTGAATAAAATACCATCGCATGAATAGATCATATTTTATTTATCCATGGACATTTGGGTTGCTTCTATTATTTGTCTATTATGAATCATTCTACAATGAATAACAAAGTCAAGTTTTTGTGTAGACATATGGTTTCAATTCTCTTTATGTAGCTAGAAGTAGAATTGCTAGATTGTATGGTAACTCTATTTAACATTTTGGGGAACTACCAAACTGTTTTCTAAAGTGGCTGCATCATTTAGCATCCTACAAACAACATATGAGGGTTTCAATTTTGCCATATTTCTCTGACTTCTTGCTAATAATTACTATTTTTTTAATGATAATCATCCTAGTGGGTATAAACTGGTATCTCAGCATGGTTTTGATTGACATTTCTCTGAAGACTAATGACATTGAGCATCTTTTCATCTGGTTATTAGCCATTGTATAACTTTTGGAGAATATTGCCCTCATAAAATGAGTTGGATAGTGTCTATTCAAATTCTTTCCCCATTTTTTAAAAATAATAGACTTTATTATTCAGAGAAGTTTTAGGTTCATAGAAAAATTGAGCAGAAGTCATGTAGATTTTTTATATACTCCCCAGACCCCACACATGCATAGCCTCCCCCACTTTCAACATCCCCCACCACAGTGGTAGATTTGTTATAACTGATGAACCTACATTGACACATCACACCATCCAGAATCCATAATTTAAATTAGGGTTCACTCTTGGTGTTGTATATTCTGAGGGCTTGGATAAATGTATACTGATATGTATTTACTACTATAGTATCATACTGAGTAATTTCACTGCCCTAAAAAAATTCTGTGTTCTGCCTATTTATCCTCCCTCCCCTAACTCCTGGCTACCACTGATCTTTTTACTGTATCCATAGTTTTGACTTTTTGAGAGATTCATATAGCTGGTATTATAAAATATATATAATTTATGGATTGGTTTCTTTCACTTAGAAAGTAATATTCATTTAAGTTTTTTCCATGTCTTTTTATGGCTTGATAGCTAATTTCTTGTTAGTGCTGAATCATATTCCATTATCTTCTCTTTTATTCTTTGCTTTTCCCACTCCAGTTACTTTTCCTTTTTCAACCTGGATACCTTTTATTTCACTTTCTTGCCTAATTGTCCTGGTTAGAACCTCCAGTACAAGGTTAAACAATATGGTGAGCGTACAAAAATCCTTGCCCTCTTCCTGTTCTTAGGTTGAAAGCATTTAGTCTTTCACCATTAAGTATGATATTAGCTGTGAGGGTTTTTTAGATGTCCTTTATAAAGTAAAGGAAGTACACTCTATTTCTCTATTTTGAGGTTTTGTTTTTTTTTTTAATCATGAAAGGGTATTAAATTTACTCAAATACTTTTTCTGTTTATTGAGATGTTGATTTGGGTTTTGTCCTTTATTAATATGGTGGACTATTTCAGTTAATTTTCTATTTTAAGCCAATTTTACATTCTTGAGATAAATCCCATTTGATTGTGTTATATAGTCCCTTTTATATGTTGCTAAATTTTGCTTCATACTATTTTGTTGAGTATGTTTGTGTCTATAGTCATGATAGGTAATTGGTCTATAGCTTTCTTTTCTTGTGATACATTCGTTTGATTTTGATTTCAGGATAATGTTGCCCTCCTAATAAATTAGAAGGTGTTCCTTCCTCTTCTATGTTTTGGATGAGACCATGAGATTAAAAATTAAAATTAAGTGGTATTAATTTTTGCTTAAATGTTTGATAGAAATCACCAATTAAGTAAGATGGGCTTGTTTTTTTCTTAGGGTGTGAAGTTTTAAAATTACAAATTCCATTAATTTAGTTGTTGTAGCTCTATTTGGATTTTCTGTTTCATTTGAGTCAGTTTCAGTAGTTTGTGTCTTTCCTAGAACTCATCTATTTCATCTAAATGATTTAATTGGTTGGCATATATAAATAGTTGCTTACAGTATTCCTTTTTAATTCTTTTAATTTTCATAAGATCTACAGTGTTCCTTCTTTCAGTGCTAGTAGTTTGAATCTCTTTCTTTTTTTTTGTCAGTCTAGCCAGAGGATTGTAAATTTTGTTGATCTTTCAAAGAATAAAATTTTGATTTTATTAATTTTCTTCATTTTTTATTGTCTATTTTATTAATTTCAACTCAATATTCACAATTTACTTTCTTCTGCTTACTTTACAGTTTGTTTGCTCTTTTTTACAGTCTTAAGATGGAAGTTAAGTTTCATATTTGATATATATTTTTTAAGTTTAGACATTTATATCTTAATATTTCCCACTAAGGACTATTTTAGTTATGTCCTATAAGGTCTGGTATGTTGTGGTTTTCATTTTCATTTATCTAAAAGTATTGTCTAATTTCTCTTGAGATTTTTTTGACCCAACTATTATTTAATAGTGTATTTTTTAATTTCTGCATATATGTAAAATTTATTTCTGTTATTGATTTCTAATTTTATTCCATTGTGGTCAGAGAACATACTTTTTATGATGTCAATGCTTGTAAATTTATTGAGACTTGCTTTATAGCCCTACAATAATCTGTGTGTTTTATGTTCAGTTAAGAAAAATACGTGCTCTACTGTTGGTGGGTGCAGCATTTTAGAGCTGTCCATTAGGCCTAGTTGGTTCATAGTGTTATTGAAGTCTTCCATTTCCTTTTTGATGGTCTTTTCAGTTGCTATATACACTGCTGAAAATGGAGTAATAAAGTCTCCAAGTATAATTGTTGAATTGTGTGTTTTTCTTTTAAATTTTATCAGTTTTTGCTTCATGTGTTTTGGGCTCTGCTATGAGGTAAATATGTGTTTATAATTGTTATACCTTCATAGTGGATTGGCCATTGTGTCATTATAAAACATCTCTTTTTACCTATAGTAACTTTTTTTTTGGTTTATAGTCTATTTTTTCCTGATATTAATTCGGCCATTCCAGCTTTCTTATCCTTGCTGTTTGCATGGTATATCTTTTCTCTCTCCTTTTAATTTCAATCTAGGTATGTTTTTGAACTTAAAGTATGTCTTCTATAGACAGCCTATAATTGGATATTGTTTTTCATCCTGTCTGATAATCTTTCTCTTTCAATTGGATTGTTTAATCCATTCACATCAGAAATTATTATTGACATATGTGGATTTACACCTGCCATTTTACCTTTTGTTTTCTAAAAGTTTCATATCTTTATTTGTTTTTTATTGTTTTCTTTCAATTAGGTAAATATTTCCTATTATAAAATTTTAATTCCTGTAATGATTTTTACTATTTTAGTTATTTTCTTAGTGGTTGCTCTGAGGGCCTACTATATACAACTTAACTTAACCAAAACATATTTCAGATTTATACTTGATAATTTCAGTGAGATATAAAAATGTTATTTCTATAAAATTCTAGTCCCTTATCTTCCATTTTGTGCTGTTATTGTTATATGTATTGCATTTCATTATGATAAAGTTCCAACAATAAATATATATTTTGATATAAAGTTGCTTTATAAATCAATTAAGGGCAGAAATAAGAAATACATATTTATACTATTTTTTATAATGACATAATTACCTTTATCAAAGCTTTTTCTTTTATGTGGATTCAAATTACTTTCTGGTATCACTTGCTTTCTCTACAAAGGACTACTTTTTGTATTTCTTATGAGGCGACTACCAGCAATTTACACAAGTTTTGCTCATGACTTATTCATAACTTTCACATGTTATGGTTTTTTTTCCACTGGGGAAGGGGTCCAGAGGGCTCCTCACGTTATTCTCCAGGTATACATTTTGAATATCTATATTTATTTATATTTCCCTGAATGCAAATACGAGATGTTTGAATCAAGGGATAATATTATTACTTATAGTAATAAACACAGCAAGGGAAAGGACCCAACAATTATGAATGTAGGAATTTATATAAAATGGCTGGTATAGCAGTCCTCCTCTCTTCCTAAGAGAGGGAAAAAACAGTGGTGTCTCTAAAAAACAAATTCTCCATAAAAATAAAGGGTAAGGTCCCTTGGATCTTGTGCATTGGAATAAAAATAAGTCCAGTAGTGTAGATAAAACAAACATCTCTGGTTTACACTCCTTGAAATGTCCCAACCGTTCTGAGCTTTATCCCCCTTTGAAATGAAAGTACATATCTCCAGGGAGGTAAATCTTTTCTCCTTCTCTATTCAGTCATCTTTCAAAATATTAATTAAGGGAGTATATATGTTTTTATTACATGGATATCTTGTCTAATGCTTGAGTCAGGGCTTTTGGTATGCCCATCACCAGAATAGCATTCATTGTACCTGACAGGTAAGGTTTTATCCCATGCTGACCCTCCCACCTTCCCCCCTCCTTGGTTTCTCATGTACTTTATATCATTTTGTCCCATGTGTACCCATCTATTAGCTTCCACTTATTAGAGAGATCATACGGTGTTTGGTTTTTCATTCACTTAGAATAATAGTCTCCAGTTCTATCCATGTTGCTGCAAATGACATTATTTTATTCCTTTTTATGGCTGAGTAATACTCGATGGTGTGTGTGGGGGAGTCGTGGGTGTGTACATATATATATACACTATGTTTTCTTTATCCACTCATGAATTGAAGGGCACTTAGGTTGATTCCACGCCTTTGCAATTGTTAATTGTGCTGTGATAAACATTCAAGTGCAGATGTCTTTTGATAAAATGACTTCCTTTCCTGTGGGTATATATCCAGGAGTGGGATTGCTGGATCTAATGATAGGTCTACATTTATCTTTGAGGAATCTCCATACTGTTTTCCATAGAGGTTGTATTAATTTGCAGTCTCACCAACAGTGTATAAGTGTTCCCTTCTCTCAGCATCCATGCCAGCATCTATTGTTTTTTGACTTTTTATTAAATAATAATGGCCATTCTGATAGGGGTAAGGTGATAGTTCATTTCAGTTTTAATTTGTATTTCCCTGATGATTAGAGGCATTGAGCATTTTTTTCATATGTTTCTTGGCCATTTGTCTATCTTATTTTGAAAAACTTTTGTTTATATCATTTGTCCATTTTTTGATAAGGTCATTTGTTTCTTTTTTGTCGATTTGAGTTCATTGTAGATTTTAGATATCAGTCCTTTGTTGGATGTATAGTTTGTGAATATTTTCTCCCATTCTGTAGGTTGTCTATTCACTCATACCTTTCCTCTTAAAGACCTGCAGTGGACCAAGGGGTGCTCAGACTCAGCTCCCTGCCCACTGGCCCTCCCCAGTGTTGCTCCCCTGGCTGTTCCAGCAGAGCAGGGCACACCCTGAAGTGGAAGGACATTCAACCTGCTTGAGCACTCCATGCACAACTTGGGATCAGTCATCTTTTAACATCCCATGTTTGTCCTTCAACCCAGGTTCCAGTTTTCATTGCTCAGAAATCCTCTTCATGCAGTATTGTTTCTAACAGCCAATAATACATGCTTAATTTACTGATTGTTGATGTTCTTTAAGACTAGAAATACACTGAGATAGGATCAGGACACATTTTCCTCTTCTTACTTTTTAATTGTATTATCTAGTTCTCAGCTGTCAGAAACCATAATTTAGGAAAATATTAGCATAGTCACTACACCTAGAATGTCACTCTGTAACAAACATTGCCTTTGGCAATTCATAATCTCTTTGGGCCTCAGTGTCTTAATTTTGGGAATTAAATTGTTGTCTAAATGATCAAGATCCCCTGTAGATAAAATTCCATGAATTGATAAATACAGAGGCAGGCTCATTTAAAGCAAAACAAAATATTAAATAAAACAAAATGAAAAGCTTATTCACCACTCCTAGTGTTATTATTGTGAAGAACAAAAATGTGTTTCAACTTTCAAATGCTCAACTCAATCTTTTGTCATGAATTTCATAACTTAATTATCTTGTTTAATAATTAAATTCAACATAGTGATAATGTGAGTAACAATAAAGCCTCTCAACAAATTCAACAAATTTTGGAGTATTTTCCAATCCAAGAGTGGTTAATCAAGTTATCTCACACAAAAATCTGGGAAAGGCCTTTTGATTACACAGTAGTCAATCTCTGCTGCTTATGTCTTAGTCTGTTTTGTGTTACTGTAACAGAATAGCACAGCCTAGGTAACTTATAATGAACAAAAATTCATTGACTTATTGTTTCAGAAGCTGGGAACATCAAGTATAGCAAGGGCCTTCTTTCTCCATCATAATATGGTGAAAGGCATCACATGGTGGTAGGGCAAAGAGAGGGAGGAAGAGAGACAGTGTGTGAGTGTGTGTGCAAGAGGGGATCAAACTTGTCCTTACATAAAGAACCCATTCCTGTGAAAATGGAATTAATCCATTCATCAGGGTAGAGCTCTCATGGTCTAATCACCTCTTAAAAGTCCCATTTCTGAACACTGCCACATTGGGGATCAAGTTTTCAACATATGAACTTTGAGGGGCACATTCAAACCATAGCAGCTTGCCTACTCTGAGAGGTTGAGGAATGGCCATCTTTTCCATGTGGTTGTTAGAAAAATTCTGTAGTAAATAGAAACAAACAAATCAACAAACAGATTTTCAGAAGAAAGAAAAAAGAGATTATCTGGTCCTGAAGAGATGAGAAGAATAGCTCTTTTGGTTTATCAAAAATTTTTAGGACCTAATTAGTATGCCCCATAAGTCACAATTACCCTTCTTGCCTTCATTCATATGAAGAGCTGCTTAATTCATTTCTTCCTTGTATAATCTTACTTGAATAGTTTTCTGTTACATCTAGTTCTACTATAATGCAACATATACATTCCTAATATTCACTGCACTATGAAAAATTATGCAATAAAACACAGAGTTGAAGATAAATGTGAAGTTAGGGGCAAAACTCTCACAAATTTCATCAGTGACACAATGAAAAGGTAGAAACATAATAAAAATGGTAGCCCAGATTTATACACATTAAACGGTTAAGAAAAACCATAAATGGTACAGTAAATACTGTACTTTGTCTTGGGAGGGGCTGACATTTGTTTGTGTAAGTGGGCATAGGATGGATTTAAGCTTAAGAGTTACCTCAAAGTGGTAGAAAAAAGTTTACCAAATTTGTAATCTTTTGCAGCCTTAAAACCTAGGGTGTGCTTTTTCTTGCTTTTGAGATGTAATTCCTTTAAGGCATGTGTTTATATTAATAGTAGACACCTGTTTCATCAAAATTGAAAATCTGGTATGATGTATAACTTTCTTTAATTAACTTCTGTAACACTGTTGGAAATTCCTTTGCTGCTTTCTAATCTTTACTCATGGCTTTGTTTGACCACTGAAGGCTTTGAAAATTTGATGATGTTTGAAAATCACCAAATGAGCCACTATTAGCATTAAAAGGAGCTGCTTCTGCAGGATTTGGCAATTTCTGTTTAAGGTCTTAGTGCTTTATATTTAATTGTGAGAAAGGGTGTTCTGATTTTTTACTGTTTGATCTTCCATGCATAAGCTCAATAATCTTTCTATTACTTCTGATTCTTTGGGTCTTGTTTTCATTGACTTTGCAGTGCTTGAAGTTGTCCTAATCATAGACGTTTCTTTTGTTTTCAAAGCATTGTTTCTGATGACTCCCAATATAGATTCCTTTGCGCCTGTTGTTTGGGAGTCATCACAGGCTCTCCCATTTCTTTCAAAATATTTTATTATTTTACACTTCTTCTCAATATTTAAAGCTCTTTTTTAATGCACTATTTGCTGTTTTCAACAAGGACACTTTGCTATGATTGGGATCTTAAATGAGCATCACAAGGGAAAAATCATTGCCTGGATCAATGTCATGGGGCTTTTCCCTTATGTTTTATTCTAGTAGTTTTAAATGTCAGGTCTTATGTTTAAGTCTAATGCATTTTTAGTTAATTTTTTTATATGGTGTGAGGTAGAGTCTAATCATTCTGTTGCATGTGGATATCTAGTTGTCCCAGAACCATTTATTTTCCCATTGTGTATTCTTGGCACCTTTGACAAAAATCAATTGACTGTAATTACATGGATTTATTTCTAGGCTCCCAATTCTGTTCCATTGATCTATATATCTGTTTTTAATGTCAGTACCATGCTTTTTGGTTACTGTAAGTCAGGTATTTTGATATTTCTTGTGTTATTCTTTTTGTTCAAGATTCCTATGGCTATTTGGAGTCTTTTATGGTTCCATAAAAATTTTAAATTTTTTTTCTATTTTCTGTGAAAAATATTATTAAAATTTTGACAGATATTACATTGAATCTATAGATCACTTTGGGTAGTGTGAACATTTTAACAATATTAAGTTTTATAATCCATGAACATGCAATATCTTTCCATTTATTTAGAGTAATTTACTATGCAGGTATAGGTAACTAATACAGTAATATTTCACTTAGTTAAATATAATTTATTAATAATTTTTAGCTTTCTTGATATAGGGCAATTTCCATGGATTTGAGTCATCTACGTCTCAGCCATTGTAGTATGAGTGTTTTTTTTTTTTTAAATTTGCCTTGTGAGAAACCTTCATTTTCTTTTCATAATTTACCTGAAATATCTAATTTATGTCTCTCAAGACATATCATTAATACAGGAGGAAATGCACAGGAAAAAGAAAGTATGCAAAATCATAAAAATACTGGTATGTGTTATAACAAAATGTCAAGAGACAATTAGTTCTAGCCCATACTGAGGATGTTTCATTGTATTAATAAAATCTGATTTTTAAAATAAAAGGAATCTCTGTGATGTATTTCAATAAGATATAGTGGAAATATATAATCTTAAAGAATCAGGGAGAGAATACAAGACTTTAACAAGTCTGTCTTCACAACTGGCCTTTAGCAGGCTTCTGGGAGACATCCTCATATTACTTAGAACATTTTACCTGGTAAGAGAATTTTTATATGCTTGAGGCCTTTGGCCAATGCTGTACTATTATAGTTTGATCAAATCAATTATCCTAACAATGCAATTTATGGTGAATGCCTATTTTTGCTTTGGAAGTGGTAGAATCTGAGTAGCTGAGGCCTGTCACACAGGCCCTGTATGCCTATGTGATTGCACCCCAACAACACTCCGGACACTAAGGCTCAGGTGGGCATCCCTGGATGGCACGATTTTTTATGTGTTGTTACACACCATTGCTGGAAGAATAAACATGTCCCTTGCCTCCCTTGGGAGGGAACATGTGAAAGCTTGTGCCTGGTTTCTCCTGAACTTTTTCTCGCATGCCTATTCTTTTTGCCGATTTTAATCTGAATCTGTACAGTTAGGTAATAATATTTTACTGTGAGTATAACAGCTTTTCCAAGTTCTCTGAGTCCTTCTAGCAACTCACCAAGCCTGAGGATTGTCTTGGGGACCTCTGGCACAGAGCAGAGTAAGAATCAGTATAGATATATTTAGGGCTTCAGTTCCAGTTGAAATACACACTAAGGTACTGAAGTAATGAATATATCATCAATACTACCCTTGATACTTTTGAGTCATCAGGGTGCCAGAATAGCTGTGATCATCATGGGATCATCAAATATGATCTGACTTTTTCAAAGTATCAGTGTCAGAAACTAAAAATGAGTAAACTTGATATCAAATTCTAGAAACACTCTGTAACATATTTTGGATCACTCAGTGAGCCCTTTGAGAGCAGGAATTATAGAGTAGATATGTTACAACTGGGAAACAAAATACACAGAACATAATAACACAGAATACATAGCAGGTACTCAAAAACTGTTTATAAAACTGAATGAGTTACAAGAAACTAAAAGATAAAAAAAATCATAACTAGGAGTCAGTATAGATGTAGAATAAAGACAGACAACCAAGTCCATTGGCTCTTTTAATCAACTGGTATCTACTAAGACTGGCCAAGCACAAGAAGGTCATGTATAAAAGCTTATCTGTATTACAGCAATGTGTTAAAATCTCTGATGATTTATTTGTTTACCAGTTGGCAAAATGTAGGCCAGATGTCAGAAAAATCAAGTATTGTCTGGGTTGGATGAGAGTAGATCCAAATGATTGAATGACGGTTCCTGAGAGAGATCACACAGGATTCTGTCCTAAGCCTTGTCCTCTCTAACATTTTCATCAGTGACTTGGATAAAGACAAAAATGTAAGCTTATAAAATTTTCAGGTAACAAAAAGCTGAGAGAAATAGCTAATGTGCTGCATAACAATCAATATTTGAAGAGATCTTGACAGCAATTTGTGTGAAAAAGACTTTAGGATTTTAGTTGACTGCCAACTGAAAATAAATCAGCCATGGCTGCCAAGAAAGTTAAATGTGTGTTGTATATAAATGCAGTAGCCTGCGTGTGTGTGTGTGTGTGTGTGTGTGTGTGTGTGTTTCACTCACAGTTATTAGAAATTACCTCTTACAAAATCAGTGAGGCTAGTAGAATTCACCCACAGAGGTTGTTCTAATCCAAGATTCTTGGTTTTTCTTTTACAAGTCACCTATTATGTTTATGATTAACCATGCTCTTGTGTGTCCTAGTGTGACGAAGAAAGTAGTCATCTTAAATGGCTATATCAACACAGAAAAGTAAATTAGGTATTAGGGCTCATCTCAGTAAATACATATTAAATTGTTTTAAGTGACCCACTTTAGCAAGAATTTTGTCTTAGTTCTTGCTTTGAGATCAGAGGGGAGAAGGAATGAATGACTCTCCACAGGGCCATCTGTACTAGGAAATGGGAAAGCAGGAAGGTTATCTAAAATGTCTAACCTCTGCCCTCCCTTGTCCCCCAAAAAAACCTCTATGTGAGAAGGAAAAAGGAACAACCCACACATCACCTTAAAGACTACAAAATTAGCAAACAAAAGGGTTTAAGTGGAATAGGAAAAGATAAATCTAGTTTTAAAACATTGGGTCAATAGAGGACATTCTAGCCTGTGCAAGTGGTTTTCTGTGACACCACTCTCCTGTGAGGATCTCTAAGGCTCAGGAGGATACTGTGGTCCCCTTCCTCTTACCTTCCCATGTAGGTCTCCACTGGAGCTGTTGCTCTGCAAAGCACGATGTCCTTCAGTGAATCAAGGGTACCACACACTTCATAGCTTGACTCCTTCCTGTGCTGCAAGGGAACCTGCAAGGTAAGCATGTAAAAATGTAATTACTTTTGCTGATAAGGGCCTGGGAAGGGGATCACAGGTGAATACCATGATAAGCTGCTGCAGTAGGCTAAGAGATGTGCTGGATGTGAATACTTCAGCAAAAGCAGGAGATGATTATTTTTTACCCAATTAAAAGTTAGCAGAATGTTTATTGTGGCCATGTTTGTCTCTTACAAGAATAAATGGGTAAGGAAAATTTTCACAAAATAATCAGGAACTAGCTCCTAAGAAAGAGAAACATTAGTGAACTGGGCCAATCAAGTATCAATCACTGTTCTAAAATGAAGTAGCAAAGGTAGACCCTAAATGCTGCTTGGAAAGGGAAGTCAAGTTTATATCCTTTAAAGTAATAATTGTTATATATAAAGTATCTATTTGTAAACATATAAATTGTTATATAAATGTAATAAATTATATATAAAATATAATAATTCTCTATTCATAGCTTCTTGAGGTGGGGCTCTAATGGCTATTTCCAGCTATGCTGAATGAGAGTTAAAAGCTTTAGATCATTTATTTATCCACACCAAATTATTTGAGTATCTAATACATACTTGGGATTAGAATATTATATGAAATCATTAACCTCTTAGAGTGTAGAGTATAATGGGAAGAGAAAATGAAGTATGTCTTCAATGAAGAGATATTAACTACCAATAGATAGTAACTGACAACACCCCAATTTTCCTTAGTGACCTTGCTCATGAGGAAGAAAAAAGGTGTGTGTGTGTGTGCATGTGTGTGGGAGAGAAAGAGAGAGAGAGAGAGAGAGAAGGAGAGAGAGATTGGCTTGCCAATTTCTTTTCAAAACTGAATTAGATTATAATAGCATCAATTAGCATTAAACAAGGTAACTCCAATAAACAGAATTCTCATACTACATTGTAGCTGATCTGCCTTATAGAGGGTAGGGGGAATGGGATTTAGATGAGGAAGGCAATTGTATGAATAGCTAAGTTGAAAAAAAACAAAACAGTAAAGAGTACAGAATTAAATGTGGTCTGCAAGGATTCATTTCAACATTAACTTCGGCTGGTTCCATGGAAACAGAGTCTGAGCTGGCAATCTGCAGGCAGGAGGTTTATCTGAGTACATTGACGAACGGTGCCTGTAGGGAGCTGAGGAAAGAACTGGGTGAAGGGAGAATTTGAACTGTAGTCTGGTTTCCATGGAGGCCTGGGCTGATTCCACATGGGCCTGTGGGGCCCCAGTAGTCCTTAGAGTGTTGAAAAAAAAGGCCCAAACTTTGCCTCTGGGCCCGCTAACCAGTTGTTGGATATGGGCTGCTCCTGGGAAGATGGTGTAACATTGAGGGAGGGAACTTCTATCATCTAAGAGCAATTTCGCTGGGAGAGAGACACATCTGTAAGCAACCAGCAGTCAGCCCGTGGGGGGATAAGTGTCAGAGATAAGGAAAGGGGCGTCTGGCCTGCCTGTGTAGCCACAGGATCGACTACACACATCTGTATGAAACCCATTCACTCTGTTATCATTCAACTATCCCCAGAATTTGCCTGTTTAGAGAGAGTACTCATCAGATTTAAAGAGGTGTCTCTCCTCAACCCAGCCTCTCAGAATTCAGCTGGGAAACTCAAGTATAGGCTTGGTAATCGAAAAGCATTTGGAGGCAGTTTAGAAGATGAATTGTAAGGGAAAAGTAGTAGAGATTCTGAAAGGAAGAATATTGGTCACAGAAAACAGAATAGTGGAGCCAACGCCCATAAAGTTAGTGTGCCAGAGGGGATTGAAGGGAAAAATCTGCTTGCATTTTTTTTTTTCCTAGATCAACTTTCAGAGGTGCAGTAGACAAATTACAGAAGATAGAATTAAAATTGATTCAGCCCATGGGGTCTGCCTCTATTCCACCTAAATAATACTAAAGAGCCAAGAGCAGAGAAAATGAGAATTCATAATTTCACAGCTTAAATGAAAGCTATGAAAGTCATCAGAATGATAAACCTGCAAGGGGAGAGAGAGAGAGAGAGAGAGAGAGTGAGAAAGAGAGGTGTATGTGTGTGTATTTTAAATCCTCGGTGCAACTTCTCAAAAAAAGCAAAAATTTTGTAGAGGCTAAGAAATAGAAGAGCTAAGGAGGCCTGTGGGGACAGTAGCATTTCCCAGAGAAATGACAGATACTTCTTAAAATGAGATATCACCTAAAATGTTCCCTGGGAAAAGAATTAACTCTTGAAGCCCCTAATTAAATAAAAGAATGATATTTTAAATTCATAAATTCATATGAATTGCTATGAAATTTATTTATTAAGATGTGTTTCAGTTGTGGAATCATTGCTGACTGCTGACTGCTTTATTATAATTACATAATAAAATTATGTAATTAAGCATACCAAAGCTCATTCTTAATGCCAAGATTTAAGTCTTCTCGCAAATGGGGTTTTGTGGGGATAATTGCATCTTACAAAACTTGCAGAAACAGAGAAAATGTCAATGGATGCTTAGTGAAGGGAATGTGTTTTAATTTTATGGGCTCTAGTGTCTGAATGCCTCATTCAAACACCAAATCTACTACTTACTGGGTGAGTTCAAACAAATTAGTTGAACTGTGGACTCAGTTTCCAAATATGTAAAATGGGAGTATTATTTGTAATTACCTCACTGGATTTTTATGATTATTCAACACACTAATGCATGATTAGAGTTTTAGTATAATGTCTGTGGCATTTTAATTATTCCATAAATGACTATTATTGTCGTTGTTATTATTGGTCTTTGTGGTGAGCAGAAACATAATGAACTTAAGAATACAAATGCCTTAAGATAATAGTAAGTGTGGATATGGAGACAGATCATGTTAACTTAGTAACATGAGTAACTTAGTAAAACTGAGTTACCTGAAGTGTAAGAAAGTTAAAAAGCCTAACATATTAATATTTCTTCCTAATGAGTTAGTGTCTATTATCATTTTGAGAAAGCCCATCAGTAATAAACATACATTCAATAGTTTAATGATGTCAGGGGTTGGGAGCCCTCATGGTTCTTCACATCTCATGATAATAAGAACAAACATTTATTAATTTCCCACTGTCTGGTACTGTTCTAAGTACCTTGCATGTGTAGACCCAATTGAACTTCCCCCAAATCTTTTAAGTCAGGTACATGTGTGTCTCATCTCAAGAAGAAGAAAATATGATAAGAGAGTTTCTTATAACTTCCATATTGTTAAATTATGGAGTCAAGATATAATCCTAGGTACTCTGGCTTCAGAGCTTGTGAATTCAGCAGTATACTGTACTACAGTGTATCTGTTTATATATGTGCACTGGGAAGACCCTTTGAAAACACTGATAAGTGAGCCGGTTATTTATTGTCAATTCAAGAAAAGAAAATTCTCTGATTGCAGTCGCTCTCCACTCTTACTACAGCCTGTACTGTTTACACTGTTACAGTATTTATAATCCACCTTTTGATAATGTTCATGAACAGTGAAAATAAAATAGGGTTTTGGATTTTCTTCACTCCGAGTTCCTGACTGGCTTGCTTGGCCAATGGAAAGAACGGGAACCGTGAATATGTGCATGCATGTCACCTAACAATGGTTGGTGGCTTACCACATGGTCTCAGAATCAACAGGTGAGACATAAGGATGCCACAATCAAAACAGCCGAATGGACCAACTACCAAAAACATGGAATCCACGGCCCCAGGTGGATAACACTGGTATCCAACCAAGAAGATTGACTTGATTCATCTTGTAGTCACACACAGTTGAGGTCAATGAAATCCTATTTTCAGATATAAGACTTTTTTTTTCTAACACTGAACAGAAATTATTTTTTAACATTATATATCAATTTGGTAGGGCTTCCATAACAAAACATTACCAAATGAGTGACTTAAACAACAGAATTTTTTTCTCGCAGTTTTAGAGGCAAAAGGTCCCGGATCAAGGTGTCAGCAGGGTTGGTTTCTTCTGAGGCCTCTTTTGGCTTGTAGATGGCTGTTTTCTCCCTGTGTCTTCACATGGTCTTTGCTCAGTACATGTCTGTGTCCAAATTTCCTCTTATTGTAAAGACACTAGACATATTAGATTAGGGCCCATCCAATGACCTCATTTTAACTTTATCTCTTTAAATACTCTATCTCCAAGTACAGTTGTATTCTCAGGTACTGGGGGTTAGGACTTCAACATATGAACTTTTGCGGGAGACACAATTCAGCCCATAACACAATAGTAATGGAATAAAAAACAGGCTCCCATATAAGAATGATATATTTCTACTGTCATCCAAACCTACATATTATTCCAGTCCAGCAGAAGCTTCAAATTAAAAGAGATAATTTTAAACTTCCCTCATAATAGTCTACTAATGAGCTGGCTGCACAGAAGTGAGGTGGAATTTCTTCGCCATGTAGCCTATTGTTCCTTGATGGGGGATGGCAACGAGGAAACCTTCCCAAAGTTATTCCTCATTCTGCATACTTATTAGAATCAAAGAAGAATGTTCAGAGTATAGACAGATGAATAGAATGTCTGACCTGAATGTCATTTTATTAAAATGTACTAAGCCAATTGTTTTTCATCTATCAGTAGCCATGGTTACAATTCTCATATTTTCTGAAATTCGTTGGTCAGAGTAATTGTGAACCTAAGTATTCTCCATCTTAACAATTGGAAAGAAAAATTGATAGACACTAAACTTTTACCCATCAGGGTCCTCCAAATTTTACAAATTAATCGAAGGTAAAAATTAAACCAAAATGGTGATAAGAAATTCAAAATGTAATTCCAATTTTAGCAATTTCCTGTTAGCTACATAATGGCAGAAACATTATTATGTATCTTCATGTACCTGAAACATTGATCTCCACTGTTTTAACCCAGTATTACTTTATTTCTGCTCCCAAATATTAATGAGAAGTAAAGAGCAGATGAAATAATTTCCATGTTCTTCCCCATGGCAGTAATGAGAATATTATTTAAATAATGAAATAACAAGTAAGCCTGAGCCTAAGTTAGAACTCCAGTGAACCTTGACAGGCTTGAGAAAACCTTTTAAAATCTTATTGTTTAATAGCAACTTCATATATTTATATAAAAGTAGAGAGAATAAAATAATGATACTGCATATTCCCATCACAAGAGTTATTCGGTCAACTCTGAATAACTCAAGAGTTATTTAGTCATGAAAAATTCTTTTCCTCCCATAACTCTACTCACACCCCTTGTCCCTTTGATTATTTAGAAGTG
>NW_012151951.1:3841209-3868593 GCF_000956105.1 Propithecus coquereli
TGACATATATATTTTAAAATTCAAATACAATCCATACATTGCAACCAGTTGAAATGCTACTGAAGTCTTTGGTTTTTTTAACTACTAGTTACTCTTTCTTTTCTCTTTTTTTTCTGTCAATTTTGTTGTTGTTCTTGTTGAGGAAACTAAGTCATCTGTCATAGAAAGCTCTCAACACAGAGAGACTGCTTTTTGCTGATTGCCATTAATGACATAAAAAAATTCCCATTGTTATGAATATATTTCCCAGAATAATAACAGCAGGAGGAAGGAGACTAGAACCGTTCTATGATGCTTTGGTGTGGAACACTAAAGGGAAGACCCTGTTACTGAGGCCACAGTCATAGCTTAAATCCTGACTCTGAAAATTTACAATGTGGCATTGGACAAGTTTGGGATATTTCTGAGTCTCAATTTCCAGGTCTGTAAAAGCATACATAAGTACATCATAGTTAGATTACTTGAAATGAATATTTTTTTTTCAGTTGTCTATGCAGTCAGAGAAAAAAGACATATTTTCTATAAGGTGTTAACAATAAGAATGACAACTGATGTTGCAACAAATATATAAAACAAGATATCTTCAAAGAAGAATGGAGAGGAAATGTTTAGTGAAGTTAAAGGCTTATGTGAAATATTAAAAGGAATAGTTTATGACAGAGAAACAAGCAAACAAACAAATGATATGAGCTTTGGTTTGAGTCAATTGGCCCAAGGTCAAATTTCATCTTCACTGTTTTCTTTCTGTATAGCTCTTGGAAGTTACATTGTCTGATTCTTAATTTTCTTTATCTTTTAAATGATTTAGAATGATGTCTGTGTCATAGATACGTTATGAAGATAAAAAGAGAAAAATCAGTAAGTTGCTTAGTAAATGTCATGGCTACCAAAACTTGGCAAATATTAGAGGGAAGAAGCTATGCTAAGGATGCATAAATAAAATGGTCATGAATTTATCTCAAATTTCATCTTTATCTGTGTATGTGTATGTGAGAGATTGGAGTGACTGTTTATAGTCACAGTAAATTCAACGTTTGAAATAATTCATTTTAATGATCTGAAACATTTTCTTCAGAAATATTTTATAGCTGAGTTAGAACTTTTGTTCTGTTTATGAAACATAAGGAAGACACAGTGAGAAAGGTATAAGAAAGAAGCATACAGGGGCTCAAACTCTACTGCTAATGGTTTATTTCCTTGGCTGGGGGTGGATACGTGGTTGGTTGTTGTATCATCTTCCATGCCTGTTTCTGTGTCTAAAATACTTCATTATATTAATAATTTTCAATATTATAATTCAGTCCCAGTTAGCTAGCACTCAGAAATGACAAGTCCTTAACAAATTTGTTGGATGATTTAGTTTCAAGTTTCAGCTAATGTAGTGATGCGTGGGAGTGTGCGGAATGTGTTAACGGGGAGTGATATTATGGCTCTTGATTACAAACATCTTCACTTCCCGTTTCTCTGCTCTTTATCTGTTTAATATCCTCTCCCATATACCCAAACACTTCTCTTCCTTTAAGGATATTAAGTTTCCTTTTCAGTTATTAATGTTATATTGCTTGAAATAATTTAGGGAATGAGGTGGACGATATAGAGACTAGATACTACGGCTCCTGGACTGTAGTAACATTGGCCGGAGTTAGCCAAGGAGGATTTCCTAGATGATTGGAAGCTGGATCCTTTTTTTCATTAAAATCCAAAGACATCCTGCTTTGCATTGAAAAGAAAAATTGCCTACAAAGAGTTTTAATTGATAGTTTTGCAGTGTCCAATTATGATTTTAATGAATGATAGTAGACGTGTTTTCATAGATGGTTATCTTATCTCATTGAAATTTTTCATAATTATTAAGGCAAACTCTGGTATGACTTATTGAAGGTATATGGATTTCAGCAAAAGACAGAAATGCTCTGAGCTTTTTTTTCTTTTTTTTACTAACCTTTATGTTTATTATATTTTTAGGGATCATAGTTCAGGAATATTCTGGCTGAAATTGTTTAATCTAAGTTATGTGCTTATTCATTTGGAGGAACTGTTATGTTGTAAAATGATTTGGAGAGAATTTTTATGAGAAATAAAATTTATTTGAGGTCAGATAATTTGATATTTTCTTAGAACATTTATTGTTCTAGCTTTCTGCCACTTAGGATATACTCCAGGTTCTTCTGTAACAAAACTTCATTTTGGTTTGGTTCCAAAATGCAGCCCATGTGTATAGAATGGTCAAAATTTAAGTCCCCTCCAGAGGTAGACACGAACTGAGGAGTGAGCCAGATGTACATTCCTTATATCTGACCACGGTGATTGGTTCAGTGATGGGCACAAGACCTAAGTCAAGCCCCTCAGAACCAAGTTGGATGTGGAGATGTGAGAATGCAGTTCTGGAGCAGCAACATCTGCATGTGACAAAGAGAAGATGTGATGATAAAACAAACAAACAAAAAAAAAAGAGAAGGAAGATGATGGTAGAGCAAGCGAACAACTGAATTCTTCTGACATTGTTTGAGCACCTGATCAACCAAAGCTGAAGCTAGCATATTCCTTTTGTCCTGAAATTTTCTGGATTCCCCCCTAACTGTGTCCTAACTGATATAATTTCATTAGTAATATTTAAAATGAAGGTGTCATAAAAATTAACTGCATTATTTAAAAAAACTAGATGTTGTCTTTTTATGTCTATGTGATGCTAGCTTTTTGAAATTCTATAGCTTTTGAACTCAACATCATAGATTTTATCTAATGTTTGATGTAGCCCAAAGTCCAGCAACCACATTCTTGCCACATATTCACAAGCAAGAAGCCAAGTTTTAAAAATTCAGTCTGATTAACCCCTTATTACCCACCCAGTTTGAGCTACTTTGCTCCTCTCCCTCCATGTATATTCCATGAACATATTTAATCTTAGGGATTTCTGAGTTTCTTTAGTTAAGAAGACAGCACCAATATTCTGCTCAACATTTTGTAAGTCACCAGAGTTTAGAAATGGCATATTCCCAGTATCAGGCATATACCGAAGAGTCTCCTATGTTATGGACAATTTCCTTTTTCAATCCCTGGGGGCCATCAGGATCAGAATCAATGGCACTCTTATTCTCAAGTCGTTGGCAGAAGAACTAATTCCATCACGACGGCTCTCTCTCTGTCACTGACCTCTAAACCCCTGCATTTCTGATGAATGGCACACTAAGAAACAAGGCTTGACATGTTTGCTTGTTTGTTTGAAATCAGTTGAGAGGAAAAAGTAAAAAAGCACTTCAGAGATGCATGGAGTTTTCACTTGGATTTATTGTAGAAATATGTATTTATTTTCTAATAAATAATTCACTTCCTGAATTGATTTTTTAGGCAGAGGGATCCATGTGTGTTTCAAGAGGTATAAGGAAGAGTGATGATTGAGAGTTTAATATAGACATAATCTCCAGCTCATGCTGATTAGTTCTCCATGGATTTTTGCCATGGATTAACGCACAGCTGTGCAATTTGTGCAGTAATCTTCAACTCTGCAATTTGGTGACAGGCTTTATTTTACAGCTATTGTTCCTACAAATAATAAGAACATAACATGTATCAGTCCTCTGTTTATATTTTCCTATTGATAGATAAACAAAGGGAAGGCGATTGCCTAAAGTTACAAGGAAGCCCACACAGAGATGAATGTGGCAATAACATACATTACATGTGAGTTTGTTGAGTTACAATCCAATAAGGTCAGGGTAGCTTCAGGGCAGTGATGAGATGTGAATTGTACCGCAAATACTGGGTTGGATTGGATGAGAACTATGCATTCCTATTAGGAGTAGAGTGGCATGGACAATGTAAACAACGTATGTTTGGGAGCAGTAAATAAAGCCTCGTGGAACCACATATTCATGCTTGGAAAAAGTAGACATAACAATAGACATGAAACACAAGCACAATATGAAGGATGTGTACTGACAGTCAAAGGGATTTAAATTTACCCTGTGAACCATAAAGAGTTTTTATTGTTTTGGGGACTTTGCAAGAAGCTAATAAGAAAAAAATAATCAGATTGGCATGCATTGCTTTGCTTCTGGAAAACCAAGTTAGTAAATATTTTGGAAAACTCTTTTCATGAGAATAGCTGATTCCAAATTGACAACGTGGAGTAAAAAGTAGTCAACAGGCCATTCTCTCTGATGGTGTGGAAATAATAGGATTAAATTCAATTACTGTTTTCAAATCATCCGCTGTGACGGAGCAAGGCACTATAGTTATCTTACTTTCTTAATTAACAGTAGAATGGAAGACAAAATTACACCACTTGTGGGGGAGACCTGGAACTGGTAAGATAATATTACACAGCATTGTTCAGATGCCTTAAGGTTATGACATATCACAGCTTCAGATACTGAAGCACAGCATAGAGATGCCAAGAAATACCTACAGTAAATAAAGACTATGCCATTCAGCAGACAGAATGAAGGCAAGTGAGCAAAGCTCTCTTTAAGACATGTAACAAGAATCAAAGGTCCAAAATACCAGGCTTAGTATTAAGTCATCACACAGATCAAGACCACTGTAGGTGTGAGAAATGAAGAGATATTAGTCAAACAAAAGGCAACACTGTTGGGAAGGAAGAGGGGACAGTTTTCTAAGCTCAAGTACAGCACGAGAGAAGCTATAAAATTGATAGATGCCACGGTGCCTTTCAGAAACGGAAAAGCTTGCTACTGTGTCTGCAGTGGAGCTACGAGACATGGGTCTAGAAGTGAGTAGCCATGTGGCAAGGCTTGAAGGCTCTACAAGCCATGACAAGCATTTCCCCTTGTGATAGAAGGGTATTTTAAATGTTAATCACAAGAACAAATTGTCTTTCCAAGCATCACAAAGAAGAGATTAATAAAAATTATTTTATTGAGTAATTTGCCCTATCTGATTACATTTTCTATTATCCTTGCTTTGCCATATTTAACCTAAAACTTAAGCCAATATACAGTTTATCATAATGAAAAACCTTGATTCTGAAAACATGTTTAATATGCTTTATTTAATTAAAAACATTATTGACTGCCTGCTATATGAAAAATTCTGTGCATGTTATTAGAGATACACAGATAAAAGATAATTAGCCAGAAAAGTTGCAAATTCTGGAAGGTGAGATCAGTTCATAAGCAAGTCATCTAATGGGGGCCACTGAGTTAGTGAAGGTGGAAAGAGAAGGAAGCAATCACAGTGTTTAGAATCCTTGGGGGCTCAATTTTAAATACTGATTTAATTGTGACAAAGGATCACTCTTAATTTTAATTGAGTATACTATTCAATGAAAAGTCCTATATAAGCATTGATAATAAGCTCACAGGCTGGGACAAATTTAAAACACAGAAGAAAGTCACAGAGGTTGATATAGTGGAAAAAATATGGACACCGAAGTCAATCAGAATTGGGTTGAACTATTTACTAACGTGCCAGACAGTCTCAGACATCACAGTGAACGGAACACAGTCCTTGCCTTTATGGATCTTACAGTCTAGTGAAGAATTGAGACAATAAAAACGTAATTATAACATCAGGTTGTGAAAAGATTTATGAAGGAAAAAAGGTAGTGTCAGGGAAGGGAGAGTACTGGGGATGTTTTAGATGGTATTTCAGGGAAGGGACCTTGATGGAGATGACATCCGAACAAAGATGGCAAAGAGGTAAGGGAGCCCTGCAGGTATGTGGTAGGAGAGAGTTGCGGAGGCAGAGGGAAGAGCAAGTGCATTAGTGCTGAACGGGACTCGATTTTCAAGTTCCTTAAGAAGGCCGGGATTCAGCATGAGCTGTTTAATAAAGTTAAGGTAAAATAACCCCGTTAATATATCTACATGTTTAAAAACAGCTTCTGTCCTGGAATTAAAATGCTCAAAATAATAAGATGCTAGACATTAAAGCCAAAGAAAATTTTACAGAGGGGTGACTCCAGCAGCTTAAATTTACTGGTGGAAAAACTAGGTGCCAAGAAGCAAAATTATTGCCAGAGTGGGACTGAGACTAGAAATTAGATCCCTTCAATCCAGACATTGTATCTGTCTCCGTGGTCTCTGCTACCACATAAGAAAGAAAAGTTCTCAAGAGTTGTCTGGATATAGCATCTAGCTTAGTATTAAATACTATAAGCTGCACAATTAATGAACCTTGTTCAAAGTTACATGATAATTCAGAACCTGTCATTTTCTCCATGAAATGCCATATATATTTTGAGGGTAGAGAAGCCCATTTTTATATAGTACAATTTCTTTAAACTTAGGACCCCAACATGAGTATGATACAAACATTTTTTTTTAAATATAGGAAAAATTAGATTTCACTTTTGGAAGGAACTTTGGCTACTTCCAAAAAAAACCAGAAAAACAAACAAAAGAAACGTTGTTCAGTATGTTCCCATTAACTCTCCAGGAACATTTAAGATGACTAAGGCTGACCTTTTGCTTATTTTTGAGTTTTTTGAAATATGAATCATTTTGCCACTTTCTTTTCCTTTAGTCTTTATTTGGATTTTGTGAAGTTGCTACGAGGCATCTTTCCTCAGCAGGGTTCTTTGAATCATTTACCTCTGCTAGCGGTATTATTATTATTACCATTATTATTGCCTTGCTCCTCAACTACTACACCTGGGCTGGGACATTGGTGCTGACCTGGCATTGTGATTCGTGTAAAACTCTTAAACTACCGTTCTTCAAGCTCTGCTCTTCCTGAAAAAGTAATGTATGTCTCTGTCAACATAACATTAACAGTGATCTTGGCATTGATGATAAGTATTTGTCTGCAGGTAATCGATATATTTTTATGGATGACAATCTATCTCCTTTTACAAACAGATTTTTAAAGTAAAAGTTTGTAAATATTCTTGAAGGAAAAAAAGTGATAAATTATGGTAGCTTATTTGGTTATCCTACAAAAAAGCAATTTAACTCATAATGTAGTTCTACTCTAATACTAACAGCACGATCCTAAAAGTTTAGTCCTGGGGGGAGAGAGAGGCATTTTATGTAGAAAGAAAAAAAAATGCATGATTAAAAGGAGGCATTGTGAAGAATGAGTTTGTGTTCTTCTTCATTCCTAGTTTTAGAGATGGCAGTATAATTTTCAAAACAGTGAAATTTATCATTTATCATTTCAAGGCTTTTCACTTTAGAAGCACTTCATCCAGAGGTCAAAGGTTTCAGTGACTTCGAAAGATTAAAGATGTGCCCCAAATCTTTTACACCCCTTGCATTAAAAGGTGGGATCTAATTCTTCCCCCTTTACTCTGAGCAGGGATTGTGACTGCTTGCCCAACAGCATAATGTGGAAGTGATTATTCTATTGATGCTATACTGGTTTCCAGACCTAGGTTTAAGACACTTAGGCAGCTTCCTCTGCCTGTCTCTTGAATAGTTACTCTTAGAACCTAGATTCTATGCTCCAAGGTCATCAAGCAGACCTGTAAAGAAGCCCTTGTAGAAAGGAACTGAGGTGTCTGACAGTCCTACTGAGCTCCCAGAGGACAGCCAGCACCAATGTGCCAACCACACGGGTAAGCTCATCTTGGAAAAAGCATCTTCTAGCTCCAGTCAAGCTGATGCAATGGGGCCAGTGATTAGTTCCCCTTACAAAGCCCTGCACAAATGACAGGTTAATGAGAAAAACAGATGATTACGTGGCCTTATGCCAGGAAATTTTGAGTGGTATTTTATGTACCAGAACACTACCCGTTTGTAAATATCTTCCCACCAATCAGGTTTGCTATTTCTGTAAGAGTGTTTTGTAGTTACCTGCACTAAGGGAATAACCTTTCAGCAAAATCACTTCTCCAGATCAATGTTCACTTTCTTTTAGAGCAGGTGGGCTAATTATTTGTTAGAGGAAGCAATTTGATTGAAGTAATTTGCACCAAGGCTTGAATGACTAATGTGTATTTAAGCCACTCAGAAAGATTTAATTGACAACATTTCAACCATGATATTAAAACAAATTGAAAAAAATAGGAGGCAATATGGGGAAAGTTATTCTCAGATGGGGCCATAGTTTAGAGAGTACAAAATATTCAGACTGTCCTCATATTTAGTTTGGGCCTCTGTGTTGAGTAGATTAAATGAAGAGTATGCATCTTGTATTGTATTAGTCACTAGTAAAGGGGAGCCGTATATAGTGCATTGTGTTGTATTTTAAAATAATTCATTGTTTATACCTATGACTATGTTGTATATTTCTTCAAGATGGGAGTAAAGTCTACCTCATCCACGTATCTTCCAGCACACACAGTACAGTGTATTTTATACATTGTAAGTGTTCAATTAGTATTTGTTGTATGAAATAATAAGAAACATTATTCACTATGTTGCCAAACACATTTGCCTTTTGTTTGGATGTCAAAATGTCCCCAAATTTTATGAGATATTACCATAATCAAATTGAAGTCTCATGCAATGTTGAAAATGCTGATTAATTTTCATTTGTTGTAATTACATTACATTAATTGACTAACCTCAACCTAATAGTATTATATGATTCTTTTAATTTATTTTTTGGGTTACTTTGCTCATGTTTTAGTCAAGAGTTTGCATTTATGTTCATAATATTGGCCTATGACTTTTTGATTGTAATTTTTTAGTCAGGTTTTGCTATCAAGGCTAGGCTATCCTTATAGAACAAATATATGGAATATATTTGTTTTTTTTCAAATATATAGAAAAAGAAGGTTTCTGTGTTTTTCTGGTTTCTAACATAATAAATATATGCTAGTGAGTATCATTAAAGCCATCTGCCTTTTACTTTGTAGGAAATATTTAAATAATGAATTTAATTTCTTAAGTAAATAAGAGTATTTATTGTAAAAACTGTAAAGAAAAACATTTGCAGATGATATTATATTCATAGAGTAAAATAGAATAGAATCTATAGATCAATTTTAAAATAATAATTTGGTTTAGAAGCTTGCTGCCTACAAGTTCAATACAAAGACTTTACACAAGGAAAAAGAGAGAAAATAAAAATGTGACAATAAATGATCCCATTTTAAATAGAATCACAAATACAAAATATCTAGTAATAAATTTAATATATATTTTATGGTCATTATACAGAAACTTATATTTTTAAAAACGTTTAGAGATGATCTTAATAATTAGATGTATCACGTAAAGTATTTTAAATGATCTATATTGTAAAGATGCCAATTCTCCTAAAATTGGTCTATAGATTTAATGCAATTCCAATGAAAACTCTAATGGCTTTATTCCTGTGTTTGGCCACAAGCTAATTCTAATGTTTATAACAATTTGCGAAGGGTCAAGAATAGCTACCCTAAGGACAAACAAATAAACAACAGTATTCTGTTCTACATAGATACTGCAGAAAAAGATCTGATCTTAAAGGGATAGTTAATTTCTGACAAAGGTGGAACTAAGAATTTGATATCCATATTTTTAAAAATATGAATCATGGCCCCTACTTTATACTATTCACAAAAGTTAATTCCAAAGATTTTTAGATGTGAAGGAAAAAGAGCAAAGCTTTTAGAAACTGATGTGAGACTACTGATATTAACATGAGTTAGGTAGGGAAATTTTTACAAAGAAAACACATAAAGCACTATCTCAAAGTGTTGTTTGATGAATCTGACTATGTTAAAATTAAATATTCTATGTAAATACAAAATAAAAGTGAAAAGACAATCTATGGAGTAGACAAGATAATTCCAACACATAAAAACAAAGAGCTTACATCTTGAATATAGAAAACCTCCAAAAATCAATAAGGACAATACAGAAAACCCAGTAACATGATATTGGAACAGGCCCACTGTAAAACAACATAACTATATGGCAAATAAATATGTGAAGTGATGATCAATCTCATTGGTAAACAGAAGAATGTTACATAAAACCATAATATGATACTACTAAAAACCCAATAAATGATTAAAACTAAACAGACAATGTAAAAATTGGCAGGATGTGGAGTAGCCAGAATCATCATGCTCTGCTGCTCCAAGATGGAATTGGCACAGTGACTTTCAAAAACTCTTTAACCAGTATTTACTAAAACTAAATATGTATTAACTTTATTATGATTTAGCAATTCTACTTCTAAGTACAGACTTGAAAATAAATGATTGATGACAGATAAATAGATAGATAGATATAGAGATAGTTATATACTAAAAGACAAAATGTTCATATCAACATTATTTGTAATGACCCACATTGAAAACAGCCCAAATATCTGTGCCCAGCAATTGTGTGTTCATACCATATAAAATTATATAGTAATGTAAAATAATAAACTACTAATGAATACAACAACATCAACAAGGCTACAGATAAAATGCTGAGCAAAAGAAGCCAGATGCAAAGAGTTTATACTTTTCGATTCCATTTGCAGTACAAAAATAGGAAAAATAATGTATACCAATAGAAATCAAATACCAGTTAAATTATAAGGCTATAGTAAAAACAAGTAAGAGAAGCAAGGAATTTTTACACACACCTTGAAAGAGCAGATAACTTCAGTGCTATTCAGATTGTTCCAATACATAGAAAAAGGAGGATAACTTTTATAAGCAGAATTGCACTGATAGAAAAATCCCAGAAAGTTTTCACAAAAAAGAATATCCATCTCACTTGTGAATATCAAAGCCAAGTCTAAAATAAAATATTAGCATCAAAACTCAGAAGCACATTAAAATAATAAAACACATGATAAAATGGAGTTTTCCCCAAAAAGGGACAGTTCAAAATTAGAACTCTTTCAATATCAAAATGATAGTTATTGAATGTAAATCAGCAAAAATATAAAGGCTTAATTCTTAAGAAGATATAATATGATGTATATTTTGTCCTAAGTTAATTAATACATTTATAACAATCCCAATAAAAAATTGCCAACAAGCTTTATTTAACTAGATAAGGTAAGTTTTAAAATACATTTGAAAAATCAAGTAAGGAATGTCTGGAAAACTCTGACAAAGACCAATGCTGGAGAGGCAGAAGTAGAGGGAACCATCCCTAGAAAGTATGATGATTTACTATGAAGTCTGAAAAGTAACCAATCATTGCCACAGATATAGACAAAGTAACAGGTAAAAATAGAAAGTGTAGAAATATAAACAAATTTCTAAGAAAAAAACTTTATTATATGTTACAGATGCATCTCTCATCAGGGTGAAAAGATAGCCCTTTCAATAAATGGCATCTGAAAACAATTTGCTACCTGGGAAAATAATACAGTTGAATTAATTCCTCACACTCTATACTAGGAAATATTTGAAACTGATAAAATATTGCTATAAAGTCATAAAACAATAAACGTTATAGAAGACAATGCAGAAAAATTATATTTAACTCCTGAATTAGGAAGACTTTTCTAGCTATAATATAGAAGAAACATAAAGAGAAAAATAAACCTAGTCAATTTAACCACATAAAAGTCAGAACCTTTTGTAGGACAAAAACTTGTATACCAAATAGATTTTCAACTAAAGCAATTGAGAAACATGCATATTTACCATGACAAATGGTGATCTTTTAAATATACACAGTTACGGTAGCTCTGATACATACCCCGCAGGAAAATGGGCAAAGAACATGAACAATATGTTCATGTTCACAGTACAGGAAATAGAAGTACAAAGATGATTAGCTATGGTCCTAATAAGAAAATGAATATTAAAACTCTAAGAAGATATCATTAGTAACCTAATAGATGGACAAACACAGAGCAGCTTAATATTGCACTGTCATTGTGGATATGTGAAAATAGACACCATATTGCCTGTATTGTAGTAAGAAAATAAGTTTGTTCAACTGCTATAGGGAAGTTGGGAATTATCTTTTAAAATCACAAATACATGTATACCCTTTGATCCAGCAATTCCACTTCTAGTCATTCCCAAATTTATACTAGCATGTATGTGAAAAGATTATTTATTGCTCTATAACTAAACAGGTATACAATCCTTTATACAAACCTTTGGAAAAACTGTGCTATGGAATACAGATTTTGTGTTTATTTTTAGAAGGATACTACATGCATATATCATCCACTACATAACACCTTCCATAGGATTTGGGGCAGCACCCTGTATCTAAATTACTGCTACTTCTGCAGTGAAATGCATGTGTATTCACACTACATAGACTAAACAAAGAATATAGTAGTATTATGGTTTACATATTTCCAATGGTAGTCACTAATTTTTTAGATAATGGAATAAACATAGACCAGTAATTTGCAAACTAGAGCATATATCAGGATCACCCAAAGCTTTATGAAAAGACAAATTTCTGAGTCTCAACTTGGGGTGATTCAGTATATCTGGTGTAGGATCCTGTCATTTGCATTTTTATGAAGTTATAGTGATGCTGATGCTGTTGGTTCTAGGGATCACATTTTGAAAACATCGATTTAGACCATAAACATTCTGTGATTCTTTCTATGAATAATATTCAACAAAACTTCAAACTAAATTTAATGTCTGTACATATATATACTGAATTTTTACCACAATAGCATACATGCCTTGGAAAAGAGGACATATCAGTGTGATCATTGTAATCAGAGTGAAGTTGGATGTTGGAGGGTGGATCTGGAGTGAGTTTCTCCAATTACAAAACCACACCACAGTCTTATTAAACTGCATTATTTGTGGCTTGGTTAAAAACTTCTTCTGGTGTCATCTGTCTAATTACCATGGGTTTCCAAGAAATGTTGCTTTAATTATGTAAACCACCGTAATCTCTTCCTCACTAATAAATGCATGCTATTTAAGGGCAGAACTTAGCTGTTCATACATTTTCTCCCCATATTCTACAAATAATTTCCACATCATTTAGGTAATACACAAGTGTTTTTTATATCTAACTTTTCTACACTCTTGGCTGATTAACTTTAGTCTAAGTGATGAGATTTGATATTATGTCTTATAATTATGCAAAAGGAACATTTAAAGTCTCCATCAGCAGGGCTTTTCAAACATCACGCCAGTTTGATGGCTGTGCCAAGCATTTGTTAATATTGATTTACCAACATAATTCTAAGCATTAGTGACAGTGTAATTGGTGTCCTACAAACTGAATACTTTCAGGGAATCTTGGATTCTTCAACCTCTGTTAATGACTGCAGGCTGACACCTTAAAATGTGTTTATACTTTCCTTTCATGAGTGTAATGAGCATGTTACAGATGTCACATTGAAGAAAAATATTCTTATTTATGAATAACAACATTTTAAAGTTATGTTTTTCTTGTCATACTGATCTGCAATTGGTCCATATGGCTGGCACAATATTGTTTTTGAACCAGTAAAAAAATGTATCTCTAGTTATCTTTCTCTTCTACCCAATAAGAATTAACATGATTTTCCATTTGTATTATCTGTTGATTTTCTCTCTTCAGTAGTAAGGTGTTTCTCAGAATTTAGCACCTGTGCTGTGGTTTTTATCAACATTATGAATTTTCTCAGAACTGCATTTTTCAATGGATACTACCTTTAAAATTTTGTCAAAGTAGATTTTTCACCATATATTTTTCAGATATATTTTAACATGATGCTTCTTAACACTTTGGAGCCAACCTCCTCCACTCCCACTTCCAATGGTCTCCTCGTGGTCTCTTCTAGCTGGTTTCATGAGCAACAAATTCATTGGTGGTATAGTTTTACTTCTTATTGATGTATCAATATAATCAATACATGGTCATGACCTCTATTTTGTATACCTTGTGATGTGTTTTCCTGTTTCCTTAATTCTTGCTCATCACTGTCAGAGAATGAATACAAACATGCTGACCAACGTATCGCTGTCACAGGGTAATGTTTTCTGATGCTCCTCTGATTTTCACTGGTACCAAAGTAGTAGCTTTAAATATAAAAATATTTTCATACTTTAATTAAAACCAAGGTCAAAACATATAATGTAAAAATATCACCTAGTACCAAATACAGTAACACGCTAACGAAAGTGCGATAGTATATCAGCAAACAGCAGACATACAGTAAGTGACTGTTGGGAGTACAGACAGACAAAGGGTGCCTCTTATCAGTGCACATTAGATTGTTTAGTCAAATGAGTTTTGGCATAAAAATGATTTAAAGAATGTTTTCAGAGATTATCAGATTTTGAAATTTTAAATAGCAGAATATGAACCTACATAAACAAAAGATTAGATAGAACTTAAATATCTATCAGTAAGTGCTTGATTAAATAAAGTGTGGAACATGCTTGATAGTATAATACTATGTATCTCTCGAAAAGAATGGGAAAGCCCTTTATATTTTTATATACAAATAACCATAAGATTTATTATTAAGTGTGATAAACAACATGCCAGTCTATAGTTATAGTCTGTTTCTATGCCTATGGAAAATGGAAATGGAAAGATAAAACATAAAATGGTGTATGAGAGAGAGTGAGAGAGCAGCTACATGCCTTAGGGCATGTTCAGTAGAAGAGTAAGCTGAATTGAATGGTATTTCTATTTTTAGCTCTCTGAGGTATCTCCAAATTCTTTTCCACAGAGGTTGCACTAATTTGCAGTCCCACCAGCAGTGTAAAAGTTTTCCTGTAGGCATCTACCCAAAAGAGCACAAAACATTCTACAATAAGGACATCTGCACCCGAATGTTTATGGCAGCACAATTCACTATTGCAAGAATGTGGAAACAACCCAAGTGCCCGTCAATCCATGAGTGGATTATCAAAATTTGGTATATGTTCACAATGGAATATTACTCAATCATAAGAAATGACAGTGATCTAGCACCTCTTACACCTTCCTGGATTAAACTTAAGCCCATTATCCAAAGTGGGGCACCACAAGAGCAGAAGAACGGGATCCATTTGTACTCACCATCAAATTGGTATTAACTAATCAACACATAAATGCACATATCAGAACAACATCTATTGGATGCTGGGGAAGGGGGAGGGCGGCGGGAGGAGGGGGGAGGAGGGAGGAGGGGACAGGTATTTGTATACACAAGGAGTGCAATGCGCACTACCCGAAGGATGGACGTATTTGAAACACGGACTTGGGGGAGGGGACCAAGGGCAACACATGTAACCTAAACATCTGTACCCCATAATATGCTGAAATAAAAAAAAAAAAAGAGTAAGCTGACTACAGTTAACAACGATGTATTGTGTATTTCAAAATAGCTAGAAGAGAGGACTTGAAATGTTCCCAACATACAGCAATAATAAATACTTGAGGTGATGGATACCCTAAATACCATGACTTTATCATTAAACATTCTATGCATGTTACAAAATACAACTACTTCAAAACATGTACAAACATTGGCCAGGTGTGGTGGCTCACACCTGTAATCCTAGCACTCTGGGAGGCCACGGTGGGAGGATCCCTTGAGTACAGGAGTTCAAGGCTGCAGTGAACTGTGATTGGGCCACTGCACTCCTCCCTGGGTGATAGAGTGAGACCCTTGTCTCAAAAATAAATGTACAAATATTGTATATCAATAAACATTTTTTAAAAGGAAGATATAGACAGATACATTAGTCATTTTTCAGTGCTATGAATTGCAAATATTTTCCCGATTTGTCTTTGTTTATGGTGGTTTTAATGTGAAGATATTTTAGATATTTTTAAAGTTGTTGAATTTACAAAGCTTGTAGTTTCCAGTTTGTGTCATATTTGGAAAGACTTTATGAAATACTGATTCATCTTTGCATTCCTGGCTAAACTACATTCGATCATGAGGAAAAAAAAAATGGGTTACCACTTCTGAAGCTAGAGTCTTCTTATTTCTTTAAACTTTGAGTACTGTGTGTGGTTGTGGATGTTTTTGTTTTTCCTATTCCCCCCCGACAGTACATTCAAGCAAAAAGTATGGCTTCTCTTTTCAGTGAGGACCTTGAGATCTCTTTTCTATTAAGGCCTGTCTCTGGGCAAATGATGTACAAAATATGTTACGGTGTTTTCTTAAGATGCTAAAGTTAAAAAACAGTACATGGTAACATATTCATAATTTTAGCAACTTAGATCTTTGACAAATGTCATATTCCTAGCCAAAGCAATATGTGGAATAGTTGAGAAAGTATATGGTATCCATCCATCTTTTCTTGTATCTCTCTTGCTGATAATGGAACCAGTAGAGTTTTGTTTGATTTTTAACTTCCACTAAGTAAAGTATGCTCTGCTATTTCAAAGATTCTCTTATATCTGAGATCTTAAAAGAAAATACACTGCATAAATCAAGGCAGTATTATTATGAAGTCGATTTTCAAGGGACATTTGCACAATAAAAGTTTATCAAGTAAATCTTTAAATAGGTTTTCAGGACACAGCATGCTTTTGAGCTTTTCTAATTAATTAAATGTACTTAATATTTTCCAGTAGAGAAGTTTAAATCAGTTAAAGCTACCTTCAGAACTATTATAAGAAAAGATTATGTTAATTTATTTGGGATATGAAAAAATTTATAGATAGTATATACTTTAAACTAAATCATCTTCTACAGAATATTAACCACTGTAACTTGTAAAGACTGCACATTTACAATACTCTCAGGACAAACTCTGGAAAACAGACCAGAAATCCCACAATGTGGATATACCAGGCTGTATTTAAATCAAATCAAGCTCTTGAGGCAGGAAGGAGATCATTCAATCTCACTCCAGAGAATTTATTAGATATCTTGTTCAATTCAAGTTTTCCTTCACTGTTTGCCTACTTGGCTCTGAGAAAGCCAAACTGGTTAACTAAGAAGTGTATACTTAGAACAAAGTTTCTGAAGTGGATGATGTAAAATCTCAAAAAGATATAATATGTAGGAATGGAATGTATTTTTGATACCCATCTCAGATTGATTGTCAAAGGCATTCCTTTCAAGTCTTACCTGTTTACAACAAGCTTAGGAGCACAAATAGACACACACCTCCTCTATTATAGATCTGTATCTATATCTATATCTGTATATATATATATATATATATATATTGCTCTAGCATAAGCCAAAGTTTTGGAGAAAAGGCAATGTATGTACATTCTGAGGTCTCCACAACTGCATATAACAAGTAACCTCAGATTATAAGTCAATAGTACTGGCACTGTATTGAGATGGCAAGATGAATCTAGGTGGTGTGAAGTTGAAAATTTATATAACTCAACATTACAAAATCAGTCATGAGAGTGAATGTTTATACAATAAAAGCAAATCGCGTTATAAATTTTTAAAAACTGAAAAATCTCATAAACATAGAAAACCCAGAAAAATTGGCAATATTTTTCTTAAGTGAAACACTTCTGTACTACTTTTAATTCTTCACTTGTAACTGTCTACTCTTTCATTACTTCTTCCCAGGAAGACAATTTTGTAAATCACTTTCTCTAGAGAAAGTGGAAAGCTAATTCCATCTTTCTTTTAGCATGGTTGATTGAAATTTGCTTTTATTACTAATTGTAGAGATTAGAGGTGCAAAAGCCCTTTTCAAAATCTAGGGAGGCAGTCATAAAAAAGTGACTTTCTTAATTCTGCATTAGTAAGCTATTTTAACTATATTTGGTTTAGACCACCATCTATTTCCACTCTGCTGTGGTCTAAATGTTTGTGTTTCCCCTTAAATTCATATGTTGAAACCTAATCACCAGTGTAATGGCATAAGGAGGTGGGGGTCTTTGGGCAGTGATTAAAACATGAATTCGGAGCACTCTTGAATGGGTTTAGTGTCCATTAGTGCCAAGGAGGCCCCAGAGGTCTGCCTTTCTCCTTTCCACAATGTCAGGGCACAGAGACAGCACCATCTTTGAACCAGGAAGCAGGCCCTCACCAGTCACCAAATCTTCCAGTGCCTTGATCTTGGACGTCCCAGCCTCCAGAACTGTGAGAAATAAATTTCTTTTGTTATAAGCCACCCAGTATATGTATTTGGGTATAGCAGTGAAAATGGACTAAGAGACACTCCAACTTCTCCTCCATCACTTGAGCTCATGTCATGTTGGATCCATATGGGCATAAGATATTTTAGAATCTGGCTAAGGGGAAATTGGGTGATACAGTTAGTCTGGGTTTAGTGGGTTTTCCATTCTATTTTCACTTGGATCATGGCAGGTCATCACAGTGTAGGAATGACTTCTAGCAATACACCTAAAAGTATATTGATGGTTAGTCACTGCATAAAAACAATCAAAATGCCCTCATTATAATCAAATAATATATGAAAAAACTGTATAGAAGCTTTTCTAAATTTGACAATGGTACTAAAATTTGCATGGCATTATTATTATATTAATGAATTTTGAAGCTGTACCTGAGACTGTAATGAAAAAATTCAGAATGGAAAGTTATAATGGCCAATTTCAGTGAAAATATCTCACTTAAAAACAGCAACAATATATTTGACCCTATGACCATATTCCAAGGGTTTTCTGGAAGCTTCAAGTTCCACTGACTTCATCGTAAATCTGCTTCTGTGTATGTATACCTTAAGGAAAGGTAGGGCTTTAGACAGAGACAGATTTGGTTTAAAAACCTCACCTCTATTACTTATGAGTTTGGCGAATGAGGACTACTTTCTCAGCCTTAGTTTCCCATTCATTAAATACTTTACTAGAGGAGCTTGAAGGATCCATTTATTCAACAACCATTGACTGAGTGTCTAAACAGCAGGTGTTGAGAATGTGTTGGGCATATGCCATGAACTGAAAAGAAGATTCATGGGTCTGATGAATAGCTGAGCAAAACAGAAAGGGTTAGCAAGTGAGCTCTGACAGAAAGGACCTCACATGTGACAAGGAGTCTTAACTTGTTACTGCAAGTAACTTATTTTAGGATTTTAAATTGGGGAGTGGCATGTGAGATCATTTCATCTTTGTGGAGATTTATAATAATGACAGCAACAATTATTTTTGGAGCATCTACTATGTTCCAGGCAAGATACTTATCATTATATACATGCTTTTTTTTTATGTAGCTCTCTTAGAATTCTATTGAGATAGTATCATTATCTCCAATTTGCAGTTTTGGAAACCAAGACTTAAAAAAATAATTAACTTACTGGAAGCCAGGAAGTTAGATTTTGACAAAGTGGGTTCAAACCCAGATCTGTATCTATTCAAAGTCTCCTCTGCAAACTGTCGTTAACCTGTTTCCATATGGCCCAAGTCTGATCACTTCAGTCTCACTGAGATCAAAGAAGCACTTGCACCATTTGGATGAGTATTATTGGAAACCTCTTGCCTGTGCTCCAAATTTTTCTGTGGGGAAAAATAAACTAGCCTTTTAAATTGAGAACATTTTCAAATGTTTTGGCAGTTGGCTTAGTAAAGAAAAGGTGTTCTTTCGCAGTTTAAATTAGAGTATGGCTTTTTGCAAAAGCGGTGGTATTTTAAAATGGCTTATTCAAAGGGAGTATTTTCAGAAAATAGTAAAATAGAATTAAACACCTTGTGTCACAAAGATCAACTACAATCTTACACACTCCTAAAATATTATCCAGTACAACAGATATGTATGTATCACAGTACACTTTAGGATATGGATAAATAGTAAAGAAAAAAAACACAAACACTTAAGCCATTACTATATGCCAGGTATTGTTTAGAATTTTCATATATATCATATCTTTTAATTTTCCTTAATTCCTTCTTTTTTCTCTCCTCCAACATCCACTCTGGATCAGAAATTCTTGGCATAAATATAAGTGCTAAATCAGATCAAATGAATAAGAATATCTACTGGGAGAATTTGACTCATCTTCTAAAAGTCCTTTTGCCTATTAAAAATATAGACTCCTCCATCATCTTAAAGACCATTATAAGCCCAAATTTCTTATTAGAATCTCTTTTATCTAAATTGACTGGGTAGCTTCCTTGAGGTATGAGATATATGCCTAATCTTCTCTATAGGCTTCTGTTAAGAAAATATAGTTAAAGAGTGAATGGTAGTGCTTGGCAGATCCCCTAAAATAACTCAGGTTTAATACAGCCAAATGCTTTACTTCTAGACGCACGCCGCGGCAAACTAATGATTGCAAAGGTAGAGCTCAGAGATAGGCCATATAATGATGCTTTTTCTCTGAAAGAGAGTTAACAGTGGCTGAGACTTTGTAGGTCCACTTTCTAAGATGCTAGAGATGGACCCATGCCAGAGGGAGTCACCAGCATCAAAGCCACGGTAAGCAAATAGTAATGAAAAGAATGAGTCTCTTTTGTCATTGTTTCTACTGTCTGCAATCTGCTTCCCTTTCTACCATTTTTCCTTCACCTAGGAAAAAAAGTAGAAGGAGCTGAATGAAAATTATTTCCATTCTTGTGTTATTCAGGAATATTATTGCATTCTGATTGATTTTATCTTCATATCTCATCAATAGGATTTAATTCCCTCCAAATAAAACCCGCTTATTTCTTCATTTAGAAATTTCTTCTTTAATTTTATCCTTTATGATTTAATCAAATATTTTCATTTGGCCAGTCAAGTATTAGAAGTTAGCATCAGTAAGGCCAGTCCAATACTTGCAGGATACAGCCTCATAAACTATTGGGAATTTTCGTTTCACTTATCAGTCGGTGTAGGTTAGTGGTACCAGTGCTTGACTTTTTTCATACCTTTATTGAAATAATTAACTTGTAAAATGGAACATTTAATTAGAAGTCAATAATACTGAGGTATAGAGAAAGATTCTGTTATCAATTTGAAAGATTTGAATTTCCGTTACACGCTGAAGATGCCCTAGACAGAGAATTTCCTAGAACAACTGGTAGTTACTTTAAATTGCTCTGCATTTCAAACAGAAGATAATCCAATTATTTTAGCAGCTTCAAAGATGGAAATACATTTTGCATGCAGAAAATTACAGAAAATGCAGTAGATTTCTATGTGACTCTTCTAAGGATAACCTGCTCATTTCCCACTATGCTTCAATATAAGTTAATTTTAAAGAACGTTTTAAGCAATGTTTTGACTATAAACCTCTTGCAACTGATTAAAATATGTGACAAATGCTTCTGTAGATTGAAGTTAGAGAAACAAAAATATTTTTGAAGTTGTACAAAGATGTTAATCAGGAAGTTAACAACTTCAATTGTTGATAGTTACTGATGGAATATGGTTGAACTCTTAAACCAAACTAAAAGCTACTAAATGGGCAATGGATATGATTTCTGTAACTGACTGAAGGCTACACCTAAAAAATTATACCCTAAGGCTATCCTGCCTGACATGGTAGCTACTAACCATATGTGGCTATTGAATTCTTAAAATGTGGCTAGTCTAAATTTAGATGAGCTATAAATGTGAAGTACAGACTGGTTCTGAAGTCTCATTGTGAAAAAATGTAAAAATCACAATAACAACTTCTATATTGAATACAGGTCAAAATGATAATATTTTGAGCATGTGGAGTTAAGGAAAACATTATTAAAATTATTTTCACTTACTTTACTTTTTTAATGTAACTACTAGGAAATTTAAAATTATTTATGTTGCTTGTGTTTGTGACTCTCATTATATTTCTGTTGGACGGCATTACTTCAAGTAGACTGACAGATGAAAGTACGTGGTTAAAGAGTAAATTAGAATCCATTTGACCATGTTTGGCAGTTACATTAACCTTCAGAACATACCTTAGAAGCTCTTTCAATGCTTTACCCAGTAATTCTGCCTTTTAGATAATCCATCCTTATTAACATATACATAGTAGACCACACACACACACACACACACACACACACACACACACACACACAGAGTTCTCAGAAAAAGGAGGAAAAAAATAACTGGAAGCAGTCTAGTATGCTAAAAAGAAAACTGAAATAAGACTCAGAAGATTTGAATAGTGTTTAAAATTTCTACAAACAACTATCTCTAATGACAATAAGTCACTTATTTGACCTGATCCTCAGTTTTCCCATCTGTAAGTTGAATGTGTTAGAGCAGCGGTCCCCAATCTTTTTGGCACCAGGGACCGGTTTCATCAAGACAATTTTTCCATGGACTGGGGGTGAGGGGATGATTTTGGGATGATTCAAGGGCATTACATTTATTGTGCAGTCAAACCTCTATGCTAATGATAATCTATATTTGCAGCTGCTCCCCACCACTAGCATCACCACCTCAGCTCCACCTCAGATCATCAGGCATTAGATTCTCATAAGGAGTGTGCAACCTAGATCCCTCGCATGCGTAGTTTACAGTAGGGTTCGCTCTCCTATGAGAATCTAATGTTGCCACTGATCTGACAGGAGGTGGAGCTTATCCGGTGATGCAAGCGATGGGAAGCAGCTGTAAACACAGATGAAGCTTCGCTGGCTGGCAGCCCAGTTCCCAACAGGCCACAAACCAGTCCTGGTCTGCAGCCTGGGGGTTGGGGACTGCAGTGTTAGAGGATTTCAAAGACCATTTCCTGCTCTGGCATTCAATGACTTCTTAAAATGGACTAAAAAGATACAGGAGTGAATGAAAATTGATTAGGAAACTGAACTTTGTTGGAGAAAATGGAGAGAAGCCACCCTTGGTGCCCAGAGCAAGGTAACCCTTGACGAGTGCAGAGACAGGCATTGCAGGAAGGTGTGTATTTCTAGTGGCTCTTACCCACTGCTTATATTAATACATTTGATCTTCACAGGAAAAAAAAAATATCCTTCTCTCTCAAGGCTATATTCTTGTTAAGAAGATTTGTTTTTGTCACAACCACCCCAAATCACATTCATGGGCTTCCCACATTCTGTCTGTCTGCTTACTTGGATTCTCAGGCACTCATGCTACCCAACCTCATTTGTTGTCTCTTGCTTTCAGGTATGACTGAGCTTGCACCCTCCTTCTTTCTGACTTAGCTTTCTTTATGTGAGCCCCTGTCGTCAAATCATGATTCAAAGCCATATATTTTTTTAAGTTGTTGGCAGAGTTTATTCCTTTATAGTTATAGGGCTAAAGGCTTCCCTCAGCTTCTAAATGCCACCCATGGTTCCATAGACAGTTCGCAGCATGTCAACTTGCTTCTTCAAGGCCAGTAGGAGAGCAAGAGAGAGAGAAGGCATGTGCTAAGAAGATGGAGTCGTACATAGCATAACGTAATCCAGGAGTGACCTCCCGTTGCTTTTGCCATATTCTCATATTCTTTTGGGTAAAAGCCACATTTCTCTAACTTCTGACTTCTCATTTCCAAAGCTCTTGTCTTGATCTCCTGTCCTCAAATGATCTTCCTACCTTGGCCTCCCAAAGTGCTGGGATTATAGACGTGAGCCACCATGCCCAGCCTCACTTCCAAAGCTCTTTACACTATCCCATCTGGACCTTGCAGGTTCTGGATCTTCTCACAAAGTAGGGAACATTTAGGTTGGAGGTGGGATGGAAGAGTTGCAGGACAAGATATTTTCCACTGAGGAAAGGCAAGGCAAGAGTGAAGCTAAAGTAGAGAGTATGGGAGAGAAAGGGTGAAGTCTCCTTGTTCCATAGCACATCACCACTGCCCTCTTCCTTCATTTGTTGATTCAATCGTTTAATTACCTTCATTGTTTAATTCTTTCACTGTTTAATTACCTTAATTGAGTATTCTACTTTGTACATAGAGGTATATATACATGCAGAAAAATCATATTCTCTGCCCTTGGAAATCTGTGCAAGATTAATATTTTAAAATGTTAATATATGAGGTTTTCCTTTCCCTCTTCCAAATTGTCATATTGGTAGGAAGTTCCCCCCAGTAGCCCCAGTAGGTTCATGAGAACTTTCTTCCAAAATGGCATTTCTTACATCAACCAGCTTTTCTTTCTTTATAACCCAACTACACCTTAAATTAGTTGAAATCTGTAGCCTAAAGATATAAACAGAATGATGTGATTTTACAGTGATTCTTGTTTAGATGAAGTGCAAAATGTATTTAAAGTATAAGGGTGTGACTTGTTCAGAATGCTATCACTTAAAGTGACTGTTTGTTACTTATGCATAAATCCCTTGAGTAGTGAATGCAAGGCCATTCTCAATAAGACCCAGAGTCACAGAAGATCCATAAAAGAGACAGTCCTTGGATCTCCTCTCCAGGGCAATCTGAGTTAACAGGCAGTCACTGTACCCTGTGCTTTTGCTGTGAAAACTACCAGAGCTATCTGACCAGGTGACACTGACCCAAAGGTCCCCTGAAGGAGGGGAAAAAAGGGGAAGTGTTGCAGGTCACCTGGGGACATGCGGGTCTTGACCCCCTATTTGACCTCTCACAGAATGATACTCTGACCCCAATCTCCCCTGGGCTAGAGATCTCCTCCTCACTTCCCCACTGGGACTCAGAGGCAAAAAGTGGTTACTTCTATTTTACTCCTAGGTGTCATTTCCATTTTCCTTGTTGAAATGGTTTCAATCACCTTTAACCATAGCAAAAGAAATAGCTACCCAACAGGAAATGCATAAACAGCATTGCCCAAGAACAGTTCCACTTTAATATATTGCATTTAAAAGTCAGAATCGTGAAAGGTCAGATTCTCTGTTTTATTAATATTTTGTAGATCCTATACATTTGGTTATCCTCATCACTTGGGCAAGTTAGATCAGTTAGTCTGGCTCCTTTAATTTCCATTTTGGTAGCTTTTGGTGAAGGCACAACAAATTTAAACAGCATCCCTGTGTCCAGCTCACTTTCAGGTAAACCATCACAGAACAGCTTGTACAATTTTACTGGGAAATTAACCCAAGGACTATAAATTCAGTTCTTTGTTGCTCTTTCTGGTTCATTTTTGCTGCTTCTTTATTTGCTATCACATGTGTTTCCAGCACAAATTACATTGAGAATTAAAACAGATAATGAATTTGGCACTTTATTTGGAAAAATCAAGTTCTGATCTCTATGGTCACAGCTAAAAAGCAGTCAAAATGTTAGTCTTCTTTTCCCTGATGAATTTGTATGTGGTAACTGAGGCACTAAGCCTGCCTTGTGTGTGGTGATGGGGGAGCTTCTTAGTCATCTTAGCATCTTTAGTCATAAAACTCCTTGTAAAAAATTATTTTTGTTTTTCCTTAGACTCTGTTTTTAAATATGTAAAAAGGCTGTAATTAGACCATGCTGTTAGGATGGGATTAGTTACTTAGCTAGAGCCCACCACTAGTGAGGGGCTTACTATGGCCCAGGAACTACTAGTAGAAACAGAACAATGAAAACTTAAGCGGGGGGGTAGTTTATTGTACAAAGAACAGGAATAGTTTTTCAGGCTTCAAAATTGAGTGTGGTGTTCTAAGAAATTCACAGAGCCAAGCATCCTGCTAAATGCCTACAAGACAGAGCAGAGTTGCCCTTGATCCCTGAGGTAGACAGCAGTGCTGTCCCAGGCAAGGAGCATGGCAGGAGGATTAAAGGGGAGGGTGAACGGAGAAACTTGACCTAGGGGCCCAGTGACACCAGCCCCCACCAGGAGAAGAAACACAATGTCAACCTCAGAGTGTGGGCAACACAAGTAATTTCCATGTGCAGTTTACTAGGTCCTGCATAAGATTTTACATAAGGACTGAGCACATAGAGGGATCCACGACACTTATTATCTATGTATTTCTTAGGTGACATTTGTTGAGTACGTGCTGCCTTTTGTTTTCAAATCAAAGCAGAAGAGAGAGAAGCTTCAAGACCAAAGGTGTGATGATTTCTTCTGAAATCCTTCTGGGAGGGGAGTTATTCATTGCTAACGGTTACGTCCATTCCTCCCCTGTGACAGTCTCTTGTGTTGATGCTCGGCAGGCCACAAAGAAAGTCTGAATCTCTCTCCCTCCAATGTGCCATTTCTGGAGAGGAAACCACTAAGGAGAAGAAGGGGCAGAGTTAGCCACTGGAATATAGCTGACTGAATAGCAAAATTGTTATCCTAATGCCCATAATCATTTTTTATTTCTTCATATAACAGAGACTTGAAACCAAGGGAAATTATTCTAGATAGCAACATAAAATTTATAGTACTGTACAACAATTAATCGGCATATGCTTGTATATTATTACTATGGCATTTATAACAAAAAACCTTCTCTGGTTACTCTTTTGTGTTGAGGGACAATGCTATTACATTCAAATATTTAATTGTGTCTGTTTCTTTTAGGCTGAGCTGGATGTTGGATAAATGTGTTTTAGCAAGAATATTACATATTCTGCTTGTGCTATGCAGACGCAATGGGCCTACTGCTGAGTGATATATTTATATCGTAGATAAAATAATCATTGCTTTCTCACAAGCAATAAAATTACTTTACTTACATGGGGAGATGGCGAAAAACAAAACTAACAAAGAATGTTTAGTGGAGATTAAAAGACTGTTTAAACCAAAGAGCATGTGCTTTTTGATTTCTATAGTGAGAGAGTGGGAAAGAATTATTGCTAGGAGACAAATAGCGCACCTGAATATGGAGCACCTTTGAGAATAAGAACAATGCTGTGTGCATGAGCATAAGCGTGAAGTGCTGGGCATAGCACTGGGCTGATCAAAAGCAGCTTACAAACTTAGCAAGGCGGAAGTGCTTATTATTCAATGATTTCCAGGCTTTTACACAATTATAGCAACATTGTTTACATAGTCATATGATTTTAGTTGAAAAAGACCTTGAGATGCTAGAGATATATAGAGATGACAGATTAATGCCTTTCTCATGCAGCCCAATATTCCTGCAAATCCTTAAATCTACCTCTTATGAGATTAATAGGAACAAGGAGGATGGCTGTCCACATGCCTGCCAGCTTAGGTTATCCATTCGATTGGCTTATGACTTGCAGCTGGGTTATAACTAAAGTAGGGAGAGTTGACTAATACAAACTCCTGCTCCAGAAATCAGTAGAACACATCATAACTCAATGTGTTATGTACCACGCCTGTGTACCATGCCTACATGGTAGCATTTCTCCCTCTGAACTTTCTTTTCCCTGTATATAACTTTAAATATCAATTATTTTTTTCATTTGTCTCATTTGGGAGCTTAATGAGAATTCCAAAAACTGATAATGACTTTTCCTTAAGTAGTAAACACACTATTAATAGACCAGAGAAATAGCATAAATCATGCAAATAAGGAAATAAAAAGCTGAATCTACAAAATAAAATGTTAGTAATAGACCACATTCCAGTTGCTGGTAATTAAATATTGTGCACCAAAAATACATTTCTTTGGTACCAAAGAATATGCTTTCAATGTAATTTTTCTTTTATGGTGTGAATACCATATTATTTTATTATATTTTCAAAAGCCTTTATTTTTCATGGTATATAAACTATCTATAAAGAATCTGCATCAATATGGCTTATCCTAATCAGAATTATCCTGCACAGCTGACAGAATTTTAAATCCAAAATGAAACTATTTAATATTTAGAAACCCAACCATATATACCCTGCCATTATTTTCAGCCCTGTTTTCCTTGAGTAATAATCATTGAAATCATTATTATTGATAATGTCAACATATATGAATACTTTCTTCTGAATA
>NW_012151951.1:3869509-3870821 GCF_000956105.1 Propithecus coquereli
AAAAATAATGAGGATGCACAAGGTTTGAAAGAGCAAGAATAGAAAATGATACACCATGTAAACACAAACCAAAGCTGGGGTAGCCATACTAAATTCAGAAGCATTAGACTTTTAAACAAGAAGTATTGCTGAAGATAATGAAAGATAATACATATCAAAATGATATCAGGAATGATCCAATAGGAATGTATCACAAATCTATGACTGTATTCTCCAATAACAATTTTCAAAATTAGAAAGTGAAAACTGACAGAACTAAGTAAGGAGTAATAAATAATTATCGTGGCAGACCCATAAGTTATTGATAACTCCAATCTTCAAGGCCAACATCTTCAAATTTTTCTCTGTTCCACCTTTGCATTATTTTTTCCTCTGTGTGTGAGCAACCTCTCACTCTATTATAGGGCTTCGTGTAATTGCATTTTGGACTTGACCAGGTAATCCAGAACCCTTTTTTTGCCATATAAGGTAGCATTCAGAGGTTCCAGGGTTTGGAGTGTGGATATCTTTTTATCTTTTTTTCATTATTTCAATAGACTTAGGGGGATATAAGTGATTATTCAATACACGGACGAATTGTATAGTGATGAAGTCAGGGCTTGTACTGTACTCATCACCTGTATAGTGTACACTGTACCTGATAGGTAATTTTACACACAAACCATGCAAATACATTGAAATTAAACAACCTGCTGCCAAACAATCTTTGGGTCAACAACAAAATCAAGATGGACATAAATTTTTTTTTAATTGAATGACAATGGTGACATAAACTACCAAAATCTCTGGAATACAGTAAAAACAGTGCTCAGAGGGAAGTTCATAGCATGAAATGCCTACACCAAAAAGACAGAAATATCCCATATTAATAACCTAATGTCACAACACAGGGAACTAGGAAAACAAGAACAAACGAAACCCAAAGCTAGCAGAAGACAAGAAATAACAAACATCAGAGCAGGATTGAACAAAATTGAAACAAATATATATATATGATCAATGAAACAAAAAGTTGGTTTTTTGGAAAGATAAAATCAACGGACCATTAGCTAGATTAACCAAGAAAAAGGAGAGGATTCAAATAAACTCAATCAGAAATGAAAATAGAGAAATTCACCTGATACAACAGAAATACAAAAGATCATCCAAGACTGCTACTAATACCTCTATGCACACAAACTAGAAAATTTAGAGGAAATGGATACATTTTTGGAAATGTACAACCTCCTGAGCTTGTATGAGGAAGAATCAGAAATCTCGAACAGAGCAATACTGAGTAGCAAGATTGAATCAGTAATTAAAAAAAAAAAAA
>NW_012151951.1:3871144-3872060 GCF_000956105.1 Propithecus coquereli
GGGTAGCCATACTAAATTCAGAAGCATTAGACTTTTAAACAAGAAGTATTGCTGAAGATAATGAAAGATAATACATATCAAAATGATATCAGGAAAGATCCAATAGGAATGTATCACAAATCTATGACTGTATTCTCCAATAACAATTTTCAAAATTAGAAAGTGAAAACTGACAGAATTAAGTAAGGAGTAATAAGTAATTATGGTGGCATACCCATAAGTTGTTGATAACTCCAATCTTCAAGGCCAACATCTTCAAATTTTTCTCTGTTCCACTTTGGCATTATTTTTTCCTCTGTGTGTGAGCAACCTCTCACCCTATTATAGGGCTTCGTGTAATTGCATTTTGGACTTAACCAGGTAATCCAGAACCCTTTTTTTGCTATATAAGGTAGCATTCAGAGGTTCCAGGGTTTGGAGTGTGGATATCTTTTTTTCATTATTTCAATAGACTTAGGCGGATGTAAGTGGTTATTCAATACACGGACAAATTGTATAGTGATGAAGTCAGGGCTTGTACTGTACTCATCACCTGTATAGTATACACTGTACCTGATAGGTAATTTTACACTCAAACCATGCAAATACATGGAAATTAAACAACCTGCTGCCAAACAATCTTTGGGTCAACAACGAAATCAAGATGGACATAAATTTTTTTTAATTGAATGACAATGGTGACATAAGCTACCAAAATCTCTGGAATACAGTAAAAACAGTGCTCAGAGGAAAGTTCATAGCATGAAATGCCTACACCAAAAAGACAGAAATATCCCATATTAATAACCTAATGTCACAACATAGGGAACTAGGAAAACAAGAACAACCAAAACCCAAAGCTAGCAGAAGACAAGAAATAACAAAGATCAGAGCAGGATTGAACAAAATTGAAAGAAATATACATATATATGATCAA
>NW_012151951.1:3876025-3878206 GCF_000956105.1 Propithecus coquereli
ATATACCTGTACACACACAAATACATATATACATATATATATGTAGAGAGAGAGAGAGAGCAGGCTAATGGAGCAATATGTAAATAAATTATAAATGTAGGTGGAACTCGTAAGGGAATATATTGTACTATACATCAATTTTTTGTAAGTTTTGTTTCCCTTAAGCTACTTTCTTAAGCTACTTTCAATGCATACCACTCTGATCAGGACACAGACAAGTATCAGAGTACTGTGTTAGAGAATCTCCTATCTAGGAAAAAGAAACTGGCAACCAACCAACATTTCCTTGTTCAAGATTACTCATGATACAGATATAATAATTGCAAATATTGGTCGTGAATTGTTTTTAAAGGTAGATGATTCTAGACATTAGGTTTTTAAATATCGTTTAATGAACACAAATATTTAGGATGAGAAGAAAAAGTGGCATGACAAATGTAATGGATTTAAATTTTCTGCATTCTGAAGAAAATGAAAATATTTTGTGCATTTTTTTCTTGAGGTAACTTTAAATTTGTTTATTAAGTTCTAGTCAGTAATTTCCTAAACTTCAAACTTAACTTGGCTGATAAAATAGTTCCACAAAATTACTTCTTGGAACAAGATCATTTCTTCTCTTCAGTAAAGTGACATCAGCCAAAGCATTAGTCACTAATGAAAGCTCCGAAGTGATCTTTCCACCTGAGTTCTCACTTAGACCTACACGCTCAGCAGTGCTCTTGACGCTTTTGTGAGTGAGTGGATCATACGCTGCGTGCATACATACGCTGTTAGGAGCCAGAATATGTATCCAGAGATGATCCTTACTTGCTTATCTTTATTCAGGAATGGAAAACATTCCTTTGTGGACCTTTTCAGACCTGAAATTTCAGCATAATGAGAAGGAAGGTAATAGCCAGACAGATGTATTGACTCCAAGGATGCTGTTAAGAGTTAGGCTGGAGACTAGGGAGGGCTTGGCAGATGCTGTGCTTTTCACGCTTTAATATGCATATAAGTCACTCAGAGGACTTGTTAAAAATGCAATCTATTAAAAATGCAGATTCTGATTCAGTCCTTGAGGGAAGAGCCTGAAATTCTGCATTTCTAGTGTGTTCCCAGTTGATGTCCACACTGCTGGTCCTTGGACCATGCTCTTGCAGGACAGTTCTCTGGGTGACCAATCCAGTTCTCCCCCTTCTTGATTGTGATTCTCCAGAATAACTGTAGAATGTGCTGGGAATGCAACAAGCTGAGATAGGGATGGACATGCTGGAACAGCCCAGGTTCTGTTTTAGTCCTTTCCTAGAAACAGCATGTCTTTCAACAGTTTAACTCAGCCTGTCATGTAGCACCTCCAGGGTATAAAACACAGGGTGGACTGTTTCACAGGGTCCCTTATCTGCAGTACAAGTGGAACACACCCAGACAAGACTCCATCTGCCTTGGACAGCTTTCCTTCTCCTTGGGGACCTGGCTCGACATGAATCCTAGTTTCTGTTGTCTGTTGCTGCCTATGTGTAAGTAATAAATCCACTTCATATAATTTGTGTGAGTGTTCTGTCTCACTAGACTCAGACACATTGCTAACCACGGTGAAACTGCTTCATAACTCTGACTAACAAAGTAAGAGGGAGAAGATTATAATTCTCTGAGAGCTTTTCTTTGGCGCCATACTTTTTGAGAAGTCTGTGCACCGAATTTTAAACCATCTTTCCTTCTGCCCTAAGGGCATCAGAGCTTATTGGATCAGGGGTGGGCTGCGCACTAAAAGGTTGTTATTGATAGGTTTGCCAATGGCTTGTGAGGTGACCTGGCATGAGAGTCCAGCCTGACAAGGGGAAGTCTCTACCAGATGGGACTGTGTCACCCAGTATTTTGGGGCTTTGTAGAGTTTGTGTGTTTGTGTGTGTGTGTGTGTGTGAGAGAGAGAGAGAGAGGGAGAGAGATAGAGAGAACGAGAACCAGCAGACCAGAGACGAGAGACTAAATAACAGTGTCTCTATCCTTAAAGGATGTAAAGGATACCTTCCAGAGTTACTGCTTCATCCCCAGAGTCTCTGGCAGACGCTGGAACTAGCGGTGAGTCCTATTGTGTACTCAGTTCTTTCTGAGACCTGATACCCAGTTCTTGGGGCATCTTTATAAACCAATTCCTTACCTGTGAGGTAACTGTGTATCTGAGAACTTGTTACATTTTTT
>NW_012151951.1:3891611-3893630 GCF_000956105.1 Propithecus coquereli
GAAACAAACTTTGAGTGGGGAAGGTGAGAATGCATTTTAGTTTCATAAGGAATGGCGTATTATATTAGGCTGGAGTTGCATTATTTTGTTTTGATTTTGAAGTGAAACTATGTGAAGGTTTTGTATGCTGGAGAGCCCAAAATAACAAATGTTTGGCAGACAAATAGGTATACGGTGGTGGGCATTTATCATGTCCTCTGTGACAAACATCCAGTCCCATTTTTACGGATACACAATTCCTTACCTAGTGAATACGAGTGGAGAGAGAATTTGCCCTCCGCCTTGGAAGCTGAAAATGCCAGATACTCATTTTCTCAGGGCATGGCATGAAACATCGGCTTTGCCAAACCAACTCACCAACTCTGGACTTGGAATTGGAGACAAGGATGAAGGACCCACTCTGCCAGCGTGCAGCATTAGTAGCAGGCAGCAAAGCTCAGCGGCTGGTGTTCAGGATCTTTAGCAGGTGCACTGTACCCAGAGAGGCCATGTTCTGTGGCAATCGCAGCAGTCTCTCTATTGAAATAACATTACTGATTTTGACTGTGTCCCCACCTGATGCCCATCATCTCTTCTTCTTGCTCAACTTTTCAGGCCTCGTTCTCTAGCCTTCCTGGAATTTCTGTGAGCTATGCAATACTCTTTGATGCATTTATTGTTTAAATTTCTGGAGTCAATGTCTGTAGCTAAGTACTAAGAACAATGACTGATTCTGGGTCTGACAAAGGGGCCTGAGATACATGAATAGACAATAAATGTGCATTATCAGAAAACTGTTTAAAATAGGAGCGTAAATATCTACTATGTAGGCATATGTACTGTCTTGAAAGTAACATTCCAAGCAAACAAGTCATGGTTCTGTTAGGAAATAGAAGCCATGCTTAGCTAATATTTTGAAATGAATTTAAGTAAGGAACTGTTCATAGTTGATGAAGGTAAGGGAACCAACAAGAAATGATGAGGCCCTGGAGATTATTATAGCAATGGTAAAAATACACTATAAAGGTAAAGAGAGGAAAGTAAGCAGAGCCATGGGAGAGCTGACACTAGAAAAGAGGGTAATCTGATGGGAGCTATAGTTACAAAAGGACAAAACCATACCCAAAACTATAAGACCAAGACAGGTGGTAGGGGTAGCACAGAAGAATATTCTAACCTTCATCCCCCTCAGGCACCTAATATCCTGTTGTTGCCTCCTGTTGGCCAAACACAAAAGCCAAGTGCAAGATGACTCCCTCTGTCATTAAGAAAGACAAGAAAAGAGGATGAACCTGGGGGTAAATCAAAGTATATCCCTGAATAATAATCAACTTATTTATAAAATGAATTAGGAAAACATTTGAAATATATGCTTTCCATTAAATAACCACATTTAAGTTTTTTCCATGCAAATGTATATTAATTAGGGGAAAAAAAGTCAGTATTGTCCAAGGGCAAGTTAATCCAAAAAATATTTTTCTAAAGCATATAAGGAGACTAGTGGAATTGATAAACAAATTCAGCAAAGTCTCAGGTTACAAAATCAATAAACAGAAATGAGTAGCATTCCTATACACCAACAACAGTCAAACTGAGAAACAAATAAAAGACTCAATACCCTTCAATAGCAACAAAGAAAATAACATACCTAGGAATATATTTAACCAGGGAGGTGAAAGACCTCTATAGGAAGAACTACGAAATACTGAGGAAGGAAATAGTAGAGGATGTAAACAGGTAGAAAACCATACCATGCTCATGGGTCAGCAGAATCAACATTGTTAAAATGTCTATACTACTCAAAGTTATCTAAAGATACAATGCAATCCTTATTAAAATACCAACATCATTTTTTGCAGATCTAGGAAAAATAATTCTATGCTTTGTATGGAATCAGAGAAGACCCCATATAGCAAAAGCAATCTTAAGCAAAAAGAACAAATTGGGAGGCATCAATTTAACAGACTTCAAGCTATACTACGAGGCTATAGTATCTAAAATAGCATGGTGCCAGCACAAGATCACAAACATAGACCAGTG
>NW_012151951.1:3893680-3895810 GCF_000956105.1 Propithecus coquereli
CTGCTACCTAGCTTTCTCTCCTCTTGGCCATTTTTCCAACCTGATTGTCCAGCCTTCCTAACTATTTCATGTACTGCTTACTCCCTTCTATATAAATGTTCTACTTAAATTAGCCAGATTGCTTCTGCTGCACAAAGCAAAAAACCTTAACTGGCATGAGAAGTGATCACAAACTCAAGAAAATGCAGACAATCTGAGATGGATTTTCTGGACAGGATCGAAGTGAAAAACTCAACTAATGTTTGGGGAAAGAATTCTGTCCATCATTACCATGTAATGGAGAAACAAATGTATCCCTTGCTATCTGAACTCTAATCATCTGAATACATGCTACGATAACTTGCAAGGAAACTTAACCAATTTTTACTACCCAAATTAAAAACTTGGTATAACCCACCTATACTCAGGTGTCAGAAAAAAACATTAAAATTGCATGAGTATCAGTATGAAAGAATGTAGGGTATGATGTAGTCTTATATCAGTGATTTTTGTCAATAGGTTTTTGTTTTTTGCTTGCATTCAAAAAAATGTGTTGTATATTTTTGCTATAATTTTTCCCACATGAGTAAGTAAATTTAAAAGGTCTTCTAAAAAAAATAGAAATGCCTGTGAAGCAAATAAGTGAGCCAAAGAAGCACCAAAATGTCATATGTTAGAGAAAAATTGGAGCTAATACAGTGTTTGAAGAGAGGTGACTATGTAAAAGACACAATCATGGCCATACACATATTCACCAAAACTGTGTATGTGAATTGTTTCTATTCATGAGAACATAAAGAACAATTATGAAAGTGTTGTTGGTTCTGGAAATTTTCAACATGTTACCCATATATGGAATAATAATTCTGAAAAAAAAGAGAGAATTAACTTGCCCAGTGCATTGTGAATCACAATCGGTGTGGGCTGCCCCTTAACACCATGTTGATATAGCAGAAAGTGTCAAACATATTTAAAGATCCGAATAAGGTCACAATAGAGAAGTAAGAAGATTTAGTGAAGGAGCTGAGAAACAGAGTAAGTTCAAGATAGAGCAAGATATTTAAGAATCTTGCAAGACTGCACAATTTAAAGATCATGGGTCAAAGAGTGTCTGTTGGTAACGAGGCTGCAGTAGTCTTCTATAAATTCCAAAATTCTTTTGTTTCTGACTTCAAGCCTTTGTGTAAATGATTGACACACATATATAAAAACATAAATCTTGGCAAGGTGCCTGAATTTAGTGAGATGGCCAAGGATATGCTGATGAACTGTTTCACACATAGAAAATCACTTACTATGGAGAAAGACATTCTGCTTGATGCTCATCATTGGCCTGGGAGAGAAAGAAAAAAATAGGGAAGTTATAAATACCATATGTCATAACATATCTTTAAAAGTACCTACATGATGCACACCAATTAAGTACTGTTGAAAGTGGGCTGAATCATAACACAGCACTTCCCAATGTTTACTTTTCAAAAAGCAGTTATAAGTGTAGGTAGCTTTGTAATCAATCTTAAGCATAAGTCACGTAAGAGGATGATCATTTTTATTTTGTTCATTTTTTTATTCCAGCTAATCCATTTCTGTAACTTCAAGTGCCAAATGATAACTTCCCACCATGCATTTGGATTCAACCTTATACACACCTAGTAGAGTTTTAACCTCTCTTTCACCTGTGTGTCTCAAGACTCCAGAGAACAGCGTCATAAACTCTTCTTTCATCTACCTTCTACCAACCCAAAGTTTATCAACTTTATCAAAGATTATAGATTGGTATGACAAATGAAGCAGGCTAAGCTTTTGCAATTGTTTGGTTAGTTAACTGAAACTAGATCCAATGGCACCTGACACTAAAGAATATTGAGGGGACAGAAACTTCTTTATTTACAGTAGAAATGAAATCCAAAGCCTTGGGAATTAGGCACATGGAACACATGTTTCATGTTTGAAAAAAGATGTCGGTGACTCCAGCCACTTCAGTAGATAAACAACCCCAAATAGATGAGAAGAAAAATGTTTTCTATCTTCTTTCATTTTATTTCAGTTTCATTTCTCCTACTATTTTTGGTGGATAAAAAATATCAAGACATGATGTGGTAATCATTTCACGATGTATGTGAAGAACAAAATATCATGTTGCATATTATA
>NW_012151951.1:3895860-3897606 GCF_000956105.1 Propithecus coquereli
TGTGTGTGTGTGTATGGTTATGTTTGAGTCTTTTACAAAAATAATGTCATCTTCTATTACCACTTTTAAAATTAAAAAAACTGTATTTGCTATGAGAATTATGAACAGATTGTTTTGACTATGATTTCCTAGAAATTATTGGTGTATATGTGGTACTTGCACGATCTTTGATATATGTATTAATAATATGTCATTTCTAAAGGAAATGTCAAAATAGTCTGTCAATTAGAGCATGTTATGCAATGTTAGTTTTCGTTAGGAGATACGCACACCCACACACACACAAAATACTTGGGTTTGATTGTGTTAAGATTGATGGAATTATTTGAACATTTTCGTGACTGATTAACCTAATGACCAATTATCTTTATGCAAAATATTAGAAGTTAATTCTCTCTAAAAGCATATATCATTTTATGCACCAGCATCTTAATATCAATGTGTTTAGTAATGTCTCATCAAAATGTAACTTGAGAGTCTACATTATGTTAAACTATGTTGGCTCTAGTAAAGAGAGCAAGCCCTAATTCCTTCCCCCTGTCCCCAACACACACATAATTCTCTCTCCTAATTTTCCCTCAAAGTAGAAGTCTCCCTGAGATTTTTCTGTGCAAGTCTACTCTCTAACCCTCAGGTCAGAAAAAGAGGCTCATATTTCTTTCTCTGCAATTCTTTCATGCACCAGGTTTATGGCTTCCACCTTGAGATGCCATTACCAGTGAAGCTGAGTTATTATATACCAAATTGAAATGAACCAGGAAATGTGTTTCTCACAATATTTCACAATTCCTAATGCAGGTACAAGCCCTGATAGAATCCCCAAAATTGCCATCAAAGTTCAAATTGAATGTGAACCATGGAATGCTTCAATTCACATTAGAAAGATCTATCATTGCTCTGCATTTGGCATAGGGTTAATCTAAAACTGAGGTCTTAATCGGTTGAGTTGCACTTTGGATATCCATAAATAATGCAGATCTGAATTTATCTGTGATAGGCTTTTTCTGTCTTTCAGTATTACAGTGTAGAGTAACTATTCTTGTTCTATTGAAACAAATACGAAAAGGCAGACATATATTTTTCACCATGCCCTATTTTTGGTTTTATAACATTTTATTGAAGTACAGTGGCAGATACACAGAAAAATGCACATATAGTATACAGCTCAATAATTTTCATAAACTGAACACTATTCAGATGAAGAGATAGACAATTACCAGTATCCCAGTTTGGTGTCATTCCTGTTCATGCAGGGATTGCAAGGAAGCTGCCACCAAAGCTTCCATATGATAGCAGTGATTCTCAGGAGTAAGCCTGAAAGCTGTAAGGACAACTCTACTTATGTGCTCTGCCAGTGCCACACATATGCTTACACATGCTTGCAGCTGCTCAAGTAAATATGGTGTGACATAATAAGAAATATAGACTTCATTTCTACACATGGCTCCTGCCACAGAGATCCTAAATCCCTTAGAATTTCCTGGAGCCTCTTTTGTTCTAATGAGGCAATTCATGGTGGACTTCTGGATAGCTTCATGATGGGGGCTGGTTGCCAGAAAGACCAAGTCACGATTAGAAACTTGGAACTTTCAGCCCCATCCCCTGACTTTAGGGGAGGGGAGAGAGGCTGGAGAGTGAGCTATTAATAGTAATCAATCATGCCTATGTGATGCAGCCTCCATGAAAATCCCTAGACTGGAGTATTTGGAGAATTTCTGGGCTGCTGAACATAGCCATGTGCTGAGA
>NW_012151951.1:3909591-3910214 GCF_000956105.1 Propithecus coquereli
TGGGCTGAATCATAACACAGCACTTCCCAATGTTTACTTTTCAAAAAGCAGTTATAAGTGTAGGTAGCTTTGTAATCAATCTTAAGCATAAGTCATGCAAGAGGATGATCATTTTTATTTTGTTCATTTTTTTATTCCAGCTAATCCATTTCTGTAACTTCAAGTGCCAAATGATAACTTGCCACCATGCATTTGGATTCAATCTTATACACACCTAGTAGAGTTTTAATCTCTCTTTCACCTGTGTGTCTCAAGACTCCAGAGAACAGCGTCATAAACTCTTCTTTCATCTACCTTCTACCATCCCAAAGTTTATCAACTTTATCAAAGATTATAGATTGGTATGACAAATGAAGCAGGCTAAACTTTTGCCATTGTTTGGTTAGTTAACTGAAACTAGATCCAATGGCACCTGACACTAAAGGATATTGAGGGGATAGAAACTTCTTTATTTACAGTAGAAATGAAATCCAAAGCCTTGGGAATTAGGCACATGGAACATATGTTTCATGTTTGAAAAAAGATGTCGGTGACTCCAGCCACTTCAGTAGATAAACAACCCCAAATAGATGAGAAGAAAAGTGTTTTCTATCTTCTTTCATTTTATTTCAGTTTCATTTCTC
>NW_012151951.1:3910264-3912651 GCF_000956105.1 Propithecus coquereli
GCCATGTTACTGTTAGATTTAGTCTTGATCAAATTCTGGAAGGTGGTGCTGCTGTGCTCTTCCACCAGGAGGCACATATAGTCTAGCTTTCTCTCCTTTGTGTTTTCATCTGTCATTGAGTCTTATTTCTCTTGGATTTACAAGTGGTAATATTCTGGCTCTACTATTCTTCATTTATCATCTGAAGTACTTCCTTAAAGAGAACTTTAACCACTCGATTATTTGGTTACCCTTAAGTGTAGTTCATAATGGAAAAGCTGGATAGACTCTTGAATCTTTTTCTTTATGTATCAGTTTTCAAATAGTTCCCTGGAACCTCAAATGTGGTCAGTGTAACACCACCACTTAGGATTTGTGTAATACTGGCAAAATCACTTTTCTTCTCTGTGAATATGCGAATCCGTTAGACATTTTGGACAATTAGATACAATTCACATAAAATGCCTAAATGACATTTTTGAATACAGTAAGAACTCAATCCATTATCATTATCATTACTATTTGTCTAAATCTCCAAGGTCCAATCTTCACATATAAATAATCAAGTTAGGTACTTTGTTAGAAGCTATACGGCCTGAGAAGTGGAAGAAAACAATGAATCCTATTTCTTAAGGCAAATACTGTTTGGGAAGTGCCATCTGATTGAGTTAATGCTTCCTTAGCTGCCAAGTGGGAGAAAATATTCTAATAATCTGCAGCCATTCTAGACTTATGATGTCACATACAGAACAGAAAAAGAGGTGATTGAATACCTAAACAGAAATAATAGGGTCTATTCTTGCAATTGTTCGTTTTTGTAGCTATGAAAAGATATATAAAAATGGTTGAGAGTTAAAACATGGGGCAAACTGATCTAAGAGCATTATATGTGTGTATATATATATGCATGTATACATATGTATGTTTGTGTGTGTGTGTGTTTGTGTATACACACACACTCCTAGAGTTACTGAAGAAAAAAATAGTTTATTTGTGGAATTTATCCCTAAATACTGAACTATTTCTATTTATTAATATGTGGAAAAATATCCATACTTCAAGCCGCTCTGCCATGTTTACATGTCCTCTTCTGGTGAACAGATCTCAAAAATGCTAGTTTTTCAGAGAAGAGCAGTGATAAGGCATTTGAGATAGCAAAACAATAGAGCTAAGAAGGGTAAATTTGGACCGAGTCATTTGACAAAATCTAACTTCATTTCAAAAAATATCATTCTTTTCTGTAGGAATTTTATTTAAGCTTGTAAGAAAATAAGAATAAGAGTGCTTATACAGATGGCTAACTCAGCAGGTGAGAACTTGGTTAATCTAAGGTCAAGACCTCATGCCTCTTATGGGCTCATTATTTTCACATGTTTTCATGTCTGGAGTGTAAATATTTAACCCAAGTCAGTCATTTTATAGATGCTTGTCCAGATTCACTTGTTAGGGGTAAATTCTTAAACTTCTAACTCCACATTAGAAGAAAAAATTAATCTTAATTATTTTAATAATACCCATAATACTACTGGATTTGTACTTTTTATTCACAAATTAAAGCCAACATTAATGTTACTTTACCCATTATTATCCATTGTCTCTGTGTTGATGAATTCGATTGATCCATCAACACAGGGTTAGGGTTAGGGTTAGGGTTTATATCTGTAATTTCTGATCCTTTTCTTTACTGACAAGTCAATTCCTTCAATGCCTTCAACTCATTGAAACAGTGGAAAATTCATAAAGCATGCAATCGATATGAGTTGATCTTTGGCTGTCCACCATCTGATAACTCTTCCCACATGTGTGTTACTCTACACCCTCACACTCTCAATAAGGGAAAAGCTCATCTCTTCTTAGATAATCATTAGATATCAGGTTCCCTTGCAGCTAGATTGACAGTATGTGATCTAGCTCCTTCAATCAGTTTCCTTCACCTTGAATTTTAAATTGAGATTTAGTAAATTTAGGGCAGAGACCATGAAACATCAATTCCACTAATTGTGGCAACATCATTAAGCCTCCAGAAATAGAAGCAGAAACAGCAGAAGCAGTGCAGTGCATAGGCAGAGCACGTGTTTGGTGCTGGCAGTGGCAGGAGGGCAAGCAGGCAAATGTGATGTGTAGCAGCAGCAGGAGCAGCTAGACTTTTCTCACAGGGCTGATATTTGATGTGGCAGTGGGTTTGTTGCTAGCTGCTACCTAGCTTTCTCTCCTCTTGGCCATTTTTCCAACCTGATTGTCCAGCCTTCCTAACTATTTCATGTACTGCTTACTCCCTTCTATATAAATGTTCTACTTAAATTAGCCAGATTGCTTCTGCTGCACAAAGCAAAAAACCTTAACTGGCATGAGAAGTGATCACAAACTCAAGAAAATGCAGACAATCTGAGATGGATTTTCTGGACAGG
>NW_012151951.1:3926291-3929830 GCF_000956105.1 Propithecus coquereli
TTGAGGTTGCTGTGAGCTAGGCTGACGCCACGGCACTCTAACCTGGCCAATAAGAGCAAGACTCTGTCTCCAAAATAAAATAAAAAACCTGAAAAAAATAAAGCCAATAAGGAATTTTGAAGGGTTTTGTAATTACAATATATGAGTCCTATTTAAAATCACATTCGTCTAAGAAAGAGCACTTACATAGCAGCATGAAGAGTTCTGTAAACTCTCTTCTCTGCAAAACAACAATAACTGGTAAAAATTATCAAGTAAACAACCATTTAAAGTTTCTGATATTTGTCCTAAGAGCACAGTGAGAAACATTTATTGAAGAAAATTCACTAACGTTTACTTAAAAACGAGGATAAATTCTGGCATTTTAGCCATAACCCACTCTATCCCCTCTCCCAACTCAGCATAATGGAAGCTCTACTGCATGCAGGAAATAGGAAAGAAAAAAAAAATTCCTCTCTCCCAGTTCCCAGTAAGGAGCTATGGATTCTTCCCCAAGAGGGACAGACTACCAGCATTTTTCATTCCACTCAGCTTTGTGGTGGAGTTCTACCCCAGGCAAGAGCAACTGAGAGATAGGGAGCACGGTTTTTCCACCAAGTTTGCTTTCATAAGGTGGAAGCCCTGTGCCAGGTGCAGCGGGGCAAGCATATTGAGCACTCATTGCCTTCACCCCAGCTTGCTCATAGAGCAGAGTTTTCATGACAAGAAAGACAAGCCAAGAAGCCTAGGGCTACTGCTCCTGCCTACTGCCCCACACATAGACCAGGCTCTCACTCCAAGAACAACAGACAACTGTCTCCACTCCCAGCTCAGAACATTGGTGCAGAATTTACGCCCAGATGAGAAGAAAGCCTCAAACACAGTTAGTTCTGTAGCTCTCCATAAGAAGACTGACTCTATTTGAAAGAGACCATAGAAAACTTCAGTCCTAAAGGCACGTCCAGACACGATGGAGATTTTAGTAGTATGCAATTAATAAGAAACTGCTAGCTCTATGAGAAATCATGGACCAGGTAGAAATTTAACAGAGAAAACTAGAGAGGCAGCTAAGATGAGACCTCCTGGAGCCAGAGCCAGCTTCAAGCAGTAGCTTTGAAGACTATATAGAAAAGGAGGCCCAATTTAATTCTATAGGACCATGGAACAGAATAGAGAACCCAGAAGTAAAACCATAAAGCTACGATTAACCAATCTTTGACAAAGCAGACAAAAACAGACAGCAGGGAAAAGACGCTCTATTCAATAAATGGTGCTGGGAAAATTGGATAACCACATGCAGAAAAATGAAACAGGACACTTACCTCTCACCATATACAAAAATTAATTCAAGATCGATTAAAGACTTAAATATAAGACATGACCATAAAAATTCTAGAAGAAAACATTAGAAAAACTCTTCTAGGCACAGACTTAGGTAAAGAATTTATGACTAAGACCCCAAAAACAAATACAGCAGCAACAAAAATAAATAAATGGGACTTAATTAAATCCCTGACTTTTTAAGGAGGGGAAATTGACAAGGGGCTACATGCATTGCGGCAGGTTGTGGTGAAGTGGTGAGTCTTGGCATCAGGAAGTCTGTGCAGGGGCCTCAGGAATCTCAACTCCATTGTCTGGCAGACATTCTGTCATTTCTGGGAAACAACTCAAAATGTCAGTATTAATAGTAAGTTAAAAGTTAGAGGGTTCTAGTCTTCAAGCCCTACTGGCCTAAGAAGATAAACAATGAAAGGGAAAGGATATAATTTAAAAAAAAATAGGTTTCATTGAAATTTGTTTATAGAGCCTGTTACACTTTCTGCCCTTATTTAAAATGAAGAATTTCTAGCAATTTAAAGTGTTCATTGCATAGATAGTTTGAATATTTTTAAAAATAATATTCTGAGTTATATGTCTTAAAACAGTTCCCCACTCAACGAAAGAATCTTTAGAGCTCATATGTACAGCCAGGACAGTTGTTGTGTGAGAGAAATATAAACTTATTCAACATACAACTCAAATGCAATAAATAATTTTGACCCATATTTTTGGACCTAGAGTACATGAATACTGCTGAAGTCCCAAGACAAATAAAAATACCCTGATAAAATTTGAGCAAAATATGTTTAAGACATCAGATTTATTTCTTAAAAAAATATATATCCCAATAACATATATTTAGAATATATGATAAAGGATTCTAGTAGTTTGAATTTAAGCTGAGTCCTATTTTGTCTTGTGTTTGACCTCTCTTGCCTTACTGGAACATAATGGTAGCCTTTATTCCAAGAAATGGCCAAAGTATATGAAATTTTGAAATTCATTATATTTTTTTCCAGCGAGCAATTCATTAGCCGGATACCCCAGTAACCACCATCAAAACAGGTACACAAGAACCATAGATTTAGTATCATTTTAAGCTGTCATTTAGCAACACCCATCTTGTGTATATATGCCATCCTCAAACTTTGAGAATCTTGAAATAGAGAAGCAGCCCCAAAATTCTAATAAACAACCTTCTTGCCCCAGGAAATTAGGCAAAGAATACATTCCCTAAAGTGTTAGTGAGCTCATCCCAAACGTGCCTGATCCAGCAGACAGATTGGGGTATTCTAGAAAACTGGCAAGCTGGTAGTGCAACAAAGACCGAAGAAATCCCGCAGCTCTTCAGACTCCATTAGCTTTTCTGGAGTCTCTGTCTCCCATGATCCACAGGGACAATATCCCTTTCAAAAGTAGAAAGTTTTGGCTGTACACCCTGGAAGGCAATGTCATTTTAGATTTCAATATTGGTGTCCGGAAAACTCATGAAAGCAAACAAAACTCTTTGTCTAAGTAATTGGATTAGATGCAGCATATGGTCTTGGATAATTATTTGCTTCTGACCAGAAAACAGTAGTTAATAGAGTCTACAAAAAATGTGGTCATAATTTTCTGATGTTATATAGAGAGCAATAAAGTTTGGCATAAGTCGAGTTTAAAGGAATTTCCAGTTGACTATTGAGAATCACAAAGTAAAAACACCCACAGACCAGCATAGAGCACACATTTCAATGATGCTTGAAAAGAGACAGCAAGAAAATGGAATCACAATGAATAATAAAACTAGTGTAACGTTGGCTTCTTAGGGCCAGACACAGATAAGACCAAATCATAGTGGTTCAAGCATCCAACCTCCTCTGTCTCATATATTTAAATTTTCCAGGATGGTATTTCAAAGTTTCACCTGAGTTCCAGATACTGTCACTATGCCAAAATAATACTTCCTGCTCCACCAGTTTTTGATAGAACATATGGTAGATATCAGTAACTGTTAAATACCTGGTCAGGTCACACAAAGTTGCTGGAATAGTGATAGCTAAGAAAGTTTGCACCCTAACTTGATGAAACCAAGATTTAAAATTCCCTTCCTGAGTAGGCAAAACTTTGACTGCTACCACAAACAGTTACACTAAGTATTCTTTCTTAAATCCATGTTAGAAGATTTCACTATAAGTTTGATTTTTATCTAATGAACTCAAGCTTTCTGCCAGTATGAGTCATTTCAGGAAGACACCTGA
>NW_012151951.1:3930240-3932091 GCF_000956105.1 Propithecus coquereli
TCCTAGTTTGAACACCAATTTTGATTTTTCATTACAATTTTTGTTGAAGTTTTTAGTTGTATAATGAAGGAAGAATGATGACTCTTTAAAACCTGATTCCAAAACACCTTAATTGCTCCAAACCATGAGAGCAACGGGTAAAAGACATTCAAGAAGGTACATGGGAAACATCAGAAGAATGTAAATTATTAACAGTAAATTTTTTTTTCTAGGCATGAAGCATAGAGATCAGGAAGGAGTCTTTGTCACCAGATTTTGAATACTTCATATAAAAGTCTGTATCTTACACTTTCTTGTATCCATAGTATCCTAACACAGCATCTACCATCTGAGTAGGTACTCAAAACATACTTCCAAGATTTTTTTGCACTGCAGATGTCTATTAGAAGATTATTGTCTAGAGGTTTAGGAGACTGACTTCATTGTTGTTTTCTATGACATTCAGAATTTGTAGTTGTTCTCAAACTTGGAAGCACCCAGATGACCGGAGCCCATGCCCAGAGACAGATTCAATCCTGGGTAAAAGCCTGGGTATCACTCTTTTTTAAAAGACTTCCAGGTGATTCTAATGTGCAGCAGGCTTGAGATTCACTACCACCGTCCAAGAGCAATGCTTCTCAAACTGTAAATTATAGGCAAATCATCCTGTAATCTTGTTAAAATGTAGATTCTGACCCAGAACGTCTGAAGCAGGCCTGACATTTTTCATTTATAACAAGCACCAAGTGAGGATGTTGCTGAGAGTAGAATGGCAAAGCATTCTGGTTGCCTAGGATATGAGACAGTCAATGCTAACTCAAGAATTTTCTGGGCAAACTGGCACAGTAGGTAATCCTAATGATGGGTCTATGGACTACATTTTATAGAGTAAGGTCCTAGAGCAGAGGTTCTCGAACTATAGCATGATTCAAAATCACCCCATAATGCTTATTAAAACTCAGATGAAGGCTACCTACCCCCAGAATTTCTCCTCCTGTAGGTCTGGGGTAGGTTCTGGGATTTTACATGTGTGAAAAGTACCTGGATGGTGCTGATGCTGCTAGTCTGCTTTTTTTAAATCACTAGTCTAAACCAGGGGTTCCCAAACTTGCTTGCAAATTGATTTCACCTGGAGAGCTTTTAAACTACTGACATCTGGGCCTCATCCTCAGTGACTGTTCTGGGGTCTGGCCTGGGATTTTACCAAGCACCCCAAGTGATTTTTGTGCAGTTAAGGCTGAGAGTCATGGTAAATATGTATATTATAATTATCTTTAGTTCAAATATAGATTCATTTTTGTGTATTTGATAGTCTTGTTTATTCATGTCTCTCTCTGTTCTATCAACACAGAATATCATGAGTGACTGAGCAAAGGCGTTAAAAGTCTGAATCCACATAGCGCTATTTCTTTTTCCTGGATGTGCTTATTAGCAAAGGCCCAGAGGAAGGAGGACTGGCACAGGATTTGAACAGAGACAGGCCGTGCCTCTGTCTCTGTCTTTCCCGTCTCTGTCTCTAGATACTTTGATTTCCTCCAATCTTTGATGGCAAGTAGAGGCGGACTGCCCTCTTGGAACAAGGTGTATACTCTCTGATTCCCTCTTTCCTGCTTTGTTCTCCCTCTCCCCATTTATTCCTGTGCCTTTTCCTCTCTTTATCCCTTTTTCTTTCTTTATCTCTCTTTCTTTTCTTTTAAACTGGACTTACAACAACTACTTCCACTACCACCTCTACATCACAATTACAGACCTCGCACACCCGTTTTCCCAGTCTTGTTTCTTATTCACTAGGAGAAACAACATTCACCTTTTCCAGCGTTTCTTGGAATATTTACTCTTAAAATTTTCAGTAACAACTCACATTTACTGTTT
>NW_012151951.1:3932141-3933647 GCF_000956105.1 Propithecus coquereli
TATGGAATCAGAGAAGACCCCATATAGCAAAAGCAATCTTAAGCAAAAAGAACAAATTGGGAGGCATCAATTTAACAGACTTCAAGCTATACTATGAGGCTATAGTATCTAAAACAGCATGGTGCCAGCACAAGATCACAAACATAGACCAGTGGAACAGAACTGAGAACCCAAATATAAAACCATCTTCATATAGCCATCTAATCTTTGACAAAGAAGACAAAACCATAAACTGGGGAATAGAATCCTTATTCAATAAATGATACTGGGAAAATCTGATAGCCACATGTAGAAGACTAAAACCTAATCCAATACTCTCACCTCTCACAAAAATCAATTCGTGGTGGATTAAAGACTTAAATCTAAGGTAGGAAACTATAAGAATTCTAGAAGAAAATGGGGGAAAAACTCTAATAGATATTGGCCTAGGGAAAGAATTTATGAAGAAGACCCCAAAAGCAACAACACATAGCAACAACAAAAATAACTAAATGGGACCTGATCAAATTAAAAAGCTTCTGCACAGCCAAGGAAACTATCATGAGTACAAACAGACAACCTACAGAATGGGACAAAATATTCACATACTACACATCCCATAAAGGGCTGATAACTAGAATCTATATAGAACTCAGGAAAATCAGCAAGAAAAAAATCAAACGACCCCATTAAAAAGTGGGCAAAGGACATAAAAAGAAACTTTTCAAAAGAAGACAAAATAATGACCAACAAACATATGAAAAAATGCTCAACATCTCTAATCATCAGGGAAATGTAAATCAAAACCACAATGAGATATCATTTGACTCCAGTGAGAATGGGTTTTATCAAAAACTCCCAAAACAACAAATGTTAGTGTGGATGCAGAGAGATGGGAACACTCATACACTGCTGGTGGGACTGCAAACTAGTACAACCTCTATGGAAAGTAATATGGAGATACCTCAAAAATATACAAGTAGAACTACTGTTTGATCCAGCAATCCCATTACTGAGCATCTACCCAAAAGACAAAAAGAAATTCTCTAAAAAAGACATCTGCACTCGGATGTCTATAGTAGCACAATTCACAATTGCAAAGATGTGGAAATGACCCAAGTGCCCATAAATCCATGAGTGGATTAATAAAATGTGGTATATGTATACCATGGAGTTCCATTCAGCCACAAAAAACAATGGTGATCTAGCACCTCTTATATTATCCTGGATAGAGCTGGAGCCCATTCTACTAAGTAAAGTGTCACAATAATGGAAAAACAAGCACCACATGTATTCATCATTAAATTGGCATTAACTTATCAAACTTATGCACACATATAGTAGTAACATTCGTCGGGTGTCCAGCAGGTGGGAGTGGGGACAAGGGGTTGGGTGTATTCACACCTAATGGGTGTAGTGTGCACCATCTGGTGGGGATGGACACGCTTGAAGCTCTGACTCGGGTGGGGCAAGGGCAATATACGTAACCTAAACATTTGTACCCCCATAATATGCTGAAATAAAAAT
>NW_012151951.1:3933697-3936500 GCF_000956105.1 Propithecus coquereli
AACAACACATAGCAACAACAAAAATAAATAAATGGGACCTGATCAAATTAAAAAGCTTCTGCACAGCCAAGGAAACTATCATGAGTACAAACAGACAACCTACAGAATGGGAGAAAATATTCACATACTACACATCCCATAAAGGGCTGATAACTATAATCTATTTAGAACTCAGGAAAATCAGCACGAAAAAAATCAAACAACCCCATTAAAAAGTGGGCAAAAGACATAACAGAAACTTTTCAAAAGAAGACAGACTAATGGCCAATGAACATATGAAAAAATGCTCAACATCTCTAATCATCAGGGAAATGTAAATCAAAACCACAATGAGATATCACTTGACTCCAGTGAGAATGGGTTTTATCAAAAAGTCCCAAAACAACAAATGTTGGTGTGGATGCAGAGACATGGGAACACTCATACACTGCTGGTGGGACTGCAAACTAGTACCACCTCTATGGAAAGTAATATGGAGATACCTCAAAAAGATACAAGTAGAACTATCGTTTGATCCAGCAATCCCATTACTGGGCATCTACCCAAAAGACAAAAAGACATTCTCTAAAAAAGACATCAGCACTCGAATGTCTATAGCAACACAATTCACAATTACAAAGATGTGGAAATGACCCAAGTGCCCATCAATCCATGAGTGGAGCAATAAAATGTGGTATATGTATACCATGGAGTTCTATTCAACCACAAAAAACAATGGTGATCTAGCACCTCTTATATTATCCTGGATAGATCTGGAGCCCATTCTACTAAGTAAAGTATCATAATAATGGAAAAACAAGCACCACATGTACTCACCATTAAATTGGCATTAACTTATCAAACTTATGCACACATATAGTAGTAACATTCATCGGGTGTCCAGCAGGTGGGAGTGGGGACGAGGGGTTGGGTGTATTCACACCTAATGGGTGCAGTGCGCACCATCTGGGGGGATGGACACGTTTGAAGCTCTGACTTGGGTGGGGCAAGGGCAATATACGTAACCTAAACATTTGTACCCCCATAATATGCTGAAATAAAAATAAATAAATAAATAAAATTAACCTGGTAAAAATAAAGCCTATAAGGAATTTTGAAGGGTTTTGTAATTACAATATATGAGTCCTATTTAAAATCACATTCGTCCAAGAAAGAGCACTTACATAGCAGCATGAAGAGTTCTGTAAACTCTCTCCTCTGCAAAACAACAATAACTGGTAAAAATTATCAAGTAAAGAACCATTTAAAGTTTCTGATATTTGTCCTAAGAGCACAGTGAGAAACATTTATTGAAGAAAATTCACTAATGTTTGCTTAAAAACAAGGATAAATTCTGGCATTTTAGCCATAACCCACTCTATCCCCTCTCCCAACTCAGCATAATGGAAGCTCTACTCCATGCAGGAAATAGGAAAGAAAAAAAAAAAATTCCTCTCTCCCAGTTCCCAGTAAGGAGCTATGGATTCTTCCCCAAGAGGGACAGACTACCAGCATTTTTCATTCCACTCAGCTTTGTGGTGGAGTTCTACCCCAGACAAGAGCAACTGAGAGATAGGGAGCACGGTTTTTCCACCAAGTTTGCTTTCATAAGGTGGAAGCCCTGTGCCAGGTGCAGCGGGGCAAGCATATTGAACACTCATTGCCTTCACCCCAGCTTGCTCATAGAGCAGAGTTTTCAGGACAAGAAAGACAAGCCAAGAAGCCTAGGGCTACTGCTCCTGCCTACTGCCCCACACACAGACCAGGCTCTCACTCCAAGAACAACAGACAACTGTCTCCACTCCCAGCTCAGAACATTGGTGCAGAATTTACGCCCAGATGAGAAGAAAGCCTCAAACATAGTTAGTTCTGTAGCTCTCCATAAGAAGACTGACTCTATTTGAAAGAGACTATAGAAAACTTCAGTCCTAAAGGCACGTCCAGACACGATGGAGATTTTAGTAGTATGCAATTAATAAGAAACTGCCAGCTCTATGAGAAATCATGGACCAGGTAGAAATTTAACAGAGAAAACTAGAGAGGCAGCTAAGATGAGACCTCCTGGAGTCAGAGCCAGCTTCAAGCAGTAGCTTTGAGGACTATATAGAAAAAGAGGCCCAATTTAATTCTATAGGACCATGGAACAGAATAGAGAACCCAGAAGTAAAACCATAAAGCTACGATTAACCAATCTTTGACAAAGCAGACAAAAACAGACAGCAGGGAAAAGACACTCCATTCAATAAATGGTGCTAGGAAAATTGGATAACCACAGGCAGAAAAATGAAACAGGACACTTACCTCTCACCATATACAAAAATTAATTCAAGATCGATTAAAGACTTAAATATAACACATGACCATAAAAATTCTAGAAGAAAACATTAGAAAAACTCTTCTAGGCACAGGCTTAGGTAAAGAATTTATGACTAAGACCCCAAAAACAAATACAGCAGCAACAAAAATAAATAAATGGAACTTAATTAAATCCCTGACTTTTTAAGGAGGGGAAATTGACAAGCGGCTACATGCATTGTGGCAGGTTGTGGTGAAGTGGTGAGTCTTGGCATCAGGAAGTCTGTGCAGGGGCCTCAGGAATCTCAACTCCATTGTCTGGCAGACATTCTGCCATTTCTGGGAAACAACTCAAAATGTCAGTATTAACAGTAAGTTAAAAGTTAGAGGGTTCTAGTCTTCAAGCCCTACTGGCCTAAGAATATAAACAATGAAAGGGAGAGGATATAATTTAAAAAAAATAGGTTTCATTGAAATTTGTTTATAGAGCCTGTTACACTTTCTGCCCTTATTTAAAATGAAGAATTTC
>NW_012151951.1:3941610-3943087 GCF_000956105.1 Propithecus coquereli
ATAGATGTTATTCTTATATGTACACTTGTCATATTTAAATGTTCTCCATTTCCATCTCCTATTTGCAATTTCATGGTAGACTTGAAAACTAACAATCTATAATCACAGTGAAAACTAGCAGGCCAGTAGGCACCTGAGGTAGAAGAACAGAGTTGGAGCTCCAGCAAAGTTTTATTCTCAGAGAATTGTCATGAATTGACCATTTTGGTGATTTCTTGGAAGACCCCAAGTGCATGACAGTCCTGATTCATGACTTAATTCATGCATATGCTCTAATTTATGGCTCACCTACTGTTTAAAAAAAAAAAAAAAGCCTTTTCCTTGGGGTATATTTGTGGAAAACATCTAGAGGCAATTGGCTAACTTTGCAACTGCCTGAGGCTGTGGATTATTGTGGGGGCAAACAATAAGCTAACCGAAAGGCTTAAAAGAAAAATCTAGAAAACGAGATGATGTCTACATGTCTATAGGAACTCTGAATAGTTCTGACATTTTCCTGAAATAAAGAAGGTGATGCATATATGCAGGGATATGCATATGCTCAGGAAAGATGTCATAAAGTCCTAAGCTTTCACCTCTGATAGACTATGAGATTCTAAGCAAGAGAAAAGTAAAAGTTAAGGCAGAGTTACTAACTGTCTGAGTATTAAATGAATATCTCAAAATGCACAGAGTCCTTCAGCAATGACTGGGGGAATTAATGGTCCTAGTCATTTAAAAAATCCAGTTAAGATGACCACTAAAATACAGAGCAGAGACTTTAGTGGACACATCAGACAAAGAATATAGACTTTAGAGAATTAGTTTAAAAAATCACTAAAACAAAGCAACAACAATAGCACTTAACTAAATTGATCAAAAAAAACAACAAACCTTAGAAGACAGATTAATTTTCAGAATTATCATATTACTATTGTTTTTTAAAATGTCAAGTATTCAAAAAACTATTAGAATCAAGAAACAAAGGAAAAGGATAGTAAAACATATATAATATGAGGGAGAGGGAAAGCAGTCTATACAAACCTTTCCTGAGGAAGTCCAGACACTACATTTACTAGACAAAAACTTTGAATCAGCTGTCATAAAGGCATTAAACAATTAAAATAAACCATATCTAAAGCAATAAAGGAGAGCATGAAATGATATCCTACCAATAACAAATATCAATAAAGTAATTGAAATTATGGGAAAAAACCAAATTGAAATTCTAGAGTTTAAAAGTACAACAACTTAACAAATTTACTAGAGGGGCTTAACAAAGGTGTGAGTGGGCAGAGGAAGAATCAGCACACATGAAAACAGGCCAATTGGGAAACAAATCACAAAGCAGTAGCTACAAATCCTACTGTATTAGTAATTACTTTAAATGCAAATGGATTATACACTCCAATCAAAAGTTTGAGATTAGAAGGGTGGAATATAACTAAAACAAGCAAAGAAATTAAATTAGTAATAAAATAAAATTTCCCACAAAGAA
>NW_012151951.1:3943137-3945741 GCF_000956105.1 Propithecus coquereli
GAGGCATGGATCACCTTCTTGGCTTTTGCTCAGGCTAAAGTTTCACTTTCTTTGGTCTATTAACTTGAGTGTCACTTCCTATTTGTTTGCCATCTTCCAAAATGGCATAAAAATTTTTTCTTCTATTTTATTTTACATAATCTTTATTCTTTTGGTTTTATGCCATTTAAAAGTATTTTATTATATTAGTGTAGGTTTTGGAAGGATTTGATGCACAGTATGTCTCATCTACCCCATTTAACATGAACCCCTCTAATTTGCCTTGTACAAGTGGTGAAAATAGAAGGTTTATAGTCTTTTCCTGATTGGAAAGAAATATCATCCTCACCTCATTGACCAGCCTCCCTTAGCAAGAAAAGGGGAGACAAGTAGAAAACAAGGCCATTCCAGCTTGCGTAACCTGAGCAAAAGGTGTTCTTCCACGCATGCACTGTCTAGTTCAGCAAGCTTCCACGTTAAAATTTAAGGCCAAAGTTCCAGCTAATAATGACATCTTTTTTGTCTTTCATTCTCCTCTGGGTATATAATTTCTCTGGAATAATGCAGAGATTGATAAATTAATAGGTAAAATAATTGTTAACAGCATTGGTGTGGTCCAGAATTTCCTGTCAAAATACGATAACATATATATGTACACATACATATTCTGACATATACAGTTTCTAACTTGCAATTTCAATGTAATGCATAGTATTCAACAAATTATTATTAATAATACTTGAGATATTCAATGTTTTATTATAATATAATATAGGCTTTGTGTTATTTTGCCCAACTGTAGGCTAATGTAAGTGTTCTGAGCACATTTAAGGTAAACTAGTCTAAGCTATCATGTTTGGTAAATTAGATGTATTAAATGCATTTTCTACTTACAGTATTTTCATTTTATGATGAGTTTATCTGGATGTAACTCCATTTAAGTCAAGAAGCATCCATATGTATATTGGGTACACATACATACATATAATTTTCAAAATGTAAATTTAAGAAGAGTATACTCCCAAGTATTGATAGCGCTTAACTGAACTGTAGAAATTTCAATATATTCTTCATTTATATTTTCCAAGTTATCTGCCAAATAATATGTATTGCATGTTTAATAAGAAAAAAAGTTATAAAGAAATGATAACTCAGGGCCCCCACTTTTAGTGAATGTAAATGTTGGCTATTTTATGAGACATTAGAGAAAGTTAGAAAATGATTGTGAGATAAGCTTGAACTGAGGATAAAGTTCCTGCCATGTTTTAAGATCAATTATTAAATTCCAAGCTGGTGCCTAGGAAAACCTGGTTTAAATCACCACTCTACTAAGCTAGAAGTTACCTTGGACTTCTCTTTCAGCTTCCTAGGAACTTCAGGGTGCCTTAGGGACAGAAAACCTGTGGCAATGTTCATTTCTAGGATGAATGGCCTCATTGCCCTGATTTCATGCAATCATCAGAGCTTCACTTGCCTGGATGTTTTAACACAGAGGAAACATCTTCTTTTGAGGCTGCAGTGTAGATTTTCCAAATGTGTCTTGTCAACCCTGGGCAAGAAAATGAGGACTAGAGAGGATTGTCATGTACATTGTTCAATACACTGGCTCTGTCAAATTACTTTTTAATACTTCACTCAGCCCAGAAATGAGTTTAACAGTTTACTGTAGCACACTAATTTCCAGAATGCATGTGTGAGGTCATTGAGCCATTGTATTTCTCATCAAAAATTAAAGGAATTGTATTAATCTTTTCACTGTCTCCCCTCACATACGGCAGAATGACTGATTGCTTGGCATATGCTAGCATACCGCATTGTGCCAAACAGATGGAGACCATTCAGGCAGAAGCTGGGGTGGGCAAAGATGTACTCCACAGTTTTGTGCTTTTGAAGAGAAACAACTGGGCGGGCTTCCTTTGCTTCCTTTTCTGATATTTGGATTCTGAATTAGGAGGTGAAAAAAATAACCCTGAATTAATTGCTGTCACTTCTGTTGATCTGGATTCTATTAAATGAGAACACATTTGCAATTAATCCAAAGAAGTAGACCAACCCTCCAAATCAGTCAGTTAATGCTGGGCATTACAAAATATATTAAAATACTTTATTCTTTTATTTTAGGAATAGAAAATATTAGTGACATTATAAACTTAGTTCTCTTCCTCTTAATTTGTTTCCCACATCTCTGGCCCATTCATTAATTTTAGCAAATATTTATAACATGCTTATTATACCAGACATTAATTTAAGAACTGGAACTAGAATGAAAAATAAAATGTAGAACGCTTGGTCCTTATGTCACTTGCATTCTAGTAGATAAAAAATAAAACTGGAAATAACCAAAATAAATTAAAAAAGAATATGTCAGATGGTAAATGCTATGGAGAATAACAACATGGTAGTTAAAGGGGAAGAGACTACACATAGAGAAGAAGGTTTATTGTTTTACATAAAAAAATTATAGTAGATATCTCCAGCCAAGTGACACTTGGAAGTGAGAAAGACCTCTGCCCAGATGAAGAAAAATAATGTAAAGATCCCAAGGTGGAGCCATGAAGCAGCTCAGGACATACTTGAGGAACAACAAAGAGCCATTGCAGCTGAAATAAGATGAGGAAGTAAGAA
>NW_012151951.1:3945801-3947131 GCF_000956105.1 Propithecus coquereli
TTTCTGTGATTGCCTTTGGGGTCTTCTTCATAAATTCTTTGCCTGGGCCAATGTCTAGAAGAGTATTTCCAATGTTTTTCTCTAGAATTCTTATAGTTTCACTCCTTAGGTTTAAGTCTGTTAACCACTGTGAGTTGATTTTTGTGAGAGGTGAAAGGTGTGATCCTGTTTCAGTCTTCTACATGTGGCTATCCAGTTTCCCCAGCACCATTTATTGAATAAGGATTCTTATAACTTTTTTTTTAATTGTACTTTTATGGAGTTCCTCAAATACATTTTCTATTCCTTATGTTAAAATTTATATTTCTACTATTATATATCCAAGAGATCATTTTTTTCAAATTCTTTGAATAATCCATTTTACAGGCTCCTGTTGTTGCACAAATACAATATTTTTCCATTTCTCTGAGGAATTTGATTATAATTTTTTGGCATTTTCCTTATAAACTTGGTGACATCCTGGTTAATAGTCTCTGTCTTCCTGTTATTTTAAATCTTGTCTCTTTCATGTTTGAGAGTTTTTTCCTTTCAATATCTGCTTATCTTCTTATTTAAAAGTGAGGCATTAAACAATTGATTGAATTGGCTTGTAGACAGCTGTCTAAAAAGAATAAAAATAAAAAAATAAAAAATTGATTGGCAGACTTTGTATGGTAAAGGGAGAAAGATAAAAATGTTTAAAGTTGGGATTCATTGTATGGTAATTAGATGGGACCTAGGTATTTTGTTGGAAGACCACCAAAGATTGCTGACCTCAGGATTGAGAGGTCTTATACATTAAGCCAATCTATGTTCTCCAGAAAGGAAGGAATCACCTAGTCTCCTGGGCTAGGGAATGTACTTACCTGCTGACTATATATGATCCATTCAGGGCAAGGAAGTGTAAGATGCACAACTCATTGTGCATATATTTTTACTTAATCTCCCTCTTCTCAGTTATATTACCATTATTCTCAGTTGTGCCTAGTATCTCTGTGTCCAGAGCTCCTTTGATTCAACCTCTCTAAAAATTAAACCTCCAATTTTCTGCTGGATTGGAGGAAAAAGTCTGACAGTTGAAAAATCTTTTATAAGATACAAACCTGGAAAGGAAAAAAAAAAAAAACTATCAGTTAATTATCTTTTGTCCTGCTACATCTCTACATCTTTCCCTTCAGAGGTATCTGCTGCCTCTAATTTCTAACCTTCTCTAGGGTTCGGAGGCATGGATCACCTTCTTGGCTTTTGCTCAGGCTAAAGTTTCACTTTCTTTGGTCTATTAACTTGAGTGTCACTTCCTATTTGTTTGCCATCTTCCAAAATGGCATAAAAATTTTTTCTTCTATTTTAT
>NW_012151951.1:3954791-3956924 GCF_000956105.1 Propithecus coquereli
GCTTCTTTTTAAAACATGGTAATGTGAAACATAAGTGGATTGAAAGCTCTCTTCAGGGATGCCAAAAATTTGAGGACTCTGGAGTTGGGTAATCTCTGCAAGCGTTTTAGTTCCATTTTTCTGTAGAATGAGGTACATGCTATTGAGTCACTGAATTTAATAAATGCCCATATATTCCTCTAAAAGAAGCTAAACCTTCCTTGTCCTCTGAGATAAAGTACTAGAAAATTCTAACCATGAGGTGTGTTTTCCTTTTCCGAGCAGTTATTCTTTTTCCTTTCATCCTCTCTTTTGAATCTCTTCTGGGCTAAATGCTGCTATTGAATCTGTCCAAGGAGCCTATAATGCTTCTAATCTATGTCCCTAATTCTGTGTAGGAGAGTTAAATGCATTCACATCCACCCAGAAAAAGCCTGGGCAATAGCCACTCCCAGTACAATTTACTCCCAACAAAAACTCTTAGCAACTTAGTTTTATTGCTATAACTGGCTTTCAGTGGAAGTAAACTTTTCTTTTAAAAATCAACTTTTGTGATTGTGAACCAGACAGACCTTCTGGGAAGATAGAGTGTGTGTGGTTTTCCCTATTCGCTCTTGTAATACAAAAAAAGAGGCAGCCTTGCAAGACAGAAACTTTTAGACAATAGCTGCTCTAGTCCAGCCAAATACCAGAAAAAACTTAGAAACTTCCTCCATTCCTGGGCAGTCTGAGTGGAAAACCCAGACTTCTACTCTCATCAGGCTATAATGAGTGGCCCCCAACCCCCCACAAAGGTGGTGTCAGAGACGGTTGAATAGGGAGCTGGAACTTTCATCCTGGAAAGGGTTTATGATACTCCCTCAGCCCCTCAGTGAGGAGGAGACCACATAAGGAGCCTGGATTTCCACTCCCACCCAGCAGGAAAGTGATGCTATTCTTATCTCCTGCTGGGGTGGACATGGAGGCATCTAGTGGGGGGTTAGAACTTTAACCATCACCAGGTGCTAATGAGGCCACCCATCTATACTGTCAGTGACACCAAGTGGGGAGCAGTAACAAGGCACCCCAACCCATTCAAGCCAGGGATGTTCCAGTAAAGCCCTAGCTGGGATCTGGGACTCCCATTCCTGTCCAGAAAACACAAGGATCCTATTCGTTGAGATTCAATAGAGGCTGAGTGGGAAACCTCAACTTCTGTTCCCACCTTTGCCTGCATGGGCCACTGCAAGCATAGTTGGTGAGCAGTGTACTCAACCAAGTAGTAATACTTTACATGATCCTGGATCATGTCCATCCCAAAAGAGAATACAAGTACCTAAACTGGAATTAAGTTTGAATTCCTGAGGCACTCTTCTATCCAGATGACCACTCAGAAACACACCAACTTGGCTTCCTCAGGTTAAGAGTCAAGAGGAAGAGGAAACATCATGCCTAGGACTGCCCATAGCAAAATACCCAATTTTTAAAATAGTCTTATGTAACCCATCACCTTTTCATTAACAAAAGGAAAAGAACCCATGTTGGGAAAGTCATTTTTAGTTACCAAACTGCCGTACTAAGGTTTATAGACTAGGGAGAGGAGAAAGTGGTAGGAAGTCAGAAACCTTTGTTTGTTGATTTTTAGAAATCCAGTCCACCTCATGATGATGCCAGTAACTTGAGGATAATGAAGAGTGTGAAGTGTCCATCAAAGGCCATGACAATTGACCCATTGTTGAGCATCCTTTTAGACAAAATGTATACCATCGTCAGGCTTCAGATGATCTGAAAAGCTAAAAATATGGCACAGTTTTGTTTCAAGGGAAAATACAGTACCAGAATCATCTGGCCAGACTGGAACAGCAGTGAGGCACCATGGTTTCCCAGAGAGACAGCCAACTATTCCATGTGGTCAATTTTCCAGAAGCAGACTGGGACAATACCTCATACAATGTGGCCTCTGTCAACATAAGACAAATGGGTGAATTGTTGGTAGAAGTCATAACATGCAATGTTTGACGTACATTGGTAACTTCTGCATTGGAATCATGTACTTAACTGTGTGTCCAGTGCACAATGGTGGATGTGTTACCATGCCTGGTTTGATGCTAGACCCAGGTAGAGATGTCAGTGATTGGGCAGTGCTAGCTTGGTCAGCAATTTGATTGCAGTCAA
>NW_012151951.1:3959291-3962696 GCF_000956105.1 Propithecus coquereli
AATAGGAATCCATCCAAAGGAATTATTTCCGAGTCATGCAAAGGATGGGGGCATAGCCTTATTACAATTCTAACAGGATCATGTCTAGCAATGTCATTTTGTCTAATTTAAAATGTTCTAAATCAGTGGAACTTTTCCCATTCTCTCAGGATACTATTCCATTGTTTAAGAGTAATTACTAATAGGGAAAAATTCTATCTCCAAAGTAAATTTGCTAATATCCTTGAGTCTTAACTGGACAAAGTTTGATAGCTGAAGGAATAGGACATATTCTGATTGGAGAAATAATGACTTAAATTAAGAAGAATGCTTTCAAGATAGAGATGTGCTCCTCCCCACATACAACTGTAAAATTTGGTAATATATACATTTGTAAAAATTAAATGAGGCAATAAGTGTTCAGTTCCTAGCACAGTGCCTAGCACATACTCAACAAATGTGTCTCTTTTTTTCTCATATTATTGACATGGCAAATCCCTAATCTTTAGGAGAAAGGAAAACAATATTCAGCTCTGTTTTCTGTACCCTACTTTTAAGTGCTCTCCCCCTCCTGTTCATTAAAACTACCTGTGAATTAAAGTATTCTGATGGATAATGTTAAAATTTTGACACTTGACAAATGACAACAGAGAAACTTCGTTTTTGTTTTGTTTTGTTTTGTTTTTTTGCATCAGAAGAAAAATAGGAAGATTGGGTTCAAATATTTATTCCTGTGTGTGTCCGAGATGCAGATAAATTCATCTTGAGTGATTATTTACACATATGCCTTTCCCTATAGTCTTCAGACATTTTGAGGGCAAAGATTTTCATCTTACTCATATTAGCAATTTTGGGACTTACTATAATAATAGCTGGTAAAACAGAGGCAACTAAGATGTGCTGAATAAACAAATTAATGAACCACAATTTCTTGCTTCTATAAGCTGGATTGTTACTCTATTACCACTATCACTGTGCATGTTCTAGATCTAGAAGATGCTCAATAGATCAATTAATATAGTAAATCCCTCATTTTATAAGTAAAATGATAGAGACCTAGAAAAATAATTTATTAACTAGTTTTATTATTGTAAGTTTGTGAAAATTATTTAGGATGAAGTGTAGAAAGTAAAAATAGGAGCATTGTCATGATACACCCATTTAATAATTCATTGAATTCACCAAAAAATGCATCGTCATTATTGTGTTACTAAAATGCATTCCAATGCTACTCACACTTAATCGGATATTAACGTTTTATGTTTTTAGAACTGGATGATCAATCTCATGGACCTTCCATTTCTTTCTCCTTCGTGTTCTGAGATGTTCTGTTATTTTGGCCTTTAGTTTCATTCTCTGGTTTCATCACAAGATGGTGCCAGTGTGTCTCTGTCACCACAGAATAAGAATTAACAGATAATCTGCATGTACTTGCATTGAAGGTTGATATGGGTCAGGTAAATTCCAAGAATCCTCACATTTTCTTTTTTTTTGAAATTCTGGTATCCTCTCTCAAATAATTGACAAATCTATCTCTCGTAGTAGTCTTCTAAGTTTATGTATTTCTGTATCTAAAAGAGGTCCATGCCCATATATGACTTCAGCTGATTTCAATGAACTCCTGTCATTGACAGGAAAACACACACAATATGTACACCCATGTGGGGTTATGGTCATCATTCTTGTTCCGGCCCATGTGCAGGAACTATTCTACCCAGGATTTCTATATATCATATATAAATCTCAATTCATAAACACATATCTTAATTTCTACAGACTTGCAGAAGATTTGACTTCAATCATATTTTATTTGTTGTTTTTTTCACCCACTTGAAATTTCTGGAATTTTAAGCCATAGTAAACATCAGGGACAAGTAGTTCATCACTAATCATGTTTCCTTTTAGAATTCCATCTTTCCAGTTGACAACTCCAATTGCCTGCTGTTTCTGTCTTATGTGTGGGGATCACTGTATTGGCTGCAAGCACTGGGCCCGCTGGTCTTCCCAATGTAACATGTGGCCATCACTACTGAGGTGCTGCCACATCCTTGGGGATGCTGCCAAATGTCACCCTACACGTATGCACACCCACACGCCTCTCCCAGCCTGAGGGAATCTCCTTTTAGTCTAAAGATACACCACATTTCCTCAAACTATTCTTTTCAATGAGTTTAGAAAGAAAAGTCAAGAAGCCCCAAAACAAACCTCATCTGAGGAAAGAAAGTACGGTGTAGCTAACTACTTAAAGGGGCAGGTCATAGAAGAATCCAACAGAATATGCAATGAAAAAACATAAATATCTGTCTCAGAAAATTATCTTCATGAATATATATAGAAATTCATTCAATACCTACAGACACAACGTATCACACTTTTTAAATGTACAGTTAGCTGATTCGACCAACTGCAAATTGAAAATATTTAAAAAACAATAAAAACAATATGATAATAAAAATAATACACATTTAAAACCATTACAGTATAACAACCACTTACATAGTATTTATATTGTATTAGGTGTTATATGTAATCTAAAGATGATTTAAAATACACAGGAGGATATGTGTAGGTTATATGCAAATATTACACAATTTTGTATAAGGCACTTAAGCTTCCATGGATTGTGGTATCTGCAAGGGTTCTGGAACCAATACCCCATCAATACCAAGGAACAACTCTATTACTATATGTAGGGAGCCCTGCCAAGTTTTGCTAAAACAAAAAAACGGGACCAATGTCTATAAATGGGAGAGCTCACTAGCAAATTTCCCTGAATCAATGATTCAGTTAATTAGTTTACGGCTAATGAATAAATTAATTATATAATGTCTTAATCCCCAAAGGATTTAATGCAGCCCTAAATTGTTATGTATAATTTCCCACTATTAATTCAACCTTTTTCGTCAGTCCAGGATGAGTCTGCATCTTGAGTTAAGATAGGGTTAGATGCATACAGAAGCTACAGGATTCCTTGATATTGCATATTTTGGTTTTCAGTTTTCTCTCCCATGTAGATATTATTTTGTTATTTACCTCATAATTTATTAGTATAATAGACCATTTTCCACTGATTCATCTCCCAGACAATTCCATGCAAAAGTGCTGCTAACTAGTAACCTTGATTAACTCAAGAAGCAGTAGTAAATGAATATTTTGGGGAAAGCCTTTTTTTTTTTACAGATTTTACCAATGCTTTCCCCAAACTCTGTGTGTGTGTGTGTGTGTGTGTGTGTGTGTGTGTTTTAATGAACTTGATCCAAAATAAAAACAAAACAAAACAAAAAACAAAACCACCCTTTGCCAGATAACCTCAGGGTCCACCAACTTAATTAAACATTTAATCATTGAAATATTTTAAAATGTCAAAACCTCAGCAACCAAATCATTTTATGCCCCAGAGCATACCAGACTAGAAAAAAAAAAAAA
>NW_012151951.1:3964271-3965005 GCF_000956105.1 Propithecus coquereli
ACACACACACACACACACACACACACAAGATTCTGGTATCTTTCCTTTAGTCCTTTGTGGTTAAGATACTATGTTACTAAGATACTATGTTACATTAAAACATGACATATATACATGCAGAAAGTAAGTGGCTCTTCTTTGGATTTTATGATTACTACTTAAAGATTTGTATTCAAGCTGAACTTTTCTGTTTTTGACATCATAACCCTCTCTTGCTCATATATATCTGCATACCTACTCTGTCTAATGGTTATCCAGGAACTATTGTTACCTATACACAATTACTATAGGAATAAAATGTATTACTATTCCCCAGGTATGCATCTAAATGCTTTCTATTATCACATCTTATTCATTCCTACATTATTCTTACTTTATCCACATAATCCAAGCTGTTTTACTCAAAGCATATATATTCCTCATATTTTCACTCTACCCTCTTCTAATAATAGCATACTTTCTCATAATACTTCAAATATTTGTTTCAAAGAATTTTGATGTAAATTAATATAAGTGAATAAGACGATCAGCACCAGAGAATAACCTCTGAGTTAGGTGTGACTCCTCCCTGTCCTGTGTAACAATAGCCAATAATTCACGCAAGGTTGTTTTGAGTCTCCCTGAACTCCCATGGGTCACGAGTCCGCTGGAATTCTGGGCTCATGGCCCATAATCACAAGCCTACGGCTGATTATGTGGGGGAGCTGAGAGCTGTGAGAGGCCATGCTTTCCAT
>NW_012151951.1:3966975-3968196 GCF_000956105.1 Propithecus coquereli
TGGTCCCATAAGATTATAATACCATATTTTTACTGTATCTTTTTTTATGCTTAGATATATTTAGATACACAAATACCATTGTGTTACAATTGCTTACAGCATTCACTGCAGTACCATGCTGTACAGGTCTGTAGCCCAGGAGAAATAGGTTTGCATAAATACATTCTGTGATGTTCACCCAGCGTCAAAATCCCCTAACAACCCATTTCTCAGAAAGTATACCTGTCTGGTCATTAAGTGATGTGCAGCTGTACTTAATTCTTCCTTTTGAAACACGTTTTGCATTCTCCCTTTGCGTTGGCCCCTGAAAATTATTCATATGTGGTTGGTCCTATCTGGTGTTTGGCATGGAGGGAGAGGATTTCAGTTTGTGTTAAATATGCCACTTAGAATTTGAAGTCGTGGAATGTTTTTTCTTTAACATTAATCTGATTATATCACTGTCCTTACTAAAATTGTCCAATGGTTTTTAATCACAGCAGAGACAAAGTCTAAATTCTTTAACATAATTGATGAGGTTTTATATGATCTGCACTCTATTTCCCTCTCTAGCCTTATTTTAGATCACTTTCCCATTACTCTCTCCACTTTAATCGGCATTAACTTCTCTTGGTTCTTCTCATTCTCCCTATTTCTCCTACCTATAGTCTTTGAGCATCTCTCCTCTGCTAGAAAACCGTTTTTTCTTATTCATCTCGTTAATTCTTATTCATCCTTCATTTGTCAGCCTAAAGAATCTTTTCTCAGCAAAAGCTTCCCTAGGGACCAAAATTAGAGTAGTGCTCCATTATTACCACTTATATCAGGGTCAAAGATACTTCAAAGAATACCAGACATACATTAAATCTTTGATATTAAAGTGATTTAAATAGCTGAGAAATCATTAGTTCCAATAGTTGACTAGAACAGTTCTGGGAAAAAAGAGAACTTCAAACTGTAACTACAGAAACTACATTGCTTAGTCTCCTTTTTACATTGAAAAGGACATTTACCTCTTGAAAATATTTGAATAGTTATGACACAAATTCTATTTATTATAGTTTTCAAAGAAATATGAAAGTACTATTAATAGTACTATAAAAGTACTATTAATAGCACTTTCAGATTTATATTAATAGTTTCCCTAAGAAATTTGTTAGAGAACAAATTTCACATATAAGATATATTTTGTGGATGTCCCCAAACACTTGATTACTACTCTGGTTTTATTTTTCATGTTTA
>NW_012151951.1:3970448-3971631 GCF_000956105.1 Propithecus coquereli
AGCTGTGTTTCAAATAGCTAAAAAATAAAAATGCTTTTTTCAAAAAGTATTGCCTGAAATATTTAGTTTGAGACAGCAGACCTGCCCTAAAGACTTATATGACCATTGCAACGCCCCTTTTTCTGCCTCTTAAAACATTTTATATGACTAAAATTAGATAAGAAAATACATAATAGATGAACCATGAGGAGAGTTCAAAAGTATGGATAGAAAAAGACTGAACCTTACATGTAAGGAATAAGATGGAAAGGAATTGGGAGAATTTGGATACAGTTACATATTATGCACATTTGGCCCCACTAAGGGACTTCTGAAAACAAGAATTGCAAACCTGTCTACCCAGCTCTGTGCAGAGCCAAGTAATACAGGAAACACATAGACCAGATTAATCATTCTAACTGGGTTTAATGGAGGGAAGACTTTCCCCATTAAGTGTTATATTGCTCCCCAATAGTATCACATTTGTTCAGGTGAACACTGAAGCTACGTCATTTGGCCTCATACAACCATAGTCCCTTAATTCTGATATTCACAGGCATGGTCTTTATTCAGAAGTCACTGGTTGGCTTACATAAGCTATTTTAACATAGGTGTGTGTGGGTACATATGTGGGTGTGGGGGGGGGCAGGTGTGTATGTGCATACTTAATCTGAAATACTAATTTAAAGAAACTATTTTGATTATCAAAGCTCAAGTACGAATGTTGGTACAAATCAGAGAAACACCTTCAAATGTTCCATACTAAATCTAAATTTCTTTTTCTAATATTTGACATTCAAGACCTCTGTACATGCATCTGTTAATACTTAATAGTGAGTTCTTCAGACAAACGGCCCAGTTCATTGCTTTTGACCTTGTCACGGAAATTGAAATAAATTATGCCCTTAGGTAATTAAAGTCGTAAAACACTAATTGCATTTCTAAATTACAGTCATATTGATCATAAATAGTTACAGAGTTGATATTTAACAGTAAACAGAATCGTATATCAGCATATTCATTCTATTACTGATTTAAAATTAGAATGTCCAGAAAAGAGTTATCATAGGATAAGGACTACAATGCAGTCACTCTCTCCAACCTTACATTCCGCTTCTTTTCTTTTTACCTATATAGTCTCTTGGCTTCACTCTTGGATTTATTCATTCCCTACATGCCAATGAACTTAAGTTTTAAATCTCTT
>NW_012151951.1:3975366-3976685 GCF_000956105.1 Propithecus coquereli
TGTTTACTGCTTTAAAGTTTTCTCTTAATACTGCTTTTGCTTTATTCAAAATATTTTGGTATGTTATGTTTCTATTTTCATTTGTTTCAAGAATTTTTCACATTTCCTTCTTTATTTCTTCATTGACCAATGGTTGTTCAGGAGAATGTTGTTTAACTTTCATGTATTGGTACAATTTTGAAATTTCCTGTTGTTATTGATTGCTATTTTTATGCCAGTGAGGTCAGAAATGGTACTTTATATGATTTTGATTCTTTTAAATTTTTTGAGAGTTATTTTTTGGCCTAACATGTGATCTGTCTTGGAGAACGTTCCCTGTGCTGATGAAAACAATGTGTATTCTGTATATATTGTATGAACTGTTATGTAAATATCTGTGTGGTCCATTTGGTCTAAAATGCAGTTTAAATCCAATATTTCTCCATTGACAATCTGTTTAAATAATCTGTCAAATGCTGGAAGAGTGATGTTTAAGTCCAATCATTATTATATTGTGGTTTTTCTATCCATTTAGATCTGATAATATTTGCTTTACTTGTTGAGGGGCAATGATATTGGGTGCATATGTATTTAGAATTATTATCTCCTTTTATTGAATTGATCCCATTATCATTATATAATGGCCTTCTTTGTCTCTTTCTATACTTTTTAATTTAAAGTCTGTTTTATTTGATATAAGTACAGCTACTCCTGCTTGCTTTTGGCTTCTTTTTGTGTGAAATATCTTTTTCCAAACCTTTACTTTCAGTCTGTATGTGTCCATACAGGTGAAGTGAGTTTCTTGTAGGCAACATAAAGTTCAGACATATTTTTTTAATCCATTCAAGCCAGTCTATACCTGTTAAGTGGAGAATTTAATCTGTTTACATTCAAGTTATTATTAATAGATAAGGTCTTATCCCTAACATTTTGTTAATTGTTTTCTGGTTATTCTGTATAGCTTTCATTGCTTTCTTTGTCTCTTATTGTTTGTTGTTGTGGTTGGGTGGTTTTCTGAAATGATGATGTGATTCTTTTCTTTTTCTACTTTGTGTATCTGTCCTACCAATGACTTTTATACTTTTCAGAGTTTTGATGATTGTGGCTATCATCTTTTTGCTTTCATATGTAGGATTTTCTTGAGCATTTCTTTTAAGGCAAATATATTGGTGATGAATTTCCTCAGCTTTTGCTTGTCTGGGGAAAGGACTATTTCTCTCTATTTCTGACAGATAACTTTGTTTGGTATAGTATTCATGGTGAAAATACTTTTCCTTCAGCACTTTGAATATATCAACCCATTCAATCCTCGCCCAGGAATTTTCTGTAAAAAAAATCTG
>NW_012151951.1:3978470-3980765 GCF_000956105.1 Propithecus coquereli
AATATTTAAAATTAGCCACCCTGATCAATAAGCCATATCATTTTGCCAAATATTACAATAAAGTGGCAAAGAAAAAGAATGCTGTTAAATGGCCACAGCATTTAATAAAAATGATAAGTAAAAGACTGTGACTTTGATTAAATAGATAGTACATGACTAAATAGATAAGAAATGTAAATATATAGCTATGGGAAAAAAGGAGAATTATCTTTATTATGTTCACTAAATTATCCCTGTTAGCTAGTTTAGGAGTCTCTTTTATAGCTCATATCACCTTTATAAGTTAGTGGATAAGATGAAGTGTTAACTATGTTCTTTAAATATGTGAATTTCTAAAATAATATATTAATTAGTCCTGAGCTATAAATAATACTGAAAAGTAAAAACTATGATATAATTCTGAATTTTTAAAATAAAGTTTTAAAGAGAAAGGTAAAAAAAGAAAAAGAATCCCAATCTGGTGAGCAGAGAAAACATGATGTGAGATCATGAATATTGAATAATCTTGGGCTTGAAGAGTTTGTTTCCAGGTAAAGGTCAGGCTGTGACCTAAGGGTCATAATAAAGAGTTTCTGTGGCCTGAGTGATCCTCAGAATGTCTGAGGGCCAGATCTTATTTGAAGATAATAAAGCTCTGCCTCCCTCATAACTCCAGCAGCATTCTCAACTCAAGTTACCTTTAGCTTAGGCCATTTTGAAATATATTTTCTTCTTATAAAAGAATTAGGCCCTAACTTATTTTATTTCCAGTTACAATGGTAATTTGAAGAACTAGGTAGAAAAGACAAGATGCCCCAAACTGTAATATTATTCACAAGATATGTTTATCATTTCACAGGCAATTAAACATGGTATAAATAGCTGTTTTGGCAACTTATCCAAATGATCATAGTGGAAGATGCAATTTATGATAAACTGGGTCCTAATAGACCACTGATGATATGGTGATAATTGCATTTAACTGCTGTTTTTTCCTGTCTTCTCCTGACATCAGTTAAAAAGAAAATTAAAGCAAGCCTATATTCTGTAATGAAAAGGGCATTCTTTTGAAATTAGTAATTTATTCATGAATATCCATGGGACAAACCCACATACATTGTAATCCATCAGTGTGAATAATTTGACCCTGATTCAGCAGAGATGGTCAACTACAGAGAAATCAGGTTTTAGATCAACCGAGTACACAAGTATCTCTAAGTGGCTCTGGTTTGAAATTATCATGAGGAATCTTGGAAATATCTCATGTTGACTGTGGTCTTTTTGTTGCCCTATTCAAGTATTTTTTACAATGCATACGACAAGCACCAGAAACCTTATGTTCACTAACTTACTTTTCAGATACATCTCCAATTTGTCATGCTAACAGTCAGACCTTTCTGTGATCAAAATCTTTTCAAGTGTGTATATTGATGTCAGTCCACAATTCATTTATACATTAAGAGTAGCCATCATCATTTCTAGGAAACTTAGATTTAGTAGACTTATAATTACTAGCATACTTAATATTATGTTCTGAAATCAACTCAGTATGATAATTAATAAGCCATCTAATGTTGACATCTAGTATTTGTCATCAATCACTCAGTCACAGAGATTCCGGAAGAATACCCATCATGACTTATGTCAAGACTTGTTGACCATTTCTAGTTATTTGGGGGTAATGTTGCTGCACACCCCTACAAACATCTCTTTGCCATCCCTTACCATTCCTTAACAGACAAAGACACATTTGGTGATTGAGAACTAATAGTGTACATAATGAGACTGTTGTTATTTCAGGAAATGGCTTAAGGTAGCTTTTCTCAAACTCCCTTTTCTCCTTCATTTCTGCAGTAAATGATAATCTAGCCTATCTGGACTAGAAACAAATTTGCTAGTCCTCCAAGTTTATGTTATTTCTTGCTGTATTTCAAGAAAATATAAAACAAATTAATGCTTTGTCTTTTGAGTTCTGTAATGGGAAATACATTTGTCCATGAGGAAGTGGGTAGGTGGAAGAACCTTGAGATGCAGGGAGAGGATTTGCTAATGTGACACTCACTGTTTCTTCAATTTGCTGTAATGAGTAAGCTGCACCTCAGCTGAATCCAAATTCAGTAGCTCTGGAATCTTTTCATGATGTGACTTCAGTGTTAAATCATTTCCTTCCTGCCCAGAACATTGGGTTGCTATTGGTAACTTTTCCTGTGTTTATATCTTGTGATATCTCACAGGATATTAGTGGGAAGAAGTATTTAGAGCACTGTTTCCAATCTTAAATATACAAATAAACCACCAGGCAATCTTGTTAAAATG
>NW_012151951.1:3983795-3984509 GCF_000956105.1 Propithecus coquereli
CATAATGTACACACATATTTACAGAGCATAACATGGTGCCACTTGCAGTAGAGAAGATATAAACAAACATAAAGATGCATCATTAAATCTTGACTGCATAAAATTAACTGCGGTACATACTGTAGTACCGTAATAATTTCATAGACACCTGTTGCTATTGCAATGAGCTAGAGTGTTGTGATTATCTACTTAGCATGCTGTATGATTCTAATCATCTCACGTGAGCAGTTAGTCCTTCTAGTAAATTGTGTATTGCAGTAAAAAGTGGTCTCTCACAGTTCTCATGTATTTTTCATCATGGTTAGTGCAATATTATAATCCCTGAATAAAACCATGGGACCCATACGAAGTGCCAGTAATGACGAAGTACTCCCAAGAAGCAGAGAAAAGTCAGGACACTACAAGAAAAAGCTGAGTTGTTTGATATGCACTGTAAATTGAGGTTTGCAGCTGTGGTTGCCTGACATTTCAGGATAAACGAGGCCCTCATGAGGACCGTAGTAAAAAAAAAAAAAAAAAATCATGAAGCCAACAGCATAGCTGCTCTAGTAGGCATGAAAATTTTTGAGAAGTACCTTTTTATCTTGTATTGAAAATGTAGCTTGTATGTGGGTACAGAATTGCTACGACAAAGGCATGCCTGTAGATTCTAATGATTCAAGAAAAAGTGAAGTCATTATATGACAACTTAAAGCGAAAGGATGTGAAAGATCT
>NW_012151951.1:3984899-3986323 GCF_000956105.1 Propithecus coquereli
AACAATCTTAATAAAATTGGTTGAGTTCAAAGTTTTGCCTCTAGACTCCCCAGCAGACGCTACAAATATGTCAACCCCATAGGCTTGGCAGGGAACATTTACTGAGTTAATCAAGTTGGGGGGACAGAAAAAAACAGGAGAGCATAAGAATGCAGGAATGCAGCATCATGGACTCAGTTCCACATAATTAATTATTTCCACGAAGAAATTCAGGCAAGAGAGGCCTGAAATCTAAAATTTTATTTGAAATCTTACAATTTTTAAACTTATGATAAATAATTCAATGTTAACAGAAATCACATCTCTGAGGGTCAAGGAAAGTATATCTGTGCTCATGACGGCATCTGTGGGTCACCAATTGTTGACTTCTGTTCTAACCCATATGCTCTCTGCTCTACTATTAGGTTATACATCCACGAGGCGAGAATCTCCTCATTCACGTGGCTAAGAAGTTAATCTCTCTGAAACTCTGTTTTCTCATCTGCAAAATGGAATGAGTAATGCCTGTATTCATTTCCTAGGGCTGCCGTAACAAGTTACCGCAAACTGGGTGGCTTAATATGGACATTCATTTTCTCACAGTTCTGCAGACTAGAAGTCTGAAATCAAGGTGTCAGTAATGCCATGTTCTCCTCACTTCTGGTTGCTCCAGGCAATCTCTGGTGTTCCTTGCTGGCAGCTGCATTACTCCAATCTCTGCCTTCGTCATCATATTGTTGCCTTCCCTCTGTATGTCTGTCTTCACAGGTCCCACTGTCATTCTTTGTCCCTGAGCCTCTTTTCTTTCATAAGGACATCAGACATACTGGATTAAGGGCCCACCCTAATCAAATATGCCCTCATTTTAACTAATTACATCTGCAAGGATCTTATTTCTAGTAAGGGCACATTTTGAGTTATGGGGGGTTAGGACTTCAATATATTTTTATGGGACACAATTCAACCCATAAGAATGCCTTGCTCACAGGGCTGTTATAAAGCAGTTATTTTAAAAATGTATCTTATTTGAGATACATTGTTCTTTCTCATTCAGTGGAATCTTATTTTTCCTCAGTTCTGGAAAATTCTCTTTAAATTTTGTCTCCTTTCTATTCTTTCTGTTCTTTTTGTAATTTTGATCATATACCTTAGAATGTCTCATTTCATCCTTCATATCTCTGATTCCCTGTTTCAAATTATCCAGTTTCTCATCTCTGTTTGTTGCATACTGGATAAATTACAGCTGACCCTTGAACAACATGGGTTTGAAATATGGGAGTCCACTTATACATGGATTTTTAAAAATAAAAATATTAGGAATTTTTTGATATTTACAACAATTTGAAAACACTCACAGATGAACCACATAGCCTAGAAATATTGAAAAATTAAGAAAAATTTAGGTATGTCATGCATGCCTAAAATATATGTAGATATTAGTTTAT
>NW_012151951.1:3986373-3987620 GCF_000956105.1 Propithecus coquereli
GTGGTTTATGGGGTGTTTTTCACTGGATCCAGTAGTTACTGCTAAACAGTGACCTCTTTTTATATGTTCTCAAAGTCTATTGTGCTCGATTAGCATTCTTCTCAGGAAAGGCAGAATATAGCCTTGGCTATTTGTGGGAAGGTGGGGCAGCAGACTGTGACTTTGTGTGTGTGTGAGAGAGAGAGAGACAGACAGACAGGCAGAGACAGAGAGGAAGAGTAGGGGATGTGATGGGGAAGAAAGGAGACTATGAGAGAAATAAGAAAATGCGATGATAATTACACCAAGATTTGTTTCTTTTTAGTAACAACTAGCAATAAACAATCTATTCTGTGAATGAAGAATATAGATGGGTGAAAAACTCACTAGAGAAGCTGGGAACACTTCTGTCCTGGACACAGATCATATCATTAATAAAGCTCATGGGAGGAATATTTTATTTTATTTTTTTTTTTGCTTTCTACCCTTCAATTCCTAGCAAGCAGTGTCCTAGAGAGTTTTTATGAGTTGAGGTCACCAGTACCCAGATATAAAACCAGAAATGGAAGGAGCAGGAGGCCGTATGATATGCAGACCTAAGAGAAGAAGTTTAAACAGCTCGAGTGAGGATCTTAGTGTTTACAGTGATTTTTGCACATTATTTTACGTGGTCCTCCCTATACCATCTCACATTCCATTATACACAGAAAATAATACTATATGAACTATTCCTATGACATGCAGTGTACCTGTCATTTAATGGTCTCTTCAAAGAGTAGTAGAAAAATCACAGAGGATTATCTAGAGTTCCCTAAGACAAAACTAAGACACAATGAAATCCCCAATTCAAAAATCCCATAGTGTGACCAGGCAGACAAGGTGGATATTTAGGGATCATTCAGTGTCTTGGTTGCCCCAAGCTAGTGAATGGCCATTGTGGAGGGTGCTGAGACATTAGTCTGATAAGTCATCTGAGGAGCACAGTTTCAAGGCTTTAAAGCTGAAGGTAAGAAGGCTGTGAGAAGCAGGAGCTCTTAAAAATATAAGAATCTAGTCCTCTGCTTAGTCTGGATTTGGGGAGTTACGCTACTCTGGATATGTATCCAAATCCACCTCTTTCCCATACTTGTTATTAGATGTGTGATTTACTGTGTAATTAATCTTAGCCACAGATTTTTTCTGTGAGGAGAGTTAATAGTGGTGAGATTCATAGACATGTTGTATGTAGGAGATTAGCACAGTGCTTTCCATGGTGAGAGTGCTCGGTA
>NW_012151951.1:3988289-3990929 GCF_000956105.1 Propithecus coquereli
ACATCATGAATGTCTGGAAGTATTACACCATTGAAGATAACATCATAATTATAGAAAAATGCATGAAAGCCATCAAGCTCAAAACAATAAATTCTACTGTAGAAAACTGTGTCCAGATATTATGAATGACGTCACGGGATTTACAACAGAGCCAATCAAGGAAATCATGGACGATATTGTAGATAAAGCAAGAAGCTGAGGAGGGTGAAGGGATTGAAGACATAGATCTTGGAGAAATTAAAGAGCTAATAGGCCCCACACTAGAGAAATTAACAGAAGACGAGTGCTTCTTAACCAGTGCCAGATGATAAGAAAAAAGACACAGAGGAAGCAGTTCTAGAAAACAATTCACATGTGACAATCCAGCAGAAGTGTTCCATTTATTCAAGACTGCATTTGATCTCTTTTATGACATGGACCCTTCTATGATATGGGAACTGAAACTAAAGTCAATGATGGAAGAAGGGCCTCTACCATATAGAAACAATTTTAGAAAAGTGAAAAAGCAAAATGCAGGAAGAAATTATGCATAATAATATCAGTGTAAAGTTATACTAAGTGTACTTACCACTCTTGCCTCCTCTTGCACATCCTCTATGTTTTCTGCATCTGCTATCCCTGAGATAGCACCACAAACCCCTTCTCTGTCTAGCTTTGTAGTGTTTTGTCAACTTCATCTGTCGGTATAGCTCATATTTTGAGTGGAAGATGTGTGAGTTGAACATGAAGAAGCATTGCTTCTGCTTCTGCTGCCAGGCAACACACCAGATTCAAGACCATGTCCATCCCTCCTGAAGGATTTGCCCAAATCCAGTTCCAAAATCAGCCTATTTACCTTGTGGAGATTGCACGGGTCAGTATTTTCTGTATTGTTGGTAGCTAAATTTGACATAAGGAGACCACACTCCTCCTGGCTGCCTGGCAGTCCAGGCAAGATCTTTGCTGGTCCTCCTTGGGTCCCCTCCTCTACTGTAGCTGCTTTTTGAAGTCAGCCCCAATTCCCAGGCCCTCCTGCCTCTTCTCCTGACCCCAACACCCTGATTTAGGACCCAGCTCCTGGTTCACATGGGACCAGCAATATCCCAAAGAACATGTCCTATTAAATTCTGGATGTTGTGGTATTTATTTCTGATATTAGGTTAGGATATTCAGCAGTCTAGCAGTGATGTTCAATAGAGGACCTACATCAAAAACACACAGGGTTATTTTTACTTATTCGTAATCTTGAGCTTCATTCTTGGAAGCTTAGGGTGAGATTCTGATTTGATAATTTGGAGTTAACCTCAGTACCAATATTTTCAAAAGGGTTGACTAGCAGAAACAATATAGGTGAAGTATTTCTTCCTGAGCCTAGATTTTGTTAAACTTTCAATACAAAATAGCTACTTTAGCAGCATATTAATATGACTGTTACTCAAGAAGCCACATTGGCTCCCTATTGCTGTCACATCTGTTTAAATCCCTTACTGAGGTTGACTGTCATAAATCATCATATTGGACCCAGTTTATCTCTTAAAACTTTCTTCCCACTGATCCCAAACAAGCTCCTTTTGACACAAGCAAAATTATGTTTTTATTTTTTTCCCTCTCTCCTATAACTCTGGCCTCTACATTTTGTTCATATTATTCTCTCATTGGATTGCACTGGTCTCACATCTCTACTCTCTATAAATTAAAAAAACAAAACAACCATGGACTTTGAAGTAAAGCAATGAAAATTATACTTTGCTCTTACAGGCTCTATTACTGAGAAATACACATCCATTCTTAGCCTTAATTTACTGATCTTTAAAATTGAAATACTAGTAACAATTTCCCAACCTTGGTGAGTGCATCGAATGACCTATCATCCTACCTAGAACACAGAAATAACTCAATAAATTGGTTACCTTCTCTCTCCTCCCATTACCAACCCAGAAACCAACTGTCCTACAGCTGCAGAGTGTGTCCTGCCAGCCTGGAGCAGCCTTCCCTGCTTGCTACAGGCCATATGTAACTGTCTTCGGGTATTTCACTGCACTTTTATTTATGCCTCTTTTATTGTCATTATAATTCTTATTTATTCTTATATTTTATGTCCCCCAAATTATCTTCAATTCCATAGAGCAGGTGTTCAGTCCTATGCTCTGTTTATATCTTCCGTATTTGCCAGTGTGGTGCCAGGCTGAAGAGTAGCACATCACCTTGAGCAAGTACTGGGGAAGGAGTGGGCTGGCTTCTCACTGAATTCTGTAACTTGTGTTTCTCAAGTCTTTGAAACAATTTTCACCTGATCTTCTTATTCATGAACTGCAATTAATGCTTATTTAACCTGTTTAACTTACACAGTTGTTGATGACAAGACGTGAAATAAAGCATATGAACAATTTAGAAGCACTTTACAAAGAAGTATATTTTGACATAACCTTGCTTCTGGGCTGTAGTTCATGACCACTATGGATGGGAGGCACTATGGCCTGGTCTTCACACCTGCCATTGCAGCCTAGAAAGTAAGAATAATTGTGAGTCCCTTCATGTAGAAGAGAATAGAAGGCTTAGAGTCACTTAATAACTTGTCCAAGATCAACAGCTAATAAATGAAAGTCAATGTCAGGATAATTAGATCCCAAAGTCCATGTTAATAAGCTGTACAAAAGAGAG
>NW_012151951.1:3999786-4000124 GCF_000956105.1 Propithecus coquereli
CTCCAATAGGATATAATCATTCCCTCATCAACCCTTCCTAGATTTGTATTTTTGTTCTGTTCATACTATTTTTATATTTAGTTAACATTTTCTTAGTATGAATATCTTATGGTCAATTAGTTAATTTTCATTAAAATTATTCATGAAGTAGATAAATTGAAAAGTTTTTAATATAATTACCCTGTATAGACTGGATATTATATTATATTATATCTATATTATATATAGATTGCTCTATTATCCAGAAACTTGTAGTGCCTTATGTCTAATCCTCAGATATCTCTTGTGGCAGAAATCATTACCTTCCCCTTTATAGTTGAGGCTCTTGTATTTCAGAG
>NW_012151951.1:4000174-4006517 GCF_000956105.1 Propithecus coquereli
ATCAAATAAAATGTACCCCTTTTACAAATACAATTTGATTATTAATGATGCATGTATGTTCTAGTATAATACCATCTCAGTCAAGATGTGTAACATCTCCATCACCCCAGAAAGTTCTTTCATGCCCTTTGGACCCAATTTCCCTCCACCTTTTCCTTAGACAGTTAGTGATCTGACTTCTATCACAATACATACAGTTTTTCCTACTCTAAAACTTTATAAAATTGGAATCATAGGTTATGTGTTCTTTTGTATTGGCTTCTTTCATTCATAGTAGATGAACTAGGTTTTCATCTGTGTTATTAGTTAAGTTTAGTAGTATTCCAGCATATCCATACAGCACAATTTGTTTATTGATATACCTGTATGAGATATTTAGGTTGTTTCCAGTTTTTGGCATCTTCATTTTTAAGGAAACAGTGGACTATTTCTATATATAGTCTCTCTGCTTAGTTTCCAGGACAAAGAAACCAATGTTTATGGTTTTAAATCCCCCAGACATATGGCCCAGCCAACTTTTTTTTCTTGGATGCCGCTTTGTCGTGCTTCAACTCAGTGGTGCATGGCCCTGGCTTGTGAAGAAATCCTCATGGGAAATGTTGAAGGTATCTGGGAAAATAAATAAATAAATGGAAGAGAAGCAATGGAAATGGGATTTTTGCTTTTGTCCATGTTACAAGTCTCCCCTGTGGCAAAGAGCCACAAGATGGTGCAGCAAATGGATTGGGGAAGTAGCAAAGTGAAAATGAAAAAAACTCTGGGAGGCTCCATGGTTTAAAATCTACCTTGTTGTCCCACCACATGGCGAACTCTAGTCTAACTAAAACACATTTAACACTTAGCCTAGGGCACGGGAAGTAAAACTGGTGGCCCACATGTCAAAAGGTGAGTTTGTTTTTTATTGTACAGAATTTTAAGATAATAGTAATCCAGCTTTCATTATTTAATTATGTTGTGTGTGTGCACACACATGCATGAGTATGCACTCAAGTGGATACACAAGACACAGGAACACACACACAATCTGGACTTTTTAGTAACTCTGGGTCCTTATTCTCTTCAGATAATAAGGTAATAATCCCAAGAGTATTTTTGGTAAAGAAACTGATAAATGTGAAGGACTATCTGCATTTGGTTATTAGTCCACCTTCCATGAAATAATATACATAAAATAAATTGGCCACATTGAATTTATTTCTAAAATACCCAATTGAACATGTACTTACAAAAAGCAATGACCTCTTTGGGTCTTCAGTGGCTCCTCTGTCTACTATTTTGATGAGTCCTCCAATATTTTATCACCCACTTCCCTAATTAATTTGTTGTTGTTCTTAGCACTTACCACATTCTGACACTCTGAATATCCTAGTTACATATTGGGCTACTTGTTTGTCTTACCCTCTTGAATGTGAGACATGCGGGCAGGTACCATATCATGTTTCTTTTGACTGAACCCCTGACACCTAGAACAGTGTCTGACATGGAGTAGTCATCCTTACCTATTTGCTAAATGAATTACTTTATAAGATACCTGAGGATTTTCACAAAAGACAAACTTAACTAGATAATCTGTGTATCACTAACCTTGATTTTTTTGGTGTGAAATATTTATATTAAAAATAATATTATTTATTGTGTGATTATCACGAGCCAGACAGTGTCCTATGAAGTTTCCACATTTCCACTCACTTAATGCTCAGAACAATGTAGGTATGTACTATTAATAAAATTATTTTACAGACAGGGAAACCAATGCATAGGAAAATTCAATATCTTGGCACAGAAGGAAAAGTCTGAGTCCACAGCCTAAGCTTTTAGTGTCTATGATGCAATGTCCCTCAAAAGAGAACCATCTAAAAGGAAGAGCATTAGATAAGAAAAGATTTGATTTTGTCAAAAAAAAAAATGTTTCCAATTTTTTGGAAAAAAACCGTTTCACAGGGATATACATACCCTGGGACTCACCCCAGAGCTGTGAGGAAGGGCAGGGATAACTATGGTTTAACTTCTCTTTTCAGAATCACACTTCCTAATGAATGGGAGACTCTTCACTGTGTGAGTTTAATTGTATACATAATTTCTCATTCCTACCTTATTCTCCAAGCCCCACTCTCTTCCTACTCTGACCTTTTACAAGTGCTGGTGAAGACAATTTCCCAAGAATACACTCCTTGACATAGTCTACAGTTCAGCAATCTGCTTATTTCTCTGGGGGGGAAAAAAGAATACATGCATTTGTATGTGCAGCGGTTATTTCTCAATATATGTACCAGACATACTGAAAAGGAGATGGAACATACTTTCAGTTTCACTTCCACACAACTAGGTAGGAGGAAAAAAGCCATAGCCAGTGAATTTTTTACTGTTGAAAAAACAGTTTTCTGGAAAGAAATAGTTGTGGAAGGAAATGGATCTCCTGGAAGCCATAATTAGGTTCTATGGAGGTTTAGGTGATCAGAACTGAGGAAGAGGGATGGGAGGGAGGAGGGAAGAGGCCCAGCAGACTTTTGCAGACTTTAGAGGGGAAAGGCCAGGCCAGAAAGGAACTGGGACTGCGCTCATATCCTGCTGTCATTTTGCAGTCTTAACCGAAGTCTCCAACATTGTAAATCTGACGGCGGTTGCAGAGTCAGCACAGGATGAGGACCAGCAGCTGCTGTCCCCAAAGGAAGGAGGCAAACACAGTTTTATTATTTTATATTCAGAGTTGAATAAGCACAGAGTGCAAAATGATCATCTCTGCTTTTCAGATACTAACTTGGGGATAATATTTAATAATTCTGTTTTTAGCCCACTCCATGAGCATGCATGGGTAACACTGGGGGAAAAAGTGGGACGGTGATAGAATAAGGGAAGGGATTGCCCAACTGTGTGGACAGGGAAATTTTACTGATGAAATCTCAGGGAGGCCATTCCCTGTTGATGGCATGAGAGGAAAATGAGGCTGATTTCATGACTTGAGAAGTCCTTGTGCTCCAAACAGTCAAGGTCCTGAAGGAGAAGAGGAGGCAGTTTACTCAGTGGGCACAGGTACCATAAATGGCTTGCCGGATGAATTATTAGAGAGAAAGGTGCTGAACCAAGAAGAGATGGAGAAAGTAAGAGATGAAAATGCTACAGTTATGGATAAAGCCTGAGCTTTGATTGATGCTGTCATTCGGAAAGGGCCCCAGGTGACTGACACCTTGCAGGGACTCTGAAGCTCTCCTCAGGTAAGGGTCAATGGCTCAGACTAGAGTTCACATATTCCCTCTGTCTCTGTGCCCAACATTTGATTTCTTTATTAGTCATGTTACTTTGCAGACAACTTCCTTATTTCTGGCTTCAGGGCTCCATTTCTGTACGAGGGCCTATTGCATGTCCTCTGACTCTTCTTGTTCCTCTTCCTTCACCCTCAGTGGCCTTCGTCTGATTAAAGTTCATTTCTTGTTCTGACTACGTGGTAGGTCATTTGTTAAAGTTCACGAGAGCTATTGGAAAATCTTCATACTCTGTGTTCCAGTTCCCCTGGCAAGGCACATTATTATTATTATTATTGCTAATTTATTTATTTTTGTTAAGCCCAGGGTGTCCTTAGACACTTATGCTGTTGTCCGACATGAAGATTTAAGGTCTGTAATCTAAAACTTTTTATAACTTCTCTCCAAAACTTTGCTATATAGGAAAAATAAAATATATTTCAGTGATGGGGAAACAGAGAATAAGTTGAATGATTCTAAAAAAGTGAGGATTTCAAGTGGGCTGTTTCCTCCAGTTGCCTCCTTGCATTTTCTTTTGAGGAAGATCGCCAACTGGCATGGTACCCTTCTGCATACCATTCTGTGAGGCCTAACGCTCCAGCTCCAATCCCCTTGAGGCCTGATACAGGGCTGGGGCTTTCTTCTGATCTGGACCAAGCTTATGACCCATAGACCTTCCACATGGGGAAAATGAAGCTCTGGGGGAGTCCCAGCTACTCATCTCTGCTGTGCATTCCAAAGCCACTTCAGAGGGAGTTGCTCTTTAAGAGCAAGAAACCTTTTTTTCTAAGAATTAGGGGAGGCCTATGCCTGTCTGAACTAACTTTGCTGATGTTTTCCGTGTTCGTCTACGTGTAGCGAATTTCTTGTTTTTCTTTCAATACTTCTTTTTTTTTATTTTGAAATAATAAAAAGTGCATTTTTATTCTGTTAATTTGAAATAAATTTACATGTTAACTGTTTTATCTAACAGGTTGATTGTTTTCTGAGTATTTTATCATTCATGGCCTTGAAAATCTCCCTTTCTATGTTTTTATCTAAAATATTTGTAAAAGTGCTGATTCTCAGATATGAAGGTAGATTCCTGTATTACTCCACTTGAAATGTCCCCTGGCTTGGACTGTGTTCCATTAGAAGTGAACTCACTGAACCGTGTTAATGACTACATCGGGATTATCCTCCCAGGAATGCATTTCCTCCTCTCTGGCTTCATGCGTAGATGATGCTGTGAGGAACATATAGCGGGACACACAGGGACACCATTTTCCGTGATGTTCCTTGTCTCTTGCAGCTCCTCAGCCAGTGCAGGACAACCCAGCTAAGCTCACATTCTCAGCTCCAGGAAGGAACCTCAAGCTTTGCCCCCTTGAAACAGCCCAAAGGATCTGGGAAGAACAGTCAGCAGAGGCGCCATGCTCAGAACACAAGGACGGAGGCGGGTGAAAGATACACTGGAGGCGATTCTGAAGTGCAGTGGCTTTTCCTTAGAGCCAAGTTCATTGAGAGGTTCTGGAGAATCATCCTGCCGTTCCCCTTGCTCACAATATCTGCAACACACAGTTCGACAATAAAGGATCCCTATGTCCTAGAATCCCAGGTTTGTACAGGGAGTTCCAAGTTTGATCTAATTCCTTGAGTAAATAAAAATACTCATAACGATAGCAATGGTAGCTATTGAATGCTTAGTATGACTCAGACACTGTTCTAAGCATTTTGCACATACTGATACCTTTTACCTTAACAATAACCCATTTCATAAATCAAGAAACTGAGGCATGGGATGGTGAAATATTTTGCCCAAATTCAAAAAATCAGAAGTTGGAGGAGTCAGTCTTAAAATCCAGTCATTCTTTCTTCAAAGCTTATGCATCTTTCAAAATCCTACCTGTCAAGAATTATTAAGTCAATAGCTCAGCTGGCATCTGAGCATTTGTAAACTCCATTCCTACTCCTGTAGCAACACTAAATCCCCTTACCTGTTTTGAATGTATACTCATGGGATTTGATTTCTTGATAGGACTATGAAGGGAAAACAGTCATAAACCTACAAGATTAATATTTAATGAGATATAATAAGGCTATTCATCCAATCTGTATTTCCTACAGATTTAACCAATAATGGAAAGGTCGACCCAAACATGTCTTGCTCACATTATCTGCAACACACAGTTTGACAACCTTCCTGCAGGGCCAGACCTGATGTTGATATCAGAGATATGAAGAAGCTGCTAGAAGATCTAGGGTACTGTGTGGATGTGAAAGAAAATCTCACTGCTTCAGTAAAGACTATCATACTGTAAAGACAATGGTCATGTCCTTTATATTTATAAGTAATGTTTGAAAGCTTGGTTGTAGCACCAGGTAACATAATCTCTTGATAGTCTAAAATCTACGCTTTCCTTTGGAGGATGCTTGATGTTACATATTCCCTTCTAACATAAGCATCTTTTAGCAAAAGCCTGGGTAACTCTTAATTGGAATGTGTTCTATTAACTCAATAATGCTACCATCCTTCTACTAGAAATCCATAGATGACTCCCTGTAACACTTTTCTTCACCTTTCTCCAATTGAATACTTAAATTTTATTTTCTACTCCATTGATTTTCATGTTTTTTTTTTACAAAAATCCTTGAGTGTTTCTTTATTGATTTCCCAGGTGTCACGACAGTGAATCACATAGTCCAAAATTAGTGGTCTGGTATTTTTCAGGACATGACTACAGAGCTGAAGCATTTGCCGCCCACCTAGAGCACTGGACCTCTGACAGCACTTTCCTGGTGTTCATATCTCATGATATTCAAGAAGGCATCTGTGGGAAGAAATGCTCTGAGCAAGTCCCAAATATATTAGAAGTTAATAACTTCTTTCTAATGTTGAATGCCTGGCACCATCCAAATTTCAGGGGACAAATCCAAGATCATCATCATCCAGGCCTGTCATGTTGGTGAGTGCTGATGTCTGTGACACACAACACATTCAAATACTGACCTCGTCATCTGTACGCATCCAGTATTTTTCAGTTTTTGTGTTTGTTTCTTAATGTCAAAGAACACCTACTCTAACTAGTCAGAATTGTGGTTTCTATGAATTGCATGGATGGTTG
>NW_012151951.1:4008292-4023483 GCF_000956105.1 Propithecus coquereli
TAAATTTAATAGCATGCCTCAGCTGGTGTGGAAATACTAGGACTTCTTTTCTGTGTCCAGGCAAGAACCTATCTTGAGATTTGAAATGTGCTTTATGTACGTATGTTTCTTGGTATCACCCCACATGGAACTCTCCTTTTATTATGAAAGTCATCAAAAAATTTGCAAGAATATGTCTGGTCCTGTGAACTAGAGAAAATTTTTCAAAAGGTAGGATTCTAGATGTTTCTTCTAGTCTACTTCTCTAGATATTGGATATTCCAGTTGAAAACTTAGAAAGCAGCTGTGGGCTATTTATTTTCCAAAAATACCCTTCTTTTTAAAGGAGTTTTGAGGTTCTTTGGAGATTCCACAAACCTGAAAGCCAGAGCCAATCTGTAATGACCTACAACCCCCAGAAAACAATTGTTTACTTTAGCTTTCCTCTGTCCCTGAAGAGACAAACGTGGACTCTAATTTGACATAAGCGTCCATCATGGCTATCAGTTCCAGGAACAGATTTAAAAAGTGGTGAGGAGTGTCATTCAGTGTTAACATTTGCAATTGCTATACTTTTTATAGGTGTAAGTACTTTTGTTTTTATAATTTATTTTGCTATATTCGTTGCAGTATGTCTGGCTTAAGTCAAGATCCTCCACTCAGATAAAATGTCTACAGACTTTTCTTTCTTTGTTAGGTCCCTTTTCATTTGAGCTGTCAGATGGTGGGGCATAGATGCCCACCACGGAAAGGGTGACTTTGAAAAAATATTTCTACCTCTTCCGAGGACAATGAAATAATAAAGTTGTATGCATGTCTGTGGGCAGATGTGTGTGTGGGGGCGGGGAGCTAGGAGGAGGAAGGAAGTTGGAAAAAGAACACTTAAACTCCATCCTGGTCAAGGTCTCCAGGTCGACAGGTTGAGCATCCATAATCCAAAAATTTGAAATCTGAAATCCACAAAAATCCAAAATTTTTTGAACACCAACATGACTCTCAAACGAAATACTCACTGAAACATTTTGGAATTTAGATTTTTAAATTAAAAATGCTCAACCAGTAAGTACAATGCAGATATTCCAAACACTGAAAAAATCTGAAGTGCGAAACACTTCTGGTCCCAGCATTCAGGTAAGGGACACTCAACCCGCAGTGTAATGCACAGGGGTAGGGCAGGAATGCCTTTCCTCTGGTCAGTGCAGAGCACATTGCTCTGCTCTCACAGCAGAGCAGTTAGACAGCCTTCTCAGAGGGTCAGCTGATAACTGATCTAGAGTGGCTGTAAGATTGGGGAAGCTCACTTTTGGATGTTTCTCCCCTTCACCTCCGCAGGGGGATATTTAGACATTGCATGGGCTCTTTCCTTTTGTGTGTGTATATGTTCCCATTGGTGGTGTGACCTTATAATTTGCATATCTTTTAGTAGAACTTTTTTAAATGTTTATTTCTTTTTCCCATAGGAAGCCAGGAGTGCTGTCATTTTGCACCTGTTTTGGGGATCAGACATGTTGGAAATAGACATTCTTAAAACATTTTAATAAATCTGGAAAAAAGTAAAAGGCTGTCCTGTTTTTTTTGTTCATTTGTTTGTTTTTACCATGATGGGAATAAAAGGAGTTGAGCTTGCAGCAGGTAATGGATTTAGTCTTTAGACTTGATCCATAGGAGCTAAACTGGCTAAAAGAACCATTTTTTTCTTCAATAAACCATTTGTTGGGTTAACTGTTAGGTATACAGGTGCAAATCACAGTAGGTAACTGACTTAAAAGAATTTAGAGCTCACCAGCAGAGATGTGGAGAATTAATGTGTAATTACTGATTACAGACAGTAATGACAGTTACTACACAGTGTGATGAGTTATTTTTCCCAGATCCTAGAATTTACTAAGACAAAGCCATGAGCAGAACCTATATGTTTCTACCCTTTGGTAAGGTATTTGAGCAATTCAAAGTAAATTTTGATTTTTACCCTAGATCCCTAGTAGTGCACAGTCCCATTGAGAAGGTAAGATAGTCAAGTAACATGAAACAAATAGCAGACAGTGCATGACACTGTGAATAAATGCTAAGGTGTGTTCTATGCAAAGTAATGGCCCTGTGTTGTGCAGGAAAAATTTAGGAAGGACTGGAAGAACCACACTTTCATTTACTCATATGAGCCTTTTCTAATCCTTATCTCATTAACACTGAAGGTGAACTTCTAACCTTTCGAAAACCTTCAAAGTTGAACATGTCATGGCCCCCATTCTCCCCTCTTCCACTTACTGTTCTTCTATCTTTTTTGTACAGTCATACATTTATTCGAATACATAACGATACTGATTCCATGATAAGTCATGTTCAGAGGATATCAAAAAGCAGAGATGAACAACCACTCTCAGTAAATATTAAATGTTAAGAATATTAAGGTCGGCCGGGTGCGGTGGCTCACGCCTGTAATCCTAGCACTCTGGGAGGCCAAGGCAGGAGGATTGCTTGAGGTCAGGAGTTCAAGACCAGCCTGAGCAAGAGCAAGACCCCGTCTCTACTAAAAATAGAAAGAAATTAGCCAAACAACTAAAAATAGAAAAAATTAGCTGGGCACGGTGGCGCGTGCCTGTAGTCCCAGCTGCCCGGGAGGCTGAGGCAGGAGGATTTCTTGAGCCCAGGACTTTCAGGTTGCTGTGAGCTAGGCTGATGCCACAGCACTCTAGCCCAGGCAAGAGAGTGAGACTCTGTCTCAGAAAAACAAAACAAAACAAAACAAAAAAAACAAACAAAAAAAGAATATTAAGGTCATCTTAGACAGTTAAATAAAAGCATGCTAGGGGAGTAGATAGAAGGGTTCTGTCAGAACTATGTCTAATTAACGATTAAGGTAACAGGGAGCTAGGGAGGGGAAGTCACCACATAAACAGAAAAAACAGCATATTTGTTTAATTCTTATCTGGAAATGAAAGGAGATTTGTTAGATTTAACTCTTTCAGGATTTGATTTTTTAGGTGAGCAGAGGTAGAGATACCCAGATATCAAAATGAGCAGAGAAGGAAGGATAGAAGAAGGTGTCGGGGCCATGGAGAAAGAAAGGGAAAAGGAGGAAAACCCCCAGTCTGAGGTGCCAACCTAAGAACAGTGTTTTGTCATTTCCATTTTTTTTTGTTTTCTTCCCAAATGAAGAAACTAGAGTTCAGGACTAGGAAGTGGATATCCTGATCACAGGGGACTTCCCAACAATGAACAAGTTCTGAGCAGCAGTTTCACAATCTATGACGAGATGTCCCCGCCCCATGCAGTACGGAAAGACCAGTTACTTTCAATTTTGAATCTGAGGCTTTTTTCCTCAGTTACTTTCAGTTTGAGTCTGAGGCTTTTTTCAGTGCTATACAAAAGGACTGAGGCTGTTCCCCATGGCTGGTGAGTCGGGGTCCTTTTCTGACTATAAGCTAAGGATCTAGGTATTAAAAAAATTTATTTATTGCTGTGTGACATGCAGAAATAACAAAAGGGAGGTGAGCCAATAGTGTGCAAGTTGAATCTTTCTCTTGTTGGTTGTGCAACTTGAATCTCAGGATCTGGTGTTGGAGACACCAAAGGAGAGTGTGGTCGCCAGATGTCCTCAAGCCAGAAAGAAGGTAATTAAATCCTTTCTTCCAGCTCCTGGGAATCAAAGGCAGGGAAAAGACAGGCAGAATAAGTTATTTGTGTGAGAGACAACTCTGGAAGTTTCTAAACAGACTCTCCAATCCTCTCTGCTTCCTCTTGATTCCAAAGTTGTCATCCATCATAAACCTTCTTGCCAGAAGCAGATCTGAGAGCCTTTGAGTTCTGGCCCCTTTGCCATTCCTTATATTGGAGGACATTCTTCGTCTGTGTAAAGTGATTCCACTTACCCCTTTCTCTCTAGGTCTGGTACTAGCCTCTCTAACACAATATTCCTTGGGTTGCAATCACTCTTTTTTAACTGGCCTCCATGTGCAGGTCGCTCTCCAATGCATCCTGCACACTCCTTCCAGATCACCTGTTTTACAGACAGAAGTTGATAAGGTGTGAGAGATTGAGTCCTTAGCTATTCAGGCAGCTAGAATTCTAACATGTCATATGACTTCTTTGGATCCAGTCTCACTTGAAAAGTAAGAGGTTGGACTATACGACAGGTTTCTAAGCCATATTACATATATGAATCATCTATAGTCATATAAAAAATCAAATTACTGTCCCCTCCCTGACCTAGAATTGCTTAATCTTGAATAGACTGCAGGCATTTATAATCTTTTAAAAATCTGAAGATAATTCTTATGTAGCTGGCATAAGTTCATGGATTTGTCTACAGATTAGAATTAGTAAGAAAGTTGATCAGTTAGTTAACTCTCAGTTCTCACATTAGGTATTTATTACTGTAATTTTCTTACTCAGGAACATAAAATGGCTCCCTGTTGCTTTTTTAAAACTCTCTGAATTTTCCAGACAGGTTTTATACTGTTCAACATACATTTATCCATTTTTCCATTAATTCTTCTAAAGTATGATTTATGCTTCATAAAAATGCAGATATTTGCTATATTTACCTCACTGATACTTTCTTGTTATTGTGTTTCTTTATTCTTTTGATTCTCACTGTGGTATAAATCTTTTCAGAGTTTATGTCTCACCTCACAGCATTTAACTTAAGCTCCTAAAATTCAGGGATTGTTTGTTTTCTTTTCTTGTCAACTTTGTGATTCTAGTGAAGCGTTTGACTGGGGTTGGAAGTTAAATGAATACTCGTGGCTACCTCTTTGGCTAGACAGGCCCATTTTACTGGCTGTTCGATTGAAAACAAAGGATCATCAGATAACAGATGTGAGAAATTGGAAGGTACTAGACAAAAAAAACTTGTCTCTACTAAAAATAGAAAGAAATTATTTGGACAACTAAAAATCTATAGAGAAAAAAAGTTAGCCAGGCATGGTGGCGCAACTACTCCCAACTACTTGGGAGGCTGAGGCAGTAGGATTGCTTGAGCCCAGGAGTTTGAGGTTGCTGTGAGCTAGGCTGACGCCACGCCACTCCACTCCAGACAACAGAGTGAGACTTCATCTCAAAAAAAAAAAAAAAAAAAGTAAAGTGGTTCAATAATTATAAACAATTGAGTGTAGTTGGCTATTGTTAACTAAAGCACAGGAGAAATAGTATCCTATTAGAGCATTACATCAATTTGTCTGGGACCAAAACTGTGGTCTTAAGGAGTTTTGTCCTCCAAAGTATTCTCTCTATTTTTATTATCACTGAAACTCCAATCCAGTGATTATTATGGTGACAACAAATAATCCCTAACAACTTTTTTTATGCCCCTACCACATGACACCTATTTCATGTACTGTCTCTGAATATTGAAAACTACTCATTTAAGTTTATGCTATTATTGCTATTTTATAATTGAAGAAGATACTTAGTCAAGGAGTCAAATATTATATAATTTGCCTTGGGTCAAATATCTACCTAGAGGAGTGGTTCCAGGTTAGCCCTACTCTCAAGATCCTTTCATTACTCCAATTTTCTGCAAAAAATCTTCATATCGCTGCCCTGTCTCTGATCACTCCCAACAGTAGTATTCTGCTTATAGTAGTATTCTTTCTAAAGCTCCAGTCTCCCAGCTTCCTGTTTACATCAGATACCCTGGAGGCTTTGTGACTCTGTTCACATTGTTGTCTGCCAGGAAATCATGCCCAGCTTCCCCAGGGGACAGGCTCAGTCCAGTTCTGGTCTCAGTTCCAAGTCTTCCCTCCTCTGGGAAGCCATCCTCCACCTGAGGCATGCTTCCTTGTGCTTTTCTTGTACAGATGCCCATTATTTAAGTTATTATAGTGGTTTGTATTTCAATTATTTGCATATATGTGTTTCCACTTGACTGAAAGTGTTGATGTCTAGGAATATCTTTATAGAGTGGTATCCTCCCACAATAGCAGAATATCTTTCACAAACAGTTGCTCATTAAATATTACTGAATGAATCTGGGAGTGAACACACCCTCCCTCTGCTTGAGAACTCCCAATGTGCACTTATGGCCTATTAAAGAAAATCAATCTATGTCAATGGAAAAGCAGTCAAACTCTGTAAAATAATTTTAACAGGTTTATTCTGAGTCATATTTGAGGACCATGACCTGGAGCCACACCCAAGAAGCCTTGAGCAGCTGGACTCACTGTGGCTGAGTTACAGTTTGGTTTTATACATTTCAGGGAGACAGAGATTACAGGTAAAGTCATAAATCAATACATGGAAGGCTACATTGGTTTAGCCCAAAAAGGTGGGCCATCTCGAAGAAGGAGCTTACAGGTTATAGGCGGGTTTAAAGATTCTTTGATTTGTAATTTGTTAAAGACATGAAGCTTTGTCTAAAGGCTTAGAATATTAAGATTAGGAAGTCTGATAATCAAAGACAAGAAACTAGACATATATTTGTTGTATACATTCAGGGCCTGCAGGTTTGTCTTGCATAGCTTTAGGCCGATCAATGAATTACAAAGGATGTCTCCAAGAAGAGAGGGGAGAATGATGAGGCATGTCTGACCTCCCTTCTCCTGGCAAGCAATTTAATTTTAGGATATCCCCTTGGCCAGGAGGGGAGTCCATTCAGTTAGCTGGTGGGAGAGAAGCCTTAAGATTTTATTTTATTTCATACTTACTTAGCTTGCTATTAAGTATTCTTCAAGAGTTGGTCCACACCTAAATTTTATCCATTTGTTCTTATGATCATTTGATTAATGATTTGGCGGATAATTATTGAACACTCCCTGAATGCCAGGAGTAGTGCAGGCCTAGTTCATGGGCCGTTGGTCCCACAGAGCACAGAATCTAATGGTGGATGCTGATAAGTAGGCTGAGAATCACAATTACATGGATTAAAATGCTGGCCTAGGGAGAAACACGGAGGCCTAGAAGCACAGACCTCTGACATTCTAGCCTAGGAGTGTCAGGGAAGATTCCCTGATGAAAGTGCCATCTAAACTGAGACTCGAGGATAAACACAGAACAGTGGGAGGACAGGAGGCAATGAGGGTTGGGGGACTGGTAACATAAAGATCCCTAAGTAGGAGCTTTCTAGGAACTGAAGGAAGAGCATAATGATTAAAATGTAATGAACAAGGTGGGGACAGTATCTGAAGATGAGGCTGAATGAGAAGCCCTAAGTCAGATTAAGATGAGAGGTTCCATGATCAAATCTGGATTTCAGAACACTCACTCTGCTTCATTGTGAAGAAGAAATTAGTAGGGAGCAAGAGTAGATTTATTAGGTTTTTAGTGTAATCAGAAAAGGAAAGATGTTGGCCTGAATAGAAGTAATAAACAAGCAGAATTGAGAAAAGTGGTTCGATTTTGTAAATATTTAGGAAATAAAATCAATACATTTTGAATTGAGATGGAAAATATGACATAAAAAATGCAAAAGAGGTTTAATGTCACCAGGTTTTGCTACTTTCTTGTACTTGGAGGTTAGATATTATTTACTAGTATGTGGAGGGGGGAATAAAGGAAGGCTATAAAAAATTATCAGTTCTGCTTGCAAAGCTGATGTCAATCAGTTTGTGGGATATGGAGAAGAGATGTCTCGTTGTTGGACGTAGGGATGTTAATACTGTGATTCATGTCTGGGTTAAATCTATAAATTTGAGAGTCATTTATTTATTATTTAATCTTATAATTAATGCCATGAGAATGAATAGATTGTGAAAAGAGGATCTCATGCCAAATCTCTTTAGTTGGCTTTTTATTATAATTTATTTGTTTTTAATTGACAAATAAAGTTGTATATATTCATCATGTACAATATGGTGTTTTAAAATATGTATACAGTTTAACTGTTTTAGATTCTACATATAATTGAGATCACGTGATATTGTCTTTTGGTGCCTTTCCCAGCTTATTTCACTTAACATAATGTCCTCCAGGTTTATCCACAGTCTCACAAATGACAGGATTCTTTTCTTTTTTAAAACTGAATAGTGTTTCATGGTGTATATAAATCACATTTTCTTTATCCATTCTTCCATCCACAGACACTCAGGTTAATTCCATATCTTGGCTGCTAAGAATATTGTTGCAATGAAAATGGAAGTGCAGATATCTCTTTAACATACTGATTCAATTTCCTTTGGATCTATGCCCAATAGTGGGATTGATGGATCATTGATAGGTGCTGTTTGCAAATATTTAAACTTTCTGTTCCAACATTTGTATGTGTATTTTAAGATCAGTGTTTTTGCCACCTCTTCCAAAATACATTTGTGATCTCACCTGCTGGAATTTACTCATCTTTTTGGGGTCGCTTAAGCATATTTTTTGTATTCTCTTAAGTAACTTCATCAAGTGTCATGTAATTCGATTTGATAATTTAAGAGTGGGGACTCAGGATTCTGAACCCCTGAATTTTAATCCATAAGAAGCCGAATTTCTTATTGATTGTCTTGACATGTATTCTTTAAAAAATGTCATTTTTTGTAAAAATTACCTTACATCTAGATGGACTGGATAACTATCTTTATAGAGTTAATTGAGAATTGAGGACCTATCCAGCCTTTCCATATACACCCTGCCCAAATCATATTTGTTGTATTATTGTGACATCTCCATTTCCCTATAAAATATTCCAGTTATCCCAAAGAGGAACACATTAACCCAATGTCAAACCAATATACTATACTAGAAGATCAGTCATCAATTCTAAATTTTGATTGAAAATAAGATCTTAATGATTTAGATCTCTAGATGAATTCATCCATTTATTCATCAACTCATATATTTAAAAAGCATATTAAATGCCTTAAAGTACATATTGAGTACAAAGATGTGCCTATAGGATATGTGTAAAAAATGCAAATTTGAACACATAGTGCTTTCAGTAAGGAAACCAAATAGAGAGAAAAGGAAAGGCCCTGCAGTCTAGCAGGAGGAATTTACAGTGGAGACGAGAACATGGATTTTCATAGGAACACACATTCCAGGTAAATCCTCATCATCATAGTCTGTGAGCAAGAGAAAGAGAAATATGAACACAATGAATGTCCGGGAAGTTAGTGCCAGGCCCAATGCCACAGGAAAAAGATGAGAAGCTATCAAAAACCTTAAGTGGGAATGAATTGTTAAACACAGCCTGGTATGAATTTTGTCGGGTAAGAGAACCCTACAGGTACAACAGAAAAGGTGTGTAATTTGTTGGGGAGATGGTGACACGAGTGTATTCTCAGGGGTCTTTCCCATTACAGAGAGCTATATCTAAAGTGTGGGCTAAACTCTATAGGTTGTGCCCACAGTTGAAGGAGTCTTTTATTTCTGACAGAGGACAACGACAAAAAGAAAAATCCACTTAAGATGTTGGAAGCCCTGAGCAAAGATGTCATCAATGAATTTCTCGATAGCGTGATGGAAAAAAATGTGCTGAAAGTAAAGGAAGAAGACAAGCAAAAATATCATGGTGCCAAAACACAAGACAAGGCCCGGGTTTTGGTATCCTCTCTCCGAGACAAACAAGAGGAGGCCGTCCGATTACTTCTGGAAACCTGCCTTCACCTGGAAGGAAAGCCCAGCAATACAGAAGGTAAGAATTTATCTGTATAGTAAACATCTCAAATTTCCCAGATTCTATTCAACTCCAAGCACAGGCAGCATCCTCTGTGATCCTCCATCCTTCCTTTACTAAAGTGCCATTTTCACTAAACCTATCATTGTCCTTTCAGAGGCCACCTTGTCTTTTATGGAGTGGGATCCAGTTTCCAATTAGATAAAATGCTGATTCCTTGTTTATAATCTGTTCATAGAAATAGTTAATAGTAGAGACTTTGTAGTAAGGGATACCTAAACCTAAACCTAAATTCTGTCACCTGTGAATGATGTGACTTTGCCCAAGTTCCTTAACCTTCCTAGCTCCCTAGGTATTAGTCTTACCATCTGTGAAATGAGAACAACTAAAGTACTTCCTCACAAAACTATGTAAGGCTAGGAACATAGTAATGCCAGGCATATGCTAACAACTCCCAAGATATCAACTTTCATCCAGAAAGCATTCATCCAAGCTCCAGACTTATTTAGCTTTAGCTGCATATCAATATTTCTGCTTGAATGTTCCACTGGCTTTATAAAACTAACGTATGTTCCCCTGACTAAGTCTGTTCCACTTTTATCCCCTTTCTATCTCAGTAAACAGAACTAACATCTACCAATTATCTCCCACTAGAATGTAACTGGTTTTTCTAACAGTGAATAACAGTAATTAGTAGAGTGCCTGGCACACAGCAGATAGCTAATGAATACAGGATAAATAAATAAATGAAAGATATGCATGCAATAAATATTAGTTATTGCACTTATTATGTGGGTGTTAAGATTTAGAGTTTTCCAGTGCTTACTTATTTCTATGAGTTATAAAAATATGATCAGGAGAACTCCTATAAAATGTATAAAATTTTCTAACTTTTCAAAACTTTTGACCCAGATTGAATTATGAGCATTATTAGAGCCTACATGTTCTCAAATCCAAGTGTACCAGTGACAGACTGAATTAGCCATACAATTTAAGCTGAAATCTTCAGCCCTCCAATACTAGTGTTTACCAATAATGATAAATGATAATGGTTAAAAGGAAACATAAATTGTTGCAATGTTACTATATCAAATGATCCTTTTCAATAAGCCTTCTCTAGTGAAAGGCTTACACCACTAGGAAGTAAATACTAGTATGATAGTTGTCCAAGATTGTAACCTAGGCTGCATTCTTATTAATATTTCAATTGGTCCTTTTATAGGTGTTTGCTTTTTCTCAAACCCGGGATGACATAGGAACAATCTCGATTTTATAAAATCAGAGATGATGCAGCAAATGGAATTAGAATTGAAGTAATAAAGGCTTCAAAATTATTTTAGCAGCCCCAGAAGTCACAATGAGCATTAAACTCTAAGCAGAAATAAGCTATCTGACCAGCAGAGGCTGTGGCAGGAAGCAGGCAGATGTAGACTCTCTCAGGAGGGATCTGGTGGCTTCCTGGGCTCTATCTGTACTCGAAGTCTCTAGAGTGATCCTAGGACACTTTAGGTGAACTGGCCCAGTGAGCCAGGAAGCCGTGTGGGCTGGGCTATTAGAATATGTAAAGGTCCTGGCCAGGCCAAGGGTATAATTCTGAGGTTTTCCAGCATAGTATGGGACTAGGGACTGCGGGATAGGAAGGATACAAGTATTTGTTTTATTTAACCAACTCTTATTTATACATACATACTGTGTGCCAAGCACTGCTATTTAGTCCAAGAGATAACCACTTGAATCCCAAACTGCCAAGGAAAAAGCTTTGTCTTACCTTGTACTAGTCTCTTCCCTTTTGTGTCAATTTAAAGGGATTCCTGAGCATTTTCATTGGGTAACAGATAAGACTCAGAAATTAAAATTTTTATGTTAACTTCTAATTTCTTCATTTCTTTTTGTTGCATTGCCAGGCTAATAAGAACTCTCTTTGGGCAGTGGACTGCATTATACTAGCTACTATTTTATAATGAAGTAATCTGTTTTCATGCTAATGTTACTGTTAGATATAAGGTAGAAAGTCTGTCTAATTCCTCATTTTACCTGAAAATACTGTATCTATACATAGGCACATAATGGTCCTTAGGAGATAACCGCTATGTTAAAAAGTTCTCCAAACCTGTAAATAAACAGGAAACTATGGATGAGAAACCATATGCTATGATCAGGAAATATTCTAGCACCCTGGATGCCTTCCTGTTGTCAGAATTTCCCAGAAGGGGGAAATGGGCATGAATCACTGTTTAATCTATGAAAAAAATTGCTCAGAAAGTCTGGTATCCTTACGCACTCTTACAACTTGCTCTATCTCTAGAGTTAACACATTATCGCACTTTTTAGAAAGATATTTATTTAAAAACATTATTTAAAAACTAATGAAAACAGATAACTGAAATAGAAAAAGACATTATTAAATATAAAAACTGAAAATTTCACACAATATAACATTACTTTTCTCATTTAAATAAATTAACCAGAGAATGTCTTGGTTGGCTTATATCACTGAACAGAAATAACAGGACTGTCCATTCCTTTCATGGCAACAAGCATCATTATTTAGACTTTGGCAAACTTCTAATTCTTGTTTCTGAATTCCTTCTTTTTTCTCCTTCAAGGGAGGGCTCTGGAATTTCCTAGCCTCTTGCGCAATCTCAATCAAATGAGGTCAAGCAATGTCAGATAATATTACATTTCTCTAGGGGATTAATCAGAATGATTCAGAAACAAACATCTCCAAAACACATGTATTATTTCCTTGCATTATAAAGCATTGGTTGAAAAAGTTGGTGTTGGTCATTCAGCACTTTGGAGGCAAGATATTCAGAGTGATTTCAGAATTTCTCAAAAAAATCATCACACCAATCCTGGACACAGCACTTTTTGTTACTAGACAACATTTCTCCTTTAAATAGCTGACATTACAATTTGGTGAGGGATAATTGAAGCCCATTTCCTCTAGAAAGGTGAAAAATTCAGGTTATACTTCTGAAAAAATAATACCTGGATGGTATAGGATTCAAGATTCTGTTAAATGTCTGTATCTGTATGTGTTGCATGGGTTAGAAGGGAACTGTCACTCCAAATTCGCTTATTGTACTATCCAGTATTATAGCCACTAGCCACATATGGCTATTAAGAACTTGAATTGTGGCTAGTTACACACATGGAAGTGACAATATTTTGGATGTATTATGTTAAATAAAATATATTATTAAAATTAATACCACCTGTTTATTTTTACTTCTTTAATGTCAATATTATAAAATTAATTATTGCATGTGGAATTCACATTATATCTCTAATAGATAGCACTCTGATAAATATTTACTCAGTATACTCTTGCTCAGAAACAATGGAAAGTCCACATGGATGGGTGAGTGTCCTAGATTAGTACCATTGGAAAAGTCAAACTGTTTGACTTTTGGGGCCAGATTTGACCCCAAGTTATCAAGGTATTTTCCCCAGAATTATGAGAAACTATTATTGCATTTCTGGGTGGATCTGCTTTCTCTACCTGAGACACCTCTTTTCTTTCCCAGTAACAAATACATCTCCTTACATAAGAAGTTAGATATAACTATAGCCCCTATGTGCAAAAAAGTCTTCTTCCCAGGAATTCTCTCTTTCTCAAACTTCTGAGGTGATAAATTGGGTCACCAAGGCAGAAATCACAATAAATATATGTGATATATCCTGCAGCATCTCCGGCAATCAAGGCTGAACCAGCTGAGTCAGCAGAACCTACAGATACCCTCAAGCTTTGCCCTTATGAAGACTTCCTGAGACTGAGTAAAGAACGGGCTGAAGAGGTGAGGTGCTCTATGCATGAAATAGTGAAGAGAGAAGCAATTGCTTTCATTAAATGCATGATTTCTTAAAGCATTAAGTAACTGAGGGTGAAGATTATGGTAATATTTTTCATAGATGCTTCCAGCAAAGAGGAGATCATGGAGTTCTAGGCAGATTCCAATTCTCTTTAAACGCCGTGATAAAATGCAAACATCTTTTGTTCTTCATTTCTTTGTTCATATATGTATTTAGGATTTATGACAATTTCAACTGTAGCCATAGAATCAAAATATTCATAAGATAACATGGCTGAATAGTAGCTGTTTATATCTAGTTGAAAGGCCTAGACATGAAGCATATTTTAAAAATATAATAAGGCATGAAAATTATTGAATTGGTATGTTAAAAATAGTGTCAAAAAATATTTCTACCAAAGGCAAATAATCTTTAGTATATTCATTATTACTGGAGCCAATGACAAATGTTTCTTCATTTTTATGAAATTTGATCTGAAACATGAACACTAAGAAAGATTGCTCAGGTGGAGAAGAAAGGGGAGAAGGACGGGTAGGAATTATTCTACTTACAGTTTGTCAAGAGTCTTCTTTTACCCTTCCAAATATATCCTGGTCCTTACTCTGGGCTCTTGAGACAGAAGAAGACAGGATCTTCTGGTAGAGGTTGGGGGAGAGGGTAGCTGTACGAGGCTTTAATAAAGCAACACTGCTGGGTGTATGGGGTTTCAAAATAGACTTGGGCATAATCAAATTTGCTGCATATCCATCTCCTGCAGATCTATCCCATAAAGGAGAAAAACGATCGCACTCGCCTGGCTCTCATCATATGCAATACAGAGTTTGACCATCTTGCGCCGAGGAATGGGGCTGACCATGACATCGTGGGGATGAAGGGGCTGCTTGAGGGCCTGGGCTACAGTGTGGATGTAAAAGAGAAACTCACAGCCAGGGTAAGGGCCCCTCACCCACCCCAGACTCACACATATTCAACACACATCCTTCCACTAACTAGTCAGCTTTAGAAAACCTCAAATGCTTTAACATCTTCAGTATTTGTGTGTGTGTTGGCAAAATGAAGGTATTATCTATGCCTCTTTTGAGCTCCAACCATCCCACGAAACTGGATAAAATGTGATTGGCGTGTGTTTTCACAATTCTTGTTGAGTTCCAAAGTGAGGTGATTAGGAGTCAGCCCCAAGATTCCCCAGACAACTCGAGTGGTGACTGTTAAGCAGAAGTGCACTCATAAAACAAACAGTGAGTCCTGAACTCGGTGTCAGGAGCTTTTCCTGCCACCTGGGATGGGCCTTTCGGTGAGACGGGAAGTTCCCAGCTCACATTGATCTAGGTTAGAGTGCAGAGGGACAATCAAAATATTGTCAAAGCAAATTGACAATTTCAGAGATTGTGTGTGTGCGTGTGTCTACGCAAGTTTGATAAGAAAGTCAAAATAAAGGCCGGTGTGGTGGCTCACGCATGTAATCCTAGCACTCTGGGAGGCCAAGGTGGGAGGATTGCTTGAGCTCAGGAGTTTGAGACCAGCCTGAGCATGAGTGAGACCCCATCTCTACTAAAAATAGAAAAAATTAGCCAGGCGTCATGGTGCATGCCTGTAGTCCCAGCTACTCAGGAGGCTGAGGCAGGAGGATTGCTTGATCCCAGAGGTTTGAGGCCACTGTGAGCTAGGCTGATACCATAGCACTCTAGACCAGACAACAGAGTGAGACTCTGTCTCACAAAAAAAAAAAGAAAGAAAAAGAAAAGTCAAAATAAGTGAACAGAAAAGGAAAAAGGAAATAAGAGAGAACTGATATTGGGGGGCACCTTTGATGAGGTGGTCCAGCAAAGGCTCTGTGAGGAGATCCCGTGGGAGCTGAGTC
>NW_012151951.1:4025078-4028721 GCF_000956105.1 Propithecus coquereli
AGAACCCAGTGGCAGCCAGCTCCTCACAGTCACCTGAGAACCCAGTGGCAGCCAGCTCATCAGAGTCACCTGAGAACCTGGAGGAAGATGCCGTGCGCAAGGCCCACGTGGAGAAGGACTTCATTGCTTTCTGCTCCTCCACCCCACGTATGTGACTTTTAGTGGCATCAGGGATTTGTGGGCCTGAGGCCACCTTTGAATGACTCTGGAAAATCAAAATAGGTCCTGTCTCTCAATGGTCTGACAGAAATTTTGGGTTCTGACAATGTATTTTACGTTATCTTTTCTGTGCTGTAAGGACAGATTCTCCTCCCCACACACACACTTTTAAAAATTGTACTTTTATTTTGAGTATTAAAAGTATTAAACTTTGCAATCAAAGGCATACCAAATATCAGAGCAACTCAATAAAAGGAATCTCATTCACCAAACACCATTTAAACTTAAGTTCAGTTTTTTATTAAATCCATTTAACATTTTTAGTAGACATTTTGCGGATCCCAAGACTGGCTGTCCATTCTCAAATTATCAAATCCAAGCCCTTTCCCCCATATTTCCCATCTGGTTCTACATACAGTGATGCCATTTCATGCCCCAGTAGGAATGTGGATTCCCTTTGAAAGAAATAGAAAATGATAGGGTACGACTGAGTAGGTCCAACACAGGGAACAGTGGTTCCGTTTCACCTCTAGGTAATCATGCTAAGGAGCCTTACATTCGACTGTTTCTAATTTGCAAATTCTTAACTTATTTAATTCTTGTAATTTATTTAAACCTCCGTATTGAGGTATAATTGGCATACATAAAACTGTACATATTTAAATTATACAACTTATTGAGTTCAGGGATAAGTATATGCTCTTTAAACCATCACCACAATCTCTGTTGTAAACATATTCCTTCCCTCCAAAAGATTCCTCCAGCTCTCTGTTTATTAACATTAGTGTGTGTGTGTGTGTGTGTGTGTGTGTGTGTGTGTGTGTGTGATAAGAACTACTAAACATAAGATCTACCCTCTTAGCGAATATTTAATTATATAATACAATATTGTTAACTATTGTCCCTATGCTGTACAGTAAATTTCTATGATTTATTCATCTTCTACAGCTGAAATTTTGGTTCTTTCATCCATTTTGTTGTTTGTATTGTTAAAGACAACATGATGTAAACCACGTTGGATCCAGGTGGCCATTTCTGGTTGCTTACTCACTGTGTGAACACGTGGAAGTTCCTTCATCTTTCTGAGTTTCTATTCTTTTATCTGTAAAGTGGAATAATTACAGTTATGTCAAAGCTAAGAGAATGAACAAAAGGCGTATAGTACAATGTCAGCTCCAAGTATCCAGATGAAATTACTATGCAATCTCTTGTAATTCTGACATACTGACCTTTAAGTTCAACCTCTGCCAGAATTTTTGTTTTCTCTTTGTAGCAAATGAGTTAATGTCAGGTTATAAGTTCTTACCTTTAAATCTGTTATTATAATTTTTGAGCTATGCTTTTCTTTTTACAAAAGTCCAAAAAACAAAAAATAAAACATAGTGAAGACCATAATCCATGGCACACCACTCTCTATCATTGTAGATAATGTGTCCTGGAGAGACGTCACAAAGGGCTCCCTCTTCATCACACAGCTCATCACATGCTTCCAGAAATACTCTTGGTGCTGTCACCTACAGGAAGTATTTCGGAAGGTAAGCCCCTCTTTCTGCTACTAGTCATTTGTTTATTTGCTCAGGAAGAATTAATCATTATTCACATTTGAAGTGACTTTGTCAGGCAAGCAAAAGTAGAGTGGTAGCTGTTATGTCATTTAAGTGTTGAAATCTGGTTTAGAAAAAGATGTCAATATATCCCAGCAGGAGACCAAAGTAGAACAAAATGATCTAAACTATAAACTTATATGTTATGGGCTATAAGTTCTTAAAATTCCAAACACCGAAAATATTTTGAATTAATTTTCATTGCTTGATGTATTAAATAAATATGGATTGGGTGCTCTGCTATGTAACGGGCTCTATCCTGATGACAGGGGGTAAATGGGGCATGAGTACATAAGCCTACCTAGGACTCAAACTTTTGTGAGTGATGTGAACACTAAAAAAGTGGATCAATAAACAAACGTGTGATCACAGTTTGTGATAGGATCCATAAAGATATGTGAAAGAAAATTAAAATAGTACATTCTTTGAGTGGAATTGTCCAGAAGGGAAGACTTCATACTCCTTCCCCAACTTGGTACATTCCTTGTTCCTCCTCCTTATATATTTTTCTTCATAGCTCTTACCAGCACCCAGTCAGTTTTATTTTATGTGTCTGATTTTTTACCTGTATTTACTCACTAAAATGCAAGCTTTCTGAAGGCAGGGATTTGCTCAACACCTCAACATGCCTGGCACATAGCAGACATTCAATTAATATCCATTGAATAAATAGATACATGAATGAATGCATACATGCCCCCCCTTTTTAGAGAAATAGTATTGATATTAAGAACATGGCAAAGTGTAATTATTTTTAAATTCAAAATTGTAGAGAAGAGTTGTGCTATGTTGGGAAAAGAGAAATGCAACTTTGGTAGATTAGAGAAGATTCCTTGGTAACATGAGTCAGGGTTCCTGTGAATAAGGATCTAAAATGTCTAGAAATAGAGAAAGACTAGAAACACTGGATTTAGGGTAAGTGGGATCTCATTGATCAGTCCATGCAAAAGACTTCAGAGATCAGCTTGGTGGTGGGGATGTGAAAGAGTCAGTGTTCAGGCCTTAAAGACAAGATTCTGAGAATTAGGTCTCCTTAAGTTGAGGAATCAGCATTGGTGAAGTTTGAAAGTGGGGGACTTTCCTTATGTAGCTCTCATGAACAGATCCAAGGGATACTTGATTGTTAGATCTATAGGTCAGAAACGGAAAATAGAGGAAATAGAGGTTGAAAGGACTTTGATTAGGCATGAGGTATTTATTTTGAGTTAAAAAATACATTCTGGCATGCAGTGTCCATTCAAAGAGCCTGGTAGCCCTGGTTGAGTATTAGAATATTCATGGGCTTGTCACATCAACCCCAGGAGCACCCCTCATTCCTGGCATTTCCTGGTTCATGGGGCGTGATGTTTTCTTTGACTTCAAAAGAGTTATATGTCATCTAGAGCGTCTTTTTCTTTTTAGGTACAACAATCATTTGAAACACCAAGTGTTCAAGCCCAGATGCCTACCATTGAACGACTATCCATGACAAGATGCTTCTACCTCTTTCCTGGAAATTGAATATAGTAAGTATGGAGAGTTGCTGTGGGTGGGTGAAATAAATGGGAGAGTAATGCTGGCGATGAGGTCCAATAGCAATGGCAGCTGACTGCTTGGATGGTCAAATTAGTGTTCTTTGTTGGTTTAGTTTATTGATTCTTTGGTATTTTTTATTCTACTTATATGAATTTGGATTTCTCCAACTGTGTACTAAATTAATTAAGCAATTAATCAATCAAGGACGTAAGGAAATCCAAGGCAGACTATGATAAACAATGAAAGACCCATGGTAGTAGTTATTAAAATAAAAATGTACTCAGGCCTCCATTATTGCTTATATTGATTTATCTCTTATTCTCTCTCTGTCTCTGTCTGTCTCTCACTCTCTCTCTCTTTCTCAC
>NW_012151951.1:4030451-4033896 GCF_000956105.1 Propithecus coquereli
CTTCTGATTTGTACACTTTTCTGTACATGCATTAAGCTGGGATAAAATTTCCAAAAATGATGTCAAGAGAAATTCTTGGGCAGTAAGATTAGAGCTCATTTGTTTTCTTTCTATTTTCCTGTATTAAACTAATGAATGTTATAAACATAAATGAAGGATTTAAGAAAAAAACTACTTTTAATTTTATTCAGTATATTTTTTATTTCAGACATTGCTTTCAATTCTAGAACTCTGAATTAGATCTTTCCAGTATATTCTACTTCCCTACTTAATATGTTTTATTTATCCTCTTTGATTTATGGGATAAAGTTTAATAACTATTGTGCTGGCTTCATTAATTCTATCCTCTGCATTTTTTCAGGGTCAGTTTCAATTGGTTAATTTTTCTTCTCATACATATTGTATTTTCCTGTTTCTTTTTATACCTGACAATTTTGTATTGGATGGCAGCCACTGCTAATTTTACCTTCTTTGGGGATAGATATTTTTGTACTTCTACATATATTCTTGAGCAGTTAATTTATGTGGAAATAATTTGATCCTTTTTGCTTTCATTTTTAAGACTGTTTTAGGCAGGACCAGAGAAGATTTTAGTCTATAGTTAATTTCACCTCACCTATGAAGCAATCTCTTTCTTTGTACCCTACCCATGTGCCCAATGTTTCATAAATTCTGTTTCTACTCTACCTGATGGCACTATTCCTGGCTCAGCGTGAGCTCTCCTTATTGTTTCTTCTAATTCTTTTGGCTGTTTTTTTTTTCTCCTCGTCTCTTGTGGTTACTTCCTAAGTATGCATGATAAGTACTTAGCTGAAGATTTTAGGGAACTTTATGTTTCCAAATATTCTCTCTCTCTCTCTCTCTTTCTCTCTGACACTTTCCCCTGCAAATTCTAGCCAGCTTTTCCTATCCATATTACCAGCATATTACCAACTCATTCTTCTAAACTCAGAGAAGCACTAGACTCAGTCTAGATTGTTCCTCATGGTACAATAGCCTGTAATATCTCTCCAAGCAATAAACTGAAACAATTCTGGGGCTTACCTAGTTTTTTTCTCAACTACCAGAGACAGAACCCTTCATTGTCTGGTGTGAAGCATCATGAATATTGTAGTTTTGTATTTTTTCTGTTTTTTTGTTTGTTTTTTTTTTTTTTAATAAGGGATGTTTTGTAAAGAATGGTAGGTTATGTCCCTGTTACTCCACATTGGCTGGAAGTAGGAGTCTTTTGCTCTTTTCAATATTTATTTATTTTTTTTTTGAAGTTTGAGGGAAATGTTCTCTTTATTTTAGAAATGAGTGTGACTGCACATATGAAAAATGCCTCGTAGCAATTCAAGGTGGGAAAACTTAGATAAAAATTATTCCCTGACCCCCACCCCTTGGAACTCAGTGCTGCATCTCCCCTGGAGGTAAGGCTGTGCCATTTTTCCACGGTTTTAAAAAACAAAACAAAACCACCAAGTCTTACGAAAATCCCCCATCTCCATGTTGCAAGGAGTCCAGGGTGTGGGCCCTCAGTCAGACTTCTCCTTCTCCTTCATGTGCAAGAAGACGATGCTGAAGATGAGCAGCCCCAGCAACATGGAGAAGGCGCTGATGCAGTAGGGGTAGGGGTAGGCCAAGGGGATGAAGCACTCATACTGCGTGCGTGTGCTGCAGTGGCCTCACTGACACCTGCGTGGAAGAGTACAGGTGTGTGTAGCCCAGCCAGTTGTAATCCACTTTAAACAGGAACACACCATACACATCAGGCAACTTGAACTGAACACTGTATTTGCCACCTTCTTCTTCAAGAGGGTTCTCACAAAAGGGTCAATGCAGACAAACTCCAGCTGGATGTCATCACCATCAAAGGGGACCCATTTGCCATTTGAGAGCTGCTGAGAATCCTTCTATGCCATGTCAATAGATATAGACTTTATCCTATAAAGATCCAGGACCCGGTCAAAAACCTTTAAAAGTATGTTCAGATGTATCTTTTAAACAATAAAAGTCTTTTGGAATTCTCAAATAAGGATTTTAGAATGAGAAATGGATGTTATAGAGCAAATTAGGGATTTGCTATTTATTCATAATTTGCATAATTGTATAATATTATACACGCTAAATTTATATACATTTGAGGCAGTTTAATAAAAGTGGGAATGGAGAAACTGGAAATGATAAAAGTTGAAGCCAATTTTTAAAAGTTACACAAAATTGCTTTGGCATGTTGACTATATTCATCTGAGTTTTACTGACTGCAGAGGCTTAGTCAAAAACTTGCATGGGAAGAAATTTTGGAAGGTGATTCATCCATCTTTCCTTATTCCCTCTATTCCTCTACAATTGCTTTATTTCTCTTCTACATTTTGAAATACAGAACATCTTAACAGTGCTAGAAAAATCTACCTAGGTTAGACTGTCATGTTCAAAGTTAAAGTCATGTCTGTAGCATAAGACAGGTGGTACTCATCCTCAGTTTGGAGATGTATTCTGTCAAGTTAATTTGAAGATCTGGTTCAAATAAAGAATATGATGGGTTTTCTTTTTCAGAGTCAGAATAGTAAGTGGTTAAGAGTGTGAATCTTGGAATTATCTGCCTAAATTCAAAACTGGGCTCTTTCATACTAGCTATGTGTACTCAGACTTGCTACTTAATTCCCCTTTATTTCATTTTCCTTACTTGTTAAGCGGAGATGACATGACTACTATCTCATGGAATTATTCTGAAGATTAAATGATTTAAAGCATGTATAGCACTCAGAAAAATACTTACATAGTAAGCATGTAAAAATATCTGGCTATTCTTATTTTGTTAGCTGCAAAGCAGTTAATTTTTTCCTAGATAAACCTGCTAATGCTTTAATGTTACCATGATTATTTTATTGTCATCTGCTATATACCTAATTAACTTAGATTTATATAGAGAAAGATCATTACCATAATAACTATTCAGCATTAATCCCAGGAAGACTTTGCGGTTAACACAGATGGGGCCAAGTTCTTTCCAAATCATATATGTTCTTATCTGAACCTTTATAACTTTGGGCAGTATTGTCTGTGAAAAACTATTCACATAAAATGCTATCTAATAGTCACAAATAATCATTTCATTAAGCACATTATAAAGGAGCAAAATGTTTTATTTTCTTCTTAAATTTTATAGTAACTTTATTAAAAGTAAGAAAGAAAATATTGTATTTGAGTCTTCTTGTTTAGCACTATGTGAAAAATGGTTTCTATGTAGCCTCTGGAGGTTAAGTTAAAATGCAAGCATTGGAAGGTCTAGGCACAATCATGGTTCAGAGATAATGGTGGTCAAAGACCTAGCAGTCTCTTGAATTCTGTTATAGTATTTTCTGAAATGTCTCTCTGGTGTCATTGAATCTAAAACCAGTAACTGGAAAGAAACATATTTCCTATGTGTTTGATATACATGAAGAAAAAAATTAAAATGCAC
>NW_012151951.1:4033946-4034881 GCF_000956105.1 Propithecus coquereli
GAACATCTTCCAGTAAGTGCCTAATTCATCCAATAAGCCCATATTTGGACATTGAAATATTTGTTTGACTAATATTTATCCACAGTTACCATGCACCAGGTTCTCTTCTAGATGCTTGGAATATACCAGTGAACAAAATAAAAGGATTCCTTACCCTCAGAAAGCTTATATTCAAGTGAATAGAGACAGACTCTGAATACATAAACAAGTAAATATATCATAGGTCAGAAAGTAATACAAATGAGCAGAGTAGGGAGTGAACCAGTGAAATGAACCACGTGTTGTGGCTCTTAATGTAGGAAAAGGTCCCAGCACATAATAAAGCAATTGCAAAGGCCCTAGGGCAGAAATGTGCTAAACATGTTTAAAGAACTGCAATGAGACATTGTGAGTGAATGAGAACTACAGTGGGGAAAATGGCAGAGACAAATTTCAATGAAATGGGGACATGGCTGATCCCATGGGCTTTGGTGATAACATGGTAAATCTTTTAAAATTTTCATCTGGAGTGAGTTAAGAAATGCTTTAAGTGCTTTGGAACAGAGAAGTAACATACTCTAACTTAAGTTTTACAAAGATTACCCTGAATACGCTTTGGTGAATAGCCTACATCAGTCATAAACGGAAGTCAAGGGAAACAATAAGAGCTCATGGAAGAGGATGAAATAAAAATCATGATGAGAGATGGATGAAGGCTGCAAGGAATATCTAACTCGACCTTCTATTTTTTCTCTTTCCTGCAGGAAACTACAGGCAGCCCTGCCCACCTTTATAAACTTCAGGAAGCACCTTTGCCAGTACATTGTACAACACATGCATTTAACCTTTTATTTTCTGATAAGAAATTTTCTGATAAGAAGTCTGCCGTTATTCTTATCTTTTTCCCTCTGACTACAGGGTGCCTTTTGCTCTGGCTATTTTAAAAGTTTCTCATC
>NW_012151951.1:4044666-4046603 GCF_000956105.1 Propithecus coquereli
GCGTGACTCCAACTTAGTTTATGAGAATAAATTTCTAGATGATGGAGATATCAGAATTTCGAAGCTTTGTTTGCCATGTTATCAATAAATAAAATCATTTTCACTAAGTAAATCAGTTTCTTCAAATTTCTAGTTGTTTGGCCCTTACCCCAAACATTCTCGTGTCCTTTTTTCCTTGAAGTATTCCTGGGGTATAGTCAGTGGTTTACGACACAAAGGTATGGACTCAGTTTAAACAATAAAACGTTGTTTTTTCCATTTGCTTTGAGGATTTATAGTAGATGTTTTAAATCATCTGGGTGTGTCTGGGGGTATTTGCAGTTTGAAAACGTTTGAGAATCACTGCTTTTGAATGAGCATTGTAGTGTTGACTGGGAGATGGCGCTAAGAGAAGTTCAAATTATTGACTCCTAAGTTCTCTTTTTCTTCCTTCTGTTTCTATTTCAGTGAATCAGAGAGGCAATCTAATACTATATGCAAAGACAGAAGACTTCTCTTGGCTCCAGAATAATCTCGTATTTGTGACACTTCCTAAATCCTGCTGTATTTGAAGCAACGTTCTAACGCTGGAGCTCCGGAACTGTAGAATTTGGTTCAGTCATGGAACAGAGCCTAGTGTGTGGTTGGAGAGAGGGGTAGTTGAGATCACAGACGGAAAACATTGTAGTTTTGAGGTGGTTTCACAGAGATGTTGTGAATCTGAGCCTGTACTTTGAAGCTTGTCTTGCTCACCTGTTTCCTTCTCAGAGACATATTCTCATTATATTTCCTCCTTGCTTAGCCCGGAAGGTTTTACGTGAGATACTGTATTTGCCATGTGTTTAAAGGTTTTTAATGTATCTATTCTTTTGGGAAAAACATCATTTAAGAGCACCATTTGCTATAATACATTTGGATAGCATTATTCTTAAAATACCTTCATACTAATTGGATGATTCTAACACAGGAAAGTTTTAAAAATCTAGGTGAGAGTACACAGTCTGTCAAAGGATGCGGTAACAGCCTTCGTTTAGGAGTAGGTCAGGTAGATAGCTGTTTTGCGGTGCCATGTGAAAAATATTACCTTGAGGTTTCGCTCCAATGTCTGTCTCTGTCTCACCAAGATGATCTAGTTATCCCTATGAAAATTATGCTGCACACTTACAATGGGTGAATTTTATGAGATATAAATTTCCCCTCAATACACCTGTTTGAAAAAAAAACTGTTCATTATGTCCTTGGGTATATTTTTAGGTGAATATGTGTTTGAGAAGGAAGAATACATTAGATTAGAGAGCAGAAATTGGCAACTTATTTATGCCCTGATTCCAGAAAAAGGAGAGAAATACTTATGGCTAGAGACGTGTTGTAGATCCATTTGTGTTGCTCCCTGCTTTTTACCCAAGGCAAAGCTTTCTCTGCAAGGACATACTGCCTTCCAGTGAAAATTAGGTTCTCACACTGCTACATGCCACTAAGAGTAAAAACTGTTGATTTATACCTGTTCTGAGCAGCTGTAGCAGCTATTTTATTCAATACCAAGCCCCACAGTCAATCATACATACTGAAAGTGAAGCCTATATAACTCATTGAGATACAGTATGAGCCAACTCCTTGTAAGCTGCCAGAGCTTACAAACAACTAAATGGCTGTCATTTTTGAATGGCCCTATATCATAAATGTAAATTTTACTTTCATATAGAGGCAATCTAGGTACTTTGCAATTTTAAAAAAAATTATAATAGTGGAGAATGGAGGACCTTTTTGAAGTCTCCAATTTAAAGGTAGAAGCATACAGATTTTAGGAAAAAGAGCATATTTAAGCAAACATTGGCAGGAATTCCATATTATTAGAGGAAAAAGGATGAGAAGGAGGAGAAGGAGGTCATCTGATGGACAGCCAATTGAACTGAAATTCTGTTTAATTCAATAACTACAACCTATATTTTTTCTAAGTC
>NW_012151951.1:4049709-4051318 GCF_000956105.1 Propithecus coquereli
AGCAGCACAGAGCAATCATAAACAGAAGATGTTACAAAGAGGCTAAAATGGTAGGTGTCAGCAGAAAAGAAATTTTTGTCAATTGCTTTTCAGATACCCCAAATTGTCCAAAGAACTAGATAAGGTGCTCCTTCTACTTGCCTATGCAGACAAGTCATCAGTGTGCCTTGCAATTTCTTATTCTCATGACACAGCTCAAATATCCCCTTTACTTAGCAAAAACATGGTTCTGCTGTACCTCTACCCCTCCACGCCAGTGCTTTATAATTTCAGAAGTGAGAATTAACTTATTTAAGAACTACATCTTGGCTTCTAGGTGATTGTAAGATTAAGGAAAGATGTTCCCATCTCCCTACCAATGCCATTATCTTCCTCAGTGGTTAGAACTTTAGGCTGGTGATCTTGACCAAATTACTCAATTTCTCTATTCCTGAGTTTCCACATTTATAAAATCAGGGTAGTACAACTTATTTATTTGGGTTTTATGAAAATGTATTAAGATAAACTTTGCAAAGTATTTATAATATCTAGCCCATAGTAAACATTCAATACATATTTAACAGCTACTGTTGTATTGTTGTTGCTGTTCTTATTGCTCTCAAAAAATGGGTACATGTTAACAGTGGTAAACTGGAGATAAGACCCCATGCTATAAATGCACCTAGGTCCTGTATTTAGATATTCATTTCTGTATTCCTATCAGTTAGACAGTGTTCAACATAAATCCTGGTTTCTCAATAGGCCTTTTTTAACAGAATAGAACTTTGCTGTTGAACCTAAAGGTATAATTCAGATGGAAGGCATTTTAGGCCAGTCCAAAAGACGAGGAAGTTGACAGATTCAAAATTACAACAAATAAAGTGGTGTCCAAAATGTGTCTCTGGGAGTGCGCCATGAATTTTTCAGCAGCTCTGGAAAGTTGATGAGCAAGTCTGGGAGCTGCTATTCCACTTTTTAAGGCCTGATTTTTTCCCCCATGAGTAGCATAGCTCCCACCAATGGTGGAGGAAGTGGAATCAGAAGAATGAGGACAACACACAAGCAGCTTGAAGAGTTCCAAATTATGGGCAATGAAATGTCCGTGACTGAAGATGCTCAAGCTTGTTTTTCTCATATTTTTGGCCATTTGGTTACCTTTTGCTGTCAGTGATAGAGGCTAAAATGTACATTTTCTCATCTCTGTGGCCAGGAATGAAGAAGAACCTCTTTTCTTGTGGATGAGAAATTGCTACTGATTCTAGAAGAAAGCCTCCAGGCAATTTATCGCCTTTTCTATGCTACAGTCAATAACTAGGCAGGAAAATGTGCATTTGCTGAATTCATCTGCACTAGCCACTAGATGCCGGACTATCAAAAGGACATCAGACCAAGCCATGCATCTGCTTGTAATTCCTGGTTTCCCCACTTCTACCTAATCCTGGGAAAGTTACCTTTCTGGGACACAATTTGCTTTTGTATAAAATGAGAATAACAATAGTGTCTCTCTCACCAGATTGTTATGGAGATTAAGTGAGTAATTCTTGTAAAACATTAGAATAGTGGTTGGACTGTATAAGCATTCATTAAGTAATAGCAAATACAATTAGCTTTTAATCTCCTCAAGAAAATT
>NW_012151951.1:4051368-4052422 GCF_000956105.1 Propithecus coquereli
ATTTTTCAGGAAATTTATATTTTTTCTCAAATGTCAAGAAAAATATTAGTTGAGAAATCAGGAAAGTGATGGTTCTTTGAGAATTAAAGCTTAAAAATCAAAAATCAAGACTATGCTGGTTTGGAGGAAGCAAAGCTGACATACAGAGCCTCAGGTTAAGGTTGCCCTTTCCAGGAGCAGGCAGGAAAGAGGCGATCATGACCTCGTTGGTTAGTGTTACCTGTAGCTATTGTCATGTGATAAGAGTGTGTTTTATGGTTCTATCTTCAGCTAACCATGAGTCATTCTTACAAATAAGGTGTCTAATAAATAACAAGTTTCGGAAACAAAACAATACCTTAAAATGGCAATTTCAACACATGAAACTGTGTAGTGATATTAAATTTGCTAGATGAACTTAATGTTACATTATTCAAACACTATCCAATAAGGATCACTGGTAATTTTTAGTATTTGAGTATTCACCTTATACTACAGTTCCTTGTAAATATCACGACACTTAAATTTCTTATGTATTGAACACTTTAAAAAGATATCCATAATAATTTGTAAAGAGTATGAGTAATGTTGAGAATATTTTCAGAATTTCATGATTTCAGAAACTCCCAACAATTATTGAGAATTCCAATTTCTTTTTCCCAAATCCTGAAGAATGATATCTGGAGAGATGGAGAAGATTTGGAAACATTATATCTTTGAATCTTAGTTCACAGGAAACATTGTAAATAACAAAATTTTAAAAGTTTATTCATGTCAGAGTTTCTAACAATATTTTCCTGTGCATCATGGTATTATTCTTGGAATGTAATATTTGTCTCTGACTCAATTTGAGTTCATTTTTGTAATTTAGCAAATTCCTAATCTGTTTCTACAAGTAAGCAAATATGAGGGTGGATTAAATTTTTGTTTCACTGCATTTTATATATTGTTCTACTGCCCACGTATTGCCATAAACAACTTCTATTATATAAGCTTCCCTTTCTAAAAGCAATGTGAAGATTTAAGAAATAATTTAATTTACCCTGGGAAATTTAAATTTTAATCCAAGTATTAT
>NW_012151951.1:4052472-4053633 GCF_000956105.1 Propithecus coquereli
CTTTCTGTTCATCTGGTTCAAAATTCACATTTACATTTGAAGAAATGTGTCTTCATTTTGACTCCTTACCCAAATCACTCCCTTCCCCTTCACTTTGAAGGGGAGAGTCTGAAAGGGGCATCCGGTCCTTAGCCATTGTAGCTAAGGGGAGCTAATTAGGGAGCTAGATTTTACTAGGTGGTAAATTAGGACTTTGGTACAAGATTGGCTGACTAGTATTTTTGAGTTTAAATAAAGCAACAGACCTATGTAATTGTTCAATTTATAATATTCAATAATCAAATTACCAGGAAGTAATTTTCCTTAGGAGATTAAAAGCTAATTCTATTTGCTCCTGTATACTTCCCTGGGAGTAAGAATGTTAATGGCAACACAGAATGAGGGCCTTGATAAATGTGATTTGCCAAGTGCATGATGCTTCATCTAACTCAACCCAGCCATTGTATAATCATCACGTCCCTAAGTACAGTTTTAGCACCATAAATCTGTATGAAGCTTCTTTTGGTTCCAAAAACAATACAATTAATGTAGATATGAATCTTTTATTGATCTTGAATTTTCTTGCATTTATAAATTTGTGACCTGGTCTTAAAGTTTCCTAGACCTTACAATATTCATATCTATATCTATATATAATTACAGTTTGGTTTCTGAATAATTGAGCCTCACACATGGCAGTGTTGAAGTTTTTTTAGTTCAGATTTAATATAATAACAAAGAAAAAATAACTAGGCATATTGTGCATTTAATCCCCAAATAAATGACAAAAGTCCAATCCATGCAGAGTGACCACACACACCAGCATTAGCAGAAGCCTCTGGTACACACAAGACAGGCCTCTTAGCCACAGGAAATGTGGTGGCCCAGATAGTGCAAATGACAATTTTGGCCCGAGGTAAACAGGGAGCATACTGTTACATTTCAGAACACAGACAAGAGGCTATCAAGAGCTGTGGCATTTTTCTTAAGTGTACTCATGCAGTTTTAGGATACCATGACTTTTCAGAAGAAGGATGCTGTATTCCGATACCATCACTGTAGAAAAGAAAGATTACAGCTTTACATGCCTAGGAAATGAGAACGGGGAATGTGGCTGTTGTCTTCTCTTAAATACTGAATATGATATGTTTTTACATTGCCAAAAAATAAAACAACATATGC
>NW_012151951.1:4056233-4057332 GCF_000956105.1 Propithecus coquereli
ATCACTGGGGTTAGGTGATATCTCATTGTGGTTTTGATTTGCATTTCCCTAATGATTAGAGGTGTTGAGCATTTTTTTATATGTTTTCTGGCCATTATTCTGTCTTCTTTGAAAAGTTTCTGTTCATGTCCTTTGCCCATTTATTGATGGGGTTGTTTGATTTTTTCTTGTTGATATTTTCGAGTTCTAGATAGATTCTTGTTATCAGCCCTTTATCAAATGTGTAGAGAGCAAATATTTTCTCCCATTGTGTTGGCTGTCTATTTGCTTTAATGATAGTTTCCTTGGCTATGCAAAAGCTTTTTCATTTGATCAGGCCCCATTTATTTATTTTTGTTGCTGCTGTGATTACTTTGGGAGTCTTCTTCATAGATTCTTTGTCTAGGCCGATGTCTGAAAGAGTCTTCCTTACATTTTCTTCTAGGATTCTTAAGTTTTCATGTCTTAGGTTTAAGTCTGTTTTCCATTGTGAATTGATTTTTGTAAGAGGTGAGAGATGGGGATCCAGTTTCAATCTTCTGCATGTAGTTATCCATTTTTCCCAGGACCATTTATTGAAAGAGATTCTTTTCCACAGTGTATATTTTTGTCTGCTTTGTCAAAGATTAGATGACAATATGTAGATGGTTTCATCTCTGGATTCTCAGTCCTATTCCAAAAGTTTATATCTCTGTTCTTGTGCCAGTACCATGCTGTTTAAGTTACTATACCCTTGTAGTACAACTTGAAGTCTGGTAGACTCATACCTCCCAGTTTGTTCTTTTTACTTAAGATTGCTTTGGCTATACGAGGTCTTCTCTGGTTCCATACAAAGCACAGAATTATTTTTTCTAGATCTGTAAAGAATGATGATGGTACTTTGATAGGAATTGCATTAATTCTGTAGATCACTTTAGGTTACATGGACATTTTAACAATGTTGATTCTGCCAATCCATGAGCAAGGTAGATTTTTCCATCTGTTTACATCTACAATTTCTTTTCTTAGTTTTTCATTGTTCTCCCTGTACAAGTCTCTCACCTCTTTCGTTAAATATATTCCTAGATATTTAATTTTCTTTGAGGCTATTGTAAAAGGTACTGCGTTTTTTATTTGATTT
>NW_012151951.1:4068292-4069139 GCF_000956105.1 Propithecus coquereli
ATTAAAATTAACATAAAAAGTTGAATGGCCATCAAACCAGCTCCTTTGTGCTTCTGAAAAAAGAAAATCTGGGTAATTTGTTAACATATGTGAACTAAATATGTACAAGCAGAGGATGTATGTAGAATGAGAAAAATAAAGATCAGAATTCAGGGAAACAATGATATTTAAAGGGAGACTGTAGGAAAAACATATGTTTCAACAGAAAACTATACATTGTCTACAAACAGCACATCCTTCCATTAGTTACTTAATTCAAGCCTTTCATTGACTGAGATATTTTACAACACTTTATAAATTGTAGGTCACTAACAGACATGTAAATTGTCTTGTCTGGTAAAGATTCAACAATCTTCACTTACACCCTGTGTTAAACCCAGTTTTGCCTCTATTTACATGTTTATTTCAATGTTCCTGATCTATAAATGTGTCGGTTTTTAAATTCTCTTTTGAACCAGTTATACCATGTGTCTGGTAGCCACACTAAATGAATGAATCGTAAAATGTGTTTATTTTTATGTCTGTATGAGAGTTATGATTTTATCCCCTTCTGACAATTATATATTAACAACACTAAGGAAGGAAAGTCAACTAAAGAGAGGGCAATTGAATAATCATTTGGATAAGCAAAAGAGCACAAGGAGAAAGATATGCCCCTGAGACCAATGGTAAAAAATGGTTTTAGAGAAAGGGAGGAGTAGTTACTAGCTCAGGGGTGTTTGGTAATTTGAAAGAGGTAAAAAAGTCTGTTACATTTGGTACTAAGTAACAAATCTTTACAAGGGTATTTGACAAAGTGCTATAAAGTATAATGTAGAGTTCTGAGGAATGAATAAGAGGTGAGAAA
>NW_012151951.1:4069189-4071347 GCF_000956105.1 Propithecus coquereli
ATCCATATTCTGAATTCTTCCTCTGTCAGTTTAATCATATCATGTAAGTTGATATATATCGATGGTGATCAAATGTTTTCTTTTGGGGGTGACTTTTCTCTCTGATCTTTCATGTTTACTGTGTTCTTTTGCTGATTCTTTCTCATCAGACTACTTTATCTAGAACTGGGGGTGCTGGGGCTGATTTATGGCCTTATTTCCATGTCCCCAAAGGGACATTCCTTGACAGTGCTGGGGAGATGCACTCTGGTCCTCTATTGTCTTAGAGATATTTTAGCCTGTTGGGTTATCTCTGACCTGTTGTCTTCACCTCTTGCCAAAGGAGATTAGTAAATTTGGTCCCCTTGCTTAAGCTCCCAGATGGTGAATCACTCTTGTGTGTGTGATTCCACTGCCCTCCAATAGTTTGAGATGGAATTCACTGTGTTGAGCTATGGGGTTACCCTCTCTGTTTTTGCTTGCAATTTGCATGGAGGAGTCGATTATCAAGGCATTCCAATGCCTTTGTGTTGGACTCTAAACCCCTGAATGGGGTATACGAGTGCTCCGATCTTTGGGAAATGTCTTGTCACTTCCAAGGGTTACTTGAGGCCTGTTGCCACTTTAGGTGGGGTAAGAGCAACAGGTACCTGCAAGCCTGAGAGCATATACTTCTGTGGTTACTTGATCTGCTGCTGGGGAGAGCTGATAATATGTTATACAGGGCTCTTTCGCTACACTTGCAAGGCGAATCCAAGTGGGGGATGTCATTTGGTGCAATTGCTGAGGACTCTGGCCAGGATTTTCCTTCTCAGTCTGCAAGTCCCAAAGCTGGCACCAGCCTGGGTGCCAAGGGCGAGCCCTAGTCTTATGTTCTTATTAGATGATCAAAACCAACCTGCTGGACCAAATCAACAGTCTGTCCCCTTTTGTTTAGTTCAAGGGTCCCACAGATTCATGCTAGTTGCACAGAGAAAGTGACTTTTCTCTGTTCTCCCTGCCTCCAAGGGCAGAGTCTGCCCTCCCAGGCTGGGGGAGGGGCATTGCCTGAGACCACCTCACATCCCAGCCCAGAAAGCGGCTTCTCTCTTTTTTCCCCTCTTCCAAGGCTGTGGTCTTCCCAGCTGGAGAGAAAGTCAACCAGCTCGGCTGGGGGAGGGGCACTGCCTGAGCTGTTGGGCCTCTCTGCCCAGGAAGCAGCTTCTTTCGTTACTCCCCACCTCCGTGGCAGGGCTTAACCCAGTGTGGCGATAGACAAGCAGTCGGGCTTGGGGAGGAATGCCATCTAAGGCCACCGAGTGTCTCAGCCCAGAAAGTAGCTTCTCTCGTCACTCTGCACCTCCAAGGGCGGCGTTTGTGTTGCTGGAGCAAAAAGGCAAGTAGCCGGGTTGGGGGAGGAATGTTCAGAAGAGGCTTCTCTCCTTACTCCCCTCCTCCAAAAGCTAGGCCTGCTCTGTCCGGCAGGGGCAGGGGCAGGGGCGTTGCCTGAGACCATTGCCTGAGCTTGCCCTGCTGGGCTGGAGAAGGGGTGGTGCCCAGAACTACAACTCGCCACAGCGTTTCTAGGCTATGGACCCCCAAAATAGTGGCTGCCCACCCACAGAGATCAGGCACTGGAGGTGATGCTCCGGGGGCAGCAGGTGCTAGGTTTGGCAGGCTGTCTCAACTAGCTCCTGGCTGTCCCCACTGCTTTCTTGACCCACTGTCTCACGTCAGTCTGTTAGAGGGTCTTGCACTCTCTGCCCCAACCTGCAGCAGCCAAATCTTTGGCGGTTTCCAGGGGCGGAGCCTCCCTTTCAGCATTCACTTCCTTTGTTCTGGTCCCGGTGACCACCAGAGGTGAGGTGCCTGTCTCCAAACTCCCTCCTGCATACCTGGGAAGTGTCCGCTCAGACCAGTCCCTCTGCCACCCAGTGCGGACCTAGCACAGAGCACTGGAGAGTTCAAAATGTTTCCCGCTATTGTCTCTTCTCCACACAGCCTGTCATTCCGTGCCACAACTTTGCAATGACTTCAGGAGCTTCCCTGCCTGAGTGGATGTGGAGGTCGGTGGAGGAAGAGTCTTCCTCCTGTGGGTCAGATCACCCTGCCTGGCGGGCCGAAGGGCGCAACTGTCCCACGCTCTATTCCCTATTGTGTGTCTCTCACTCCAGAGTTTGTGGTTGATTCTACAATTCCC
>NW_012151951.1:4071452-4073093 GCF_000956105.1 Propithecus coquereli
GGCTTTATTTGGGTGGAATGTTCTATAGATGTCTGTTAGACCCTTTTGTTCTAGAGATCTGTTTAAGTCCATTATTTCTTTGCTGATTTTCTGTTTGGAAGAACTACTCAGTTCAGTCAGTGGGGTGTTGAAATCCCTGGCTACTAAGACATTATTGTTTATCATACTATTTAGATCAGACAGGATTTGCTTTATGTATCTGTATGCTCTTGAATTGGGTGCATAAAATTAAGAATTGTTAAGTCTTCTTGTTGGATCTTCCTTTTCACCATTATATAATGGCCATCTTCGTTCTTTCTTATTTTTGCTATTTTAGAGCTAGTATTATCTGAAGTGAGTATAGCTACCCCTGCTTTCTTTTGGCTTCCATTTGCCTGGACGATTTTTTCCATCCCTTGATCTTGAGTCTGAAAGCATCTTTGCGGGTTAGATGCATTTCCTGTAGACAGCAAATACTGGGCTTGTGGATTTTTATCCACTCTGCCAGTCTATATCTCCTCAGAGGAAAATTCAAGCCATTCACATTTATTGAGAGGATTGATATTTGGGGTAGATTTCCATTCATATTGTTGAGTGAATTCCTATTATTTTGTTTTACTCCTTGAGCCATTGTGTAATCCAGGTTCTGTACTTTAACTCTTGAGTGATTTTACTTTGATGAGTGTCTATTGCACTGTTCAGTGTGTAATGCAGGTCTGAGTACTTCTTGTAGGGCTGGCTTCGTCTTCACAAATTCCATCAGTGATTGCTTGTCTGGGAAGGTTTTTATTTCTCCCTCATAAATGAAGCTTAGTTTTGCCAAGTAGAAAATTCTAGGTTGGCCATTATTCTGTTTTAGAAGAGTAAGGATAGGTACCCTGTCCCTTCTGGCTTGTAAAGTTTCAGGTTGGAAGTCTGCCCTTAGTCTGATAGGTTTTCCTTTGTAGGTTATCTGCTGTTTTCACCTCACTGCTCAAAGGATCATTTTTTTCATGTTTACTGTGGTCAGTCTAATAACTAGGTGACATGGTGATTGCCTTTTCACATTGAGTCTCCAGGAGTCCTGTGTGCTTCTTGTATCTGGAGATCTAGATTTCTGGCCAGGCCAGGTATATTTCCTCTAGTATTCCATGAAATAAGTTTTCCAGCCCTTGTTTATTTTCTTCTTCTCTCTCTGGAATGCATATGATTTTTATATTTGGCGTCTTGTATGTTTTGGTCTTGTCTCTTTTTCTGTGTTCTTTTTCTTCATCTGATTTGTTGAGTACATATGCATTATCTTCAAGCTCTGATATTCTTTCCTCTGTGTGATCCATTCTGTTCTTCAGCTTTCCACTGTGTTTTGTATTTCCCTAAATGCAACTATCATTTCCAGAATTTCTGTTTGGTTTTTCCATAGTATTTCAATTTCTTTAGAGAATTTTTCATTGTTTTCCTGTATTGTTCTTGTGGTTTCTTTATGTTGAGTTTTTATTTTCTCTTCAATTCTATTGAGTTTTCTTACAATCCATATTCTGAATTCTTCCTCTGTCAGTTTAATCATATCATGTAAGTTGATATATATCGATGGTGATCAAATGTTTTCTTTTGGGGGTGACTTTTCTCTCTGATCTTTCATGTTTACTGTGTTCTTTTGCTGATTCTTTCTCATCAGACTACTTT
>NW_012151951.1:4085148-4087352 GCF_000956105.1 Propithecus coquereli
GTGCCTGCCTATTTTATTGAATGGGAGGAATGGGACAAAAACAATGAAAGAGAAAATAGGTCCAATGTTATCTTGTAGCACTTTCAAACACAGAATTTTATTTTGGGACTTTATTATTTTTAACTGATCTGCCATGAGAAATCAGTCCCCCAACTGCCCCCAAAATCAAGTTGATCAACTCATTTGACTTTTCGAACTTGAATGTAGTTCAACCAGCCAAAACTGGTATTAATGTAAAAACAGGTTTTATATTAGACTAGATTAGGATAATACATTTTATCTGTGTATGAGCATGCATATTCATAGGCTTTCTTCTGTATGACAAATTTCTCAAACATTCAATTAAATTTTTTTTTAATTTTTCAGTGAGCATACCCTTCAACTACCAGTTTAGGAAAACAAAATTGATCTCTGTCTTCCAAACTTCCTTGACCCTGTGTCTGTACTTTATATGGCTATCACATTCTATTTTGCTCACTTAATCAAGTGATTACATGCCTTATTGACATTTACTTTAGGTTAGGCTCTGGAGGCAGGGTTTCAATCCCAGCTCAAGCCTTTTCAGCTATGTGACATTGAAAAAGTTCCACATACTTTCTAAACCTTGGTTTCTTTATTTGAAACTGAGATAAAAAGACTTACTTTGCAATATAGGATAGTGCATTCTATGAACTAGGATAACGTATACAAATCTATTAGCAATATGCCTGGAACATAAAATACACTTAGTAAATATTATATAGTAACCATATTCACCCAAGCACTAGGTAAGCATTTGTTTAATGATTGGATGAACAAAGCATTTTTCTCTTTATAGATATGCATATTTAGAAACGTATATTTATGTATAGCTATTTTAGCTCACTCTTAACTAAAAAATGTAAATGGACTTTTGGATTAAGCAGTAGGTAATAAAATATTAATGATTTAAGATATCTTTGAAGTTAAAGGTTTTTTTAATTGACATTAACTAAGTGCCTTGATTTTATTTTATTCAAAATTCTATCTTGGATCTTCAATCTACAATGCAGTCAGATTAAAATATACCATAAAGAGTCTCAATTTTTAAAATTTTGAAATAGATAATTGCTGAATATGTCTGATAGAGAGATTTGTGACATAGCTTAATTTATAAAAAAACGAAAAACCTAAAGATACTAACTATAACACATGTATCAACCTTCCCTTATTTATCCCTAATATTACAATAGCATTTGTCTTAAAAGTGGTGATATTTAGCCCAATAGATTATGCTAAATCTATACATTTTCAATTTGGCTTTTGTTTTGTTCCTTTACCTTTCCCATCACCCCCATTGCAGGCAGGATTATATAATTTTCTCTAGAAGTTTATTCATATTTTCTCTTTCTTATATATAGTAGTACTTACATTCCAGGCATTTCCATGTTACTACAAAACTATTTTATGATTCATTTTTTTCATTAATAATATGGTGCCTTATAGTCTATACATACATATAGCCTAATATAGTTTGGATTAGGTGGAAAGTACACTCTGATATATAAATTGAATTGCAGGAAGTTTATGGAGGAATATTCTTTGGAAATAAGAGATGTAAGGGACAAGGAAAACAGGACTGAGCTAAGGAAGAAGGTGAAACTCAATGCAGTAAATCCTAAGGTAATGTGGGTAGAAAAAGCAAATTTAGCCAAAAAGATCTGTTGATTCTAGTCATGATGACTCCTTGTCCCTTCCAGAGTAGCAGGGATTTGATGTAACCAACATTTGTGTTCTCCTCTAAAAATAGTGCTGTATTAAGAGCTCAACAATGGTCTCTGTTCCTGACAGATTGGACATTAGACAGTGGCAGTAGACATTGGACATTAGACAGTGGCAGTAGATATATCAGCCTTTATGAATATTTCATAAGCATTTTCTTGTTAACACATTTAATAGGCATGCTCAAAAAATCTAGGAATCTAGCCCTGAATGAACTGATACAGAGACAAATTTTTCTGTTAAGAAAGGGCAGGAAGAATATTAAATGCCCAAAGAAAAGATCAAGTCTAAAAGATTGATTAGTTAAGAAACATCCAGTGGTATTGTTTGGAACATAATGCTTTGTGATGTGTTAAATAAACTCTTCTGTGTCCCCTAAAAGGAAAAAAAATATTTATTAATATCTTTCTTCCACACTAATATTCATGCTATATATTTTTTTGGGTGGTGAGGGATGCCAAGGA
>NW_012151951.1:4087402-4089199 GCF_000956105.1 Propithecus coquereli
AAAAATGACTGCAAACCTCACCTGAAAGTACACCAGCATTTGTTGAACATATATTTCTCTAAATGCACACAATTTAAAATAACGGAACCATAATATATATCTACGTACTATTCGGTATGTAACCTAATTTAGTTTTATCACTTAATAGTGAATCTCCCTAGTTAAACTTATTCTTTTTTCCTTTTTCTTTCTTTCTTTCTTTTTTTTTTCCAGTAACTTGGTTGATAAAGTTTCCTTCTGTCAAAGAAAAATAGCAACATAGATAATTTGAATCGATTTACATTTTCTTTAACTTTTATACCACTCACATCTGTATAATATTTTACAATTTGCAAAGTATCTTCCCATAATTTATTTTATTTAATCTTTAAACTCTATGAGATAAGCTGAGAAGGTCTTTTTTTCCTTAGTTTACAATGAGGAATCTGAGGGCTAATTCAGTTAAATATCTTTCCTGAAGTAACAAAACTAAGTGTTATTCAAGTCATTCATTCAATAACAGTATGCCAGAGATTATGAAGATGAAAATGAATAGGAAGTGGTGTCTGCTGTTCTTTCTGCCTTTCAAAATTTATTTAAAGAAAAAGGCATGTAAACGAATACAAATAAATCATTCAAAAGTCCTGTAGGAGCAGCCAAAACAAGGTAGGAGAGAATAAGCACTTTTTTGTTTGATGATAGAATACACAGTACAGATCAAAATAGAATAGTGATCTCATTAACTGAAAGAAAAAAGAAGATAATCCAGTTTAAAGAACATCTGGTAAGATGTGGGGTAATGCTTTTCTCAGGCACCCCTTTTTGAGAGATATGTACTTATATAGAGAAATAAACTTGATTCCAAGATGTTACTGAATTTTAGTGAATAAGCAGAGCAAAATGAATATGTAAGTCTGTGGACATCTTTTCAAGGTAAAAACACTGTCATGTAGACTCAATGAAGATGAGTTAAAGAGTTTTACCAAAACACTATAAAGTATGTATGTCATCTTCTTCAATTTCAAAGATTCATGCTGTCTGTCCTTACACAGGAAGAAAATGGCTATTGTTAAAGAAAAACTCTTTGAAGCTGAAACTTTCAGCAAGCTCAGAGCAATTTCAGATATCTTGAAAATGGCAGGGAGAGCAAGATGCATCAAAATCTGACCTGGCACAAAGATTAGAAAAATTAATATTTAAGCAGGCCAATGATGCTGTCTTTGACTGCTGTCTTTGCTTTGGAAGTAAAGAGGCAATGAATGGTAAGAGAACCCAGGGTGAAAATCATAGAAAAGGAAGAGAATATCAGAGAAATAAAAAGGTTCTGGTCTGAACTGAGAGCCTCCAGTAGCATACTGTAGAACAGAATTGATCTCGAAGAGGTTTACTGTCCTACTTGAACATAAGGATTTTTGTGGTCTTTCAAATAACAATGTGGACCTTTAGTTTCCAGTCTAGCATGTAAGGAATTTGGAAGTCTTTATTCTAACAATAGGTAAAAAACTGAACAAACTGATATATCAACAACTCTCCTCAGATCTCTCAGAGAAGTGAGGTCATAGGGCAAACCACTGACCCCCAAAATTGGAGAGACAGATAGATGGATGAAGAAAATCACAACTTACCAGAGCAGAAAACACACAAGCAAGTGAATCTTGTAAATATTATATAAAATGTAGTTTGAAATATAAAACGTGATAATTATACAATTATTTTTATTCTCAATTTCTTTGATTTAGAAATAGAAATGCATTAGTCATTATTCAGTTACTTTTATGTATCTATACATAAAAGAGGCACAACTTTCTTATTTACACA
>NW_012151951.1:4102239-4105230 GCF_000956105.1 Propithecus coquereli
ACAAAATTCCAATGGCATTTTTCACAGAAACAGAAAAAACAATTCTAAAATTCACATGGAACCATGAAATACCAAACAACCAAAACAGTAAGAATCACACACACACAAAAAAAACAAAGCTGAAAAAAATCATACTACTTTATTTTAAAATATATTACAAAGCTAAAGTACTTGAAACAGTATGACGATGTCATACAAATAGGCATATGGACAAATGGAACCAAATAGAAAGCATACAAATAAATCTACACATTTATGGTTAATTGATCTTTGACAAAATTACCAAGAACACACAGTGGGAAAACAATAGTCTCTTCTATAAGTTGTACTGGAAAAACTGTATATCCACTTGCTAAAGAATGAGATTGGATCCCTGTCACATACTATTTACAAAAGTCAACTCAAAATGAGTTAAAGACCTAAACATAAGACTTGAAACTGTAAAACTAACAGAAGAAAACTTAGGGAAAAATATTCATGACATTGATCTTGGCAATGATTTTTTTGGTTATGACACCAAAAGTACAGGCAACAACAGCAAAAAATCAACAAATTGGATTATATCAAATTAAAACTTTTCAAAACAAAAAAAGGAAACAACAGAGTGAAGACACAATCTACAGAACTGGAGAAAATATTTGCAAACTATATATTTGATGAGGGTTTAGTATGGACAATACATAAGAAAATAAAAAAAAACCAATAACAAATAAATATGCTGGTTTAAAAAATGGACAAAGGACCAGAATAGACATTTTTCAAAAGAAGACATTCAGATAGTTAACAAGTATATGAAAACAATGCTCAGTGTCTCTAATCAGGAAAATGCAAATCAAAACCATGAGATATTATTTCACACCTGTTAGAATGGCTGTTATCAAAAAAACAAAAGAGAACAAGTGTTGCAATGATATGGAGAAAAGGCAAGTCTTGAACACTGCTGGTGGCAATGTAAATTGGTACAGCCATTATGAATGACAGTATGGAAGTTTCTCAAAAAGTTAGAAATAGAACTACCACGTGATCCAGCAATCCTACTACGGAGTATATAGTCAAACCAAATGAAATATGTTTCTCAAAGAAATATCTACACCCCATGTCCATTGCAGCATAATTCATGATAGCCAAGGTATGTAATCAACCTACGTTTACATTGAGGGATGAATAGATAAAGAAAATATAGTGTGCGTGTATCTAGATATGCATGTGTATATACACACACACACACACACACACACACACATGCACACACACACAATAGAATATTATTCAGCCTTAAAATAAGAAAATTTTGTCATTTTTGAAAACATGGATGAACCTAGAGGACATTATGTTAAGTGAAATAAGACAGGCAAAAAAAGACAAATACTACATAATCTCACTTATAAATGGAATATGAAAAAGTCAAACTCAGAAGCAGAGAGTAAAATGGTGAATTTCAGGATCCGGAGGTGGTGAAGGAATGGAGTGATGTTGGTCAAAGGGTACAAAGCTTCAGTTACGCAGGATGAATAAGTCTTGGAGATCTAACATACAACATGATGTCTATAGTTAATAACACTATATTATATATTTGAAATTTGCTAAGAGAGTAGATCTTAAATGTTCTCATCCCTACACATGCATATACTCAGTAAAGTATGCGAGGTGGTAGATATGTTAATTACTTGATTCTGGTAATCTTTTCATGGTGTATACTTACATGAAAACATTACATTGTACACCTTAAACATATGCAATTTTTATTTGTCAGTTATGCTCAATGAAGCTGGAAAATTTTTAAAAAGAAAGTGGAAATAATGGACAGTTGTGTGAGATATAGGATTTAAAGATTGACTTGACATGGATAAACAGAAAGAGAAGTTAAGGAGGGCTCCTTGCCTCTGGCTTTGACGATGAACTTGATGCTGGTACCATTCACTGCGAAGAGAAATCAAGAAGCATTGCATATTAGCTACACAGGAATGGACTGACATCATATTTGAACTCATTTTTGTAATACATCTCCTGGTGAGGTTGAGTGAGGGGTGAGATTTATGGTTCTAGAACTCAGGAAATAGAGATTTTGGAGTCACAGCCATATATACATGGACATTGATTCCTTAGAATAAATCAAGATAAGTGAGCCAAGAAATGAGGAATTGAGAATGCCAAATGTAAAGTGAATTGCACAAGAAAAACCTGCTTTTGGGGAATCCATTAACGAAGTAACTCAGAATCCAAAGAATATGGAAGAGAAACATCTGCAATGATATTTTCTTGAAAGAAATTAAATAAAAATAAAATTTGGTTTATGAATAATTGGTGATCCTGGCAAGAGCATTTTCATGATGTAGTTGTGACAGGAGTCAGACCACAGTAGCTTTAGAAATGTGTGAGATATTAGAAAATGAAGGATATAAATTGCAACAAGCTATTAAATGGTGCTGTTGGGCAGGAGTTTTAGATTTTTAAGTAGAAGGGATGTGACCACAGTCAGATGACGTCAGCAGAAGAGGAGAAGCCTCAGTTACACAAGATACCTACAGAAGAGTTATACAAAGGCCATCTGGCTCTAATCAAGTAGAAAATAAGGGAAATGTGGAAGGATACATGCTATTGAAAAACTCCTGTTGCTTTTTACAGTCCCCATGAACAAATTGCATTGCATTCATCCTCACTAAGGCTTATTGCCCTGTCATTTATGATTGTAGGACTATGGCTCCTTTCCCCTTATTTTTGACTAGCCTTCACATTTTATTTGGAAATAAAATCTAATTTTACAAAACAATAGGGAAATAAAACCTTTACCAAATGACTATTTTCACCATGGCACCTCATTCATTAAACAATCATCTATTGAGTATCTACTCAATAAATGCCAGGCACTGGGAGTATAGAAGGGAATAAAATATTTTTTAAAAAGTAAAACAAACAAGCAAACAAAAAAGTCCTGCCTCATGGAGTTAACATAGAGCCATCACTTATGAAATTTCATTTTACCTTAAATTT
>NW_012151951.1:4116275-4120899 GCF_000956105.1 Propithecus coquereli
CTGCCAGTGCAGAATTGATCTGAAGGGTCATCTAGTGATTTGAATGGAAATGAATGTTTCCAGTTCCACTTTTGGAACTTCATTCTAGAGGGTGTAAATCTCATTATCAAAAGATTTTTTGTGTGGGTTCAAATAGTCTTGAAGAGACATGGAATAAATCTCTCAGATCACAACTTTTTATTATTCCAGACATTCTGATCAATATTTAACACTCTTGAAAGCATCATGGTATATATGCATCTAATGATGGCATCTAGTATTTTGGTATGAAGATAAAAGACTTTGAACTTGAATCACAAAAGATATTTAAATTCTAATCTATAAATTATTTCATTTCTTTTCCACCTAACCTAATCTCTAGTATACTGAACATGATGTATCCACATACTTTTTGAGAACATACACCATAGCTGGGAATTTTTCCCCTTCCATAGATATTTCTGAGTACCAATTTTGTTTCATATACTCTGGTAGGTGCTGTGTATGTGGAAATAAAAAAGGCAGGGCCCATATACCAGTGGAGCTTGTAATTTTAGGGAAGGACAGACATTAATCAAAAAACCACATAGGTAAATATATAATTACAAATTGTGAAAAGTGCACTGAAAGAGAAAATATTTCATTTTTATGTCAGTAAATAACAGGGCATTCAGTTTAGATTGGGGGTCAGAGAAGTCCTCTGTGAGGAAGTATCTCTTAAGATGTTGGATAAAAGAGGCATAAGAGTTAGCCCAATGGATAGTGAAATGAAGATTACTGCATTTCAAGCAGAGAAAACTACCTGTGAGCATGTGGAGGCCCTAAGGTGAGAAATCGCTTGCCCGAGTGTGGTTCAGAGAACATAAATGGTGCAAAATGAAGGTAAAGAGGTCAGGAGAGCCTATTAAGGACTTTGTATTCTAGTCTAAGATTACTCAGGCTGTTGTTGGAAGAATGAATTAGAGGCAAAGATGGGGATGGGGAAATGCAAAAGAGATGGGGGTATCTAATATTAATGACTTTAGCAGACTTTCTCTTTTTTGTTACTTCCTATCCTTTGAAGATATCACTTGCTGCCCAGTGAAGAAAAAAAATCGAGTAGTTTGGTCTCCTGCTTTCTCATGCTCAGGGGACATCTTTTCTTCTATAGTTTTCTTCGAATAGGGAAATTGTGTGTGAAATAATAAGAAACATACATATTGGTCTCTGACCCCCGTCCCTGGCACAGAGCTCCTAAGGTCTCTGCCCTGGTTCCCGAGTCAGAGATCCTAATACCCCTGTTGATAGAGGTAGTAGGTACGTCTTTTGTTGTATTCATAATATTTGGTCTTTGACCCTTGTTCCTGACACAGAGCTCCTGAGTCCCTTGGAATTTCCTGAATGATAGGAGTGTCTTTTTTCCCAATGAGGTGACTTGGTGGGCTTTTGGATGGGGGCTTGTCAACAGAAAGACCAAACCATGATTATTACATAAGCTGGGAGCTTTTAGCCCCACCCTTGTTCTCCAGAGAGCAAAGAGGGGCTGGAAATGGAGTTAATAATCAATCATGTCTATGTGATGAAGCTTCCATAAAAATCCTTGGACTACGGGTTCAGGAGCCTCCAAGTTGGTGAACACATCTGAGTTCTGGGAGGATGGCACACCCTAACTCCACAGGGACAGAAGTTCCTGTGCTCAGGACCCTTCCAGATCTCACCCCATGTATCTCTTCATCATGTTGTTCTCCTGTATACTTTATCATACACATTGTTAGTAAACTGGTACACCCAAGTAAAGTGTTTCTCTGAGTTCTGTGAGCCACTCTAGCAAATTAGCTGAACCCAAAAACAGAGTGGCATGGGCCCTGATTTGCAGGCAGTCAGTCAGAAGTATAGGTGACAACTTACTACTTGCGATTGGTCTCTGCAGTAGGGGGCAGTCTTTTGTGAATGAGCTCTTAAACTGTAAGAACTGGTACTATCCAGATGGATAGTGTCAGAATTAAATCTAATTCTAGGGCACCTAGCTGGTGTTCACTGGAGAATCTCTTGGTGTGTGGGGAAAGAGCCCCACACATGCGGTGTCATAAGTGTATTGAAAGACGGGTTGAGTGTGTTAGACTAGAACTCTTTGGTTTTTCCTATATCTCAGAAGAACAATACTTTCCCTTTCTAATTCTGAAATGATTAGAAAACGGGGTGTTATTTTCCTGAGATTGGCATGTCAGACCAAAGTCACACTGTTCCGGTGAAGGATTAAACAGTTTTGAGAATCAGAGTTATGAAAGTATGTTAAAAAGAAAGAGAGAAGAGAAGTGTGCCTTCCTGCTCATATACCTCTGTGTATGTGTGTGTATGTGTGTGCAAGCACATGTGCACACTAGTTTAAGAATAGCATGTGTGTTCTATGAGGTTTCAGTTACTTATATAATTTATCTTTACCTCCAAAATCCAAGCCATCTTCTGAAGGCCTGCCTTTAACAACCTCATTTCTCCTACTTGCCTTCCTCCAGAAACTTAAACTCCCTTAAGAGTGCCAGTCTCTCTTTTCCTTCTTGAACTTTTCAAAGTCTGGTTCCTTAGACTGGTCAGATGGCAGTGGAGGCTTTCTTCTGCCCAGACTTTGTAACTCTGATTAAAGCCAGAGGTTCTATCCCCTTGAGTGTGAGAGTTTTCTTCCTTCTCTCCACCAGTAAAGACTAAAGGTGAATTTCTTCCTAAATTACTTAAGGGCAAACACACCAGTTCCAAGTACATTATATTTCCTCGAAAGGACACATATTTTAGTCTCATTAAGGAATGTAAATTTATCCTATTAATTAGACCTTGACCTGATTTGAAAAATAATAGCCTTGGTATTCTGATGCTGAGAAGCATTCGCCTCCTTCCCAAGTCTTCTTTAAAGACAAAAGGCCACTACATTAGCTGAGAATGTGTTATGTAAGAAATTACCGTGAATTTAGTTAGAAGCACTAACTGGTGAGCTATTCCTGAGGTCAAGTAACAGAAAAGACTTCAGACTAAATTAAAATGATCAAACTGCATGGCTTACTAAATTGATTAAAACACGAAGCAAGAAATAAACAGAATGAAATGGGGTAAGACAATACACTTAGTTAGGTGCAAGCAGGAGGAAAGGACCACACTCCGTGAGTCCTGGGGTTCACAATGTTCACAAATCCTGCTTCTCTCTTCCTGCATCAGCCTCCACAGGCGATGGTTCAGTGATGAGGACCAGAGTTAAGGTCTGAGCAAAAGATGATCAGGGAAGATATCCTGAGCTAAGAACAAAAATCTGTTCTTTCAGACAGATGCAGGGGAAGTGTGCTTGTTGCAAGAGTGGCTGTCAATTCACTTGTTTAACAGCCTTTGGTCTTATTTGCATTTCTTGGGTAGAGCAGATGTAGGACCAGAATGGGACCATACTGGGTGTCAACAGTGGTAGCCAACTGAGGTGTGATAAAATTCTCAGTCTAGAGGTGGCATCATTATGATGTCTTTTCATCATTTGCATCTATAAGCAGCATATTTTTATCCCATCACATTTTCTATTTCTTCTATCTTTGGCTGTCTTACAGTTTGCTAACTTACTATCTACACTTACCAAATCATATGAATTCATAAGTTACTTCTTATTCATTATGTATACAGAACCTATCCTATGAGTTTTGCCTATATCTCATATGCTTACTTTCTAGCATATTATTATCTATATTTAGCACTTCTTACCAATTCCATCCATCCTGTTTTCTTATCTTCTACAACAGAATTGAATATTCTCAATAGTACAGCAAATGCCCATTGCAGAATATCATTAGCTGATCTATCTAATTTGATTAGTGTCATATCACAACATTTATTCTTTCTATTCCTCAATATTTCCCCCTACAAAAAAGGAGAATTTGCATTTTTAAAGGAATTAAGAGAAGTTTGTCATAGTCCAAGTAAGAGATAATAGTGCCTTGGCCTGGGCTGACAATACAGGATGTGGAGAAATGCATGAACTTGAGAAAGAATTAACACAACTAGTTGTCTGACTTTATGTGGGGTTTGCAGGAGAAAAAGGTATTGAGGATAATTCCCAGGTTTCTAGTTCTATGTAGCTACCACTTACTAAGAAAGTGTGAGAAGAATGAAAGAGGAATAAATTGGGGAGTGGAGGAGCATAATAAATGCAAATTCAATTTTGGAATTATGCCCCCCAAAAGAAATCCAGTTGGCAATTAGTTAAATATTAATGTGAAACTTGGAAGACAAATCTATCAAATATTTACAAAGTTGGGACTATATCAACATATATTAATAGATTATATTAAATACCATGAAATTGCATGGTATCATCTAGAAAGAGAATGTAGAAGGGATAAGCAAAGTCAATGAATCAATATATTTGAGTATATATACATATATATTTACAGTATAGTTATATGCAGGCCACTATTTTAGTTTTTTATTGTGTCAACTTAACTAAGCTGGAACTAGGTTTCTCAGAATTGCCTTGCCTGCAGTTCCAGGTTTAGCTTGGGCCACAAGAGAGATTTTTCATGAGATTTGGAAGATGGTAGTGAAGCGGCAGCCATGTTCTTTTTAGACATGGAAGGCCAGAGAAGGACATGAGCCACTTTGCAGCTCAGGTGTGTTGCCCCTCACCTGACTGGCCTGGGAA
>NW_012151951.1:4120949-4122919 GCF_000956105.1 Propithecus coquereli
TATACAATTTTTTTCCTTCTTTATATAATTTACAATCCTTTAAATTTTAAAACTTACTTTTTCCCCATTTACTTTCTTTTTAAACAGCAGTAAGTAACAATCCATGGATTTAGGTGAAGTGACATAGACTTACCTGTGCGGTCAGGGAAGCTTGTAATAGAAAAAGGTGTTTAAACCATAAGCTGAGGAGAAAGAGATAGCTAGGAAAAGAGAAAAATGTTGTTTACTAGAATCATGGGCTCCTTCTTCCTGAATTTCTACTTTGGCCTACAAAGGAAGCCCCTGTTCCACTAACCAGGAAGACACAACACTATGAGGGGGCTTCTGCCCTTTGTTCTGTCCTTCTGTTCGCCCTTCACAATGGGAAGCAAAGTAATTTATCTAATTTGTGAGATTAGAACATACCACACATAATTATTTTGGCCTCTTCCTCACCTCTGGTTTGGAGTGGCCTGTGCTTAGAAAATACAAGAGTTCCCTTGTCCTCCTCGGGGGCTATATTCTATGATCCCCAGTGAATTCCCGAAGCCATAGTAGTTCCAAACCCTAAACATATTATGCTTTTTCTATACATACATATGTATGATAAAGTTTAATTTAACAATGAGGCACAGTAAGAGATTAACAATAATAGCTAATAATAAAATAGAACAAGTATAACAATATACTGTAATAAAATGTATGTGAAGGTAGTCTCTCTCAAAATACTGTAATATTTTCAGACTGTGGTTGTCTATGGATAAATGAAACTATAAAGGGCAAACTGCAGATAAGGGAGAACTACTGCATTTATTCTCTTCTCCCTCATGAAATAATTTTACCACATTAAGGTCTGAATGCAGCAGGGAGGAGGGTGCCATCGCGGGAGGGTATATCACTTTAAGGAAAACGGTATTTAAAATCCTATTAAGTCACTGATTCAATCAGTATTAAAGCACTATTTTTATTTCTACGTATCTGAATAGTATGTGAACTTAGTTGATTCAAAATTCAATGGGAGAGGAACATAATTATTAGCCACAAATCCCAACAGTAGATAACATGCCTGACCTAAATTTATCCCTTAGGTAGATCTATACTCTGATAGTAGATAAATCGAAACTAAAAACCTTAAATTTGCATAATATCATTTTGTTAGTTTTGAAATTGACAAAAGAAAATGTAGCTAAAGGATATAAATAACACCCACGTTATGCATAGGACGTCTTTTGTCTTGAGGGTAATGGGTTATGGTCTTGGGCTGTGGATGGATTTCTTCTATTTCTGAAGCCAGGCGTGTTAGAATAAAGTTGAGATAATTATTACAGATTCTACTGTATTCTAAAAGAAAGAAAACTTGAAAATATTTCTGAGTCTTTCATGAGGTTTTATAGCTATCATGTCCAACATGACAGGTTTTAAACACCTTCAAAGGCAGGCATAGTTTATATCAAATCATTGTGTAAGACAAGAGTCTGAAAATTTTCTGCATGTCATCGGCATCTCTCCCTGCCAGTGCAGAATTGATCTGAAGGGTCATCTAGTGATTTGAATGGAAATGAATGTTTCCAGTTCCACTTTTGGAACTTCATTCTAGAGGGTGTAAATCTCATTATCAAAAGATTTTTTGTGTGGGTTCAAATAGTCTTGAAGAGACATGGAATAAATCTCTCAGATCACAACTTTTTATTATTCCAGACATTCTGATCAATATTTAACACTCTTGAAAGCATCATGGTATATATGCATCTAATGATGGCATCTAGTATTTTGGTATGAAGATAAAAGACTTTGAACTTGAATCACAAAAGATATTTAAATTCTAATCTATAAATTATTTCATTTCTTTTCCACCTAACCTAATCTCTAGTATACTGAACATGATGTATCCACATACTTTTTGAGAACATACACCATAGCTGGGAATTTTTCCCCTTCCATAGATATTTCTGAGTACCAATTTTGTTTCATATACTCTGGTAGGTGCTGTG
>NW_012151951.1:4133559-4134838 GCF_000956105.1 Propithecus coquereli
TGGAACTAGGTTTCTCAGAATTGCCTTGCCTGCAGTTCCAGGTTTAGCTTGGGCCACAAGAGAGATTTTTCATGAGATTTGGAAGATGGTAGTGAAGCGGCAGCCATGTTCTTTTTAGACATGGAAGGCCAGAGAAGGACATGAGCCACTTTGCAGCTCAGGTGTGTTGCCCCTCACCTGACTGGCCTGGGAAACAGCCAGGCCCAAAGCTCCTCCTGGCCCAGCAGAGTTTCTCCTTCAGCTTCTTTGACTCCTGAGTCAGATGGATATTTAAAGCTCCAGTTATGAGTTGAGCATTAGCTTCTCTTGAGGCACACATCCGTCTCCAAAGTTGGAGGCATGGAAACAGTGAGAGACTGGTACAAGTTCAGTACATTCTCTTGGTTTCTGGCTGAATCTCACAGGTTTCAGCTTGTCTTGCTTCCTTCACATCAGGTCCATCTTCACTTACTTTTAGCTTGCCCTGTGAATGTCAGGCTCCAGCCGTAGACACAGAAACATCAGCCTCACATAGGCCATTTAATCAGCTTCCAGGTGGTTCTCCTTTTATGATAGAATCCTGAATGATGCAGGTATGAACAACCTGATTTTCGTTTTGTGGTAATGCTACTGTGGCACTAAGCAGAATGACTGGACAAGCTACACAGGACACAGCAGTATACTCTACCAGTAATTAAACTATTATTTATCAACTTCACTTTCACCCTCCCCACACTCCACTCTTGGATGTTGGGGCTGGAATTCTGCAAATCCTAGGTCAGTTAATTTCCTGTTAGATTTTGCCAATAAAGGCTGAAATAAGTACAGTAGCAAGTCATGTGAGAATGGCAATGAGGAGGGGCATCATTTTAGGGAGACAGGGCAGCAAATTCTGACATGAGAATATGCCTGTCAGGTAAGAGGAACAGACTGATGGGGTTTGAAGCCAGAGAGGTAGCCCAGGAATCAGTTCCTCTAAGTCTAAGGCAACCCTATGTAGAACCTGGGTCAAGAGGAGACACCAGTTAATATTGAATTTGCATACAGTGACCAATAAGCATATGGAAGGATGCTTAATCAATTTATAAAGCAAAGAAATACGATTTAAAGTGATTTTGTTTTTGGCTTGACAAATTAACAAGACTGATTATACATCACATTGGTAAAAATATAGGAAAATAAGTCTTATCATATTCTGCTCACGGGAATACCCATTTGGACAATTTGCTGAACAATATCTTACACAGAAAATTTAAATTTTAATGCTTTTGACACAGTCATTTCAGATCTGAGAGTTGAT
>NW_012151951.1:4134888-4136161 GCF_000956105.1 Propithecus coquereli
TTCAATAATTCATCATATATATGGAAGATCCAGTTTATTTTTACTTTTCATTTTAATACAATTATAGATTCAGAGGAAGTTACAAAAATATGTACAGGAAGTCAATGTTATTGAAAATGGTAGAGTAGGGATCTTCAAAATTCTGTCTCTTGAACAAGGCAATGAATAAACTGGCAGAAACTCTCAGAATCAACTTTTTTGGAACTCCAGAAACGAATCAAAAGCTTCCTGCAACTAGAGAAGTGCTGAATTGAGAATAAAACAGCTGAATCTCAGTAAGACAGCTTTGTAGAATATTATTAATAACTTACCTCGGTCCCATTCCTGCTCTCCTCCATGGTGGTGGCCTTGAAGACATCAGCCTGCATTCCTGGTACAGGTATGTAGAACCAAAGGGTGCAGAGCAGACCTTATTTTCAAAGAACTGTGATTGTTTATTTTAACATGTTGGTGGCTCCTTGAAGGCCTAGATGAAGGAGGTTGTCTTTATTTTGCCTAACTCAGAATTCCCCCAGGGGTGAGGAGGCTACCTAGTGGCATTTGCTGAAAACTTTTAAAGGTGAATGTAATAGTCTCTGCTGCCCGGGGCAAGTGATAACAGTTGGTGCAAGCAATAGACTAATTAAAAAATTAAACATAGAATTATCATGTGACCCAGCATTTCTACTTCTAGGTATTTCCAAGAGAATTGAATAAGTATATTCAATTTGAAAACATAAATTCGAATGAAACAAACATATACACATGGATGCTCATAGTAGCATTACTCACAATAGCCAAAGAGTGAAAACAATCTAAATTGCCATTAATTGATCAACAGATAAACGAATTGTATTATGTTCATATAATGGAATATTATTTGACCATTAAAGAAAGGAATGAAGTACTGATACATGCTACAAAATAGATGAACCTTGGAAATCTTATACTAAATGAAAGAAGCTGGACACAAAAGGCCACATATTGTATGGTTCCATTTACATGAAATGTCCAGAATAGGAAAATCCATAGAGACCAAAAGATTATTGGTCAGGAATTAGGGGGAGAGGAAAATAGTTTGTAACTGCTTAATGGAAAAGGAGTTTCCTTTTCATGTGATGAAAATATTCTGAAATTAGAGATAATGGTAATGGTTACTCAATATTGCAAATAAACTATTAATAAAAGCCACCGAATTATGTACTTTAAAATGGATAAAGAGTGAATTTTTGTTATGGAAATTTTAAAACACATGCACACACATGCAAACACGCACACACACACACACACACAC
>NW_012151951.1:4138457-4159878 GCF_000956105.1 Propithecus coquereli
ACATATTTAATTCCTATTAAGGCCACACTTTAATTATCAGAACGCTTATACAATCATTCTATTAATACAGTTCACCTGGAAGCATGTACTGTATGAGAGAAAATAAGGAGAGAGTGAACAAGAGAGGACTCATGAAGATTATCAAACCATAGTTAACAACGTGATACGGCATAAGACCTTACAGATAAAGCAATGCATGTAACAGTAATGATTTCTACCACAAACAGTTGCCCACTGTGTGACAGGCTACGAAATAGGCAGTACATGCACATAATATTGCACCTGCTCAATATGAGTCAGGTTTTAGTGCAGCCACTTTGTTCCTGGAAACTAGTGTCAGAGAAGTTAACTAATTTAACAAAAGTATCACAATTAGTAATTTTTAAGTGTAGGGTTGAACAGAAGGAGTCATTTCACAATGAAGATGCTACTCAGAGAAAATGATTACCTGATTTTCTATTTTCTAGATCATATTTCCAGTTATGTTTTGTTTTCTACCATGGAGGAATATCAGATTCCCTGTTGTATGCTTATGTCAATTTTTGTGAAGCTACTTTGAGTGGGTTTCAATCCATTGTAGTAAAAAATTTCCTAAAGTAGATACAAGAGTTTAGTTTCTTTCTTATATATCCTCCAAAAACAGCCCATAACACATCCTAAATTAATGTTAAAGGCAATGTTACAATTAGTAAGAAAAAGAAGCATGATTCAAATGGTATATCTTTGATAATTGATAATCAATTGAAAAAAATCAATAATATCTTCATCTCACAGTTCATGGCAAATTTATATCCTTTACAGAAAGGTAAATCCATACAATGTATAGAAGGATAAGGTATTTTAAAATACCTTAAAAATAATTGTAAGAAATTAAAGGTGATAATACAATATTTATTTATTTTCTATTTCTGCATATTATGGGGGTACAAATGTTTAAGTTATTTAAATTTAAAAAATTACAAGTGAACATGGAAGGAAATATAAACAGATTCCATTACTGAATATCTGAACATTCCACATGTCACAGAATATCATACACAAAATTTAATGTCAAATGACTAAAAAATGTCATATGACCATGACCAAATATGATTTTTATATATAAAAATTTATATAATTGATTAGGAAAACATATAAAACTTGAAATGCAATAGAAAAATAATAATACACACAAAAAACTAGCTAATAAAGATGTTAGAAAGTCCAATCAATGATGTCAACAACAAAAGATATATCAATGAAATTTACTACTTTTACCAATTAAATTAGTAACAGTTTCAAAAGGAGACATTTCTCTACCTATCAGTCATTATCTTAAATTTCTTATATGCATATAATTTGGCATAAAATTTTGACAATAATTTATCAAAAGATGTAAAGTATTTATACTTACATCTAGTAATTCCACTTTTAGGAACACATTCTACGAAAATATACCTAAGCTTAGACAAAAGGCAAAGCATAAATATATCCATCATCACATGGTATATAGGAAATAAGCATTGAAAACAACATTTAAAAGTAGAATAAAAGTCAAATAGTATGTGCTATATATGCCTGATATTAGAAAATAAAAAATTATATTTAGGACATTTTTATTACTAGTTGTAATGGTTATCATAAAATAATAAAAGAAACAAGACAAAATTGTATATAGAAAATGAATGAGCCATATAAAAATGAGTTTTTTACAAATAGAGTTTCAAAACAGTTAACAATGATTATTCACTAAAAGTTCTTTCTTTTCTATGCTTTTTATACTTAATTATTTTTCTGCAATAACCATGACTTACTTATAGGAAAAAATGAAAAAACAAGCATATTTTTAAAAGAATTTATTAAGCATTAATTCGGTAACAATATGGGAATTATTTTAGTCTGGTGTTTGTGGAGGGTGGGCAGTTGAGAAGTTTGATATAAAAATACTTTTGATCAAAAATTAACTTTTTAAAAATAGTAGATTCATAGAGACCACAATGCCTCCATTATCCTAGAAAAAGTAGAGATAAGAGAACATGAATAATTGGGCTATTAGAGGTAAGATATAAATAGAACTAATCTCTATTGTGAGAAATACCTTTATACAAGGGCTATGGACCTGTCATCCCCAAATAGGAAGATCTGTATTAGGGCCTCAGCCTCATTGCCTCATTGCCTCATTGCCTCAACATAGATTCAGCAGGTAGTCAGCTGACACTGTGGTATAGGCAAGCCTCATCATAAACAGGGAAGGATGTGACTCAGCACAACTGACTTTTTGGTGAGGAGGACAAATATCAGATATATATAACATTTCCAATTATTTTATGTTGTTCATGCATCAGAAGCAAATATTCTCCACTCACTGAGCAGGTCCTTGAAGGAAATTAGAACTAAAGCATTTTCCAGCTGGCTGCCACTGAACTTGCCATTTGTGATACGCCCATTATACTGTGGCTGAAGTCAAATTAGACCAGGGTTTCGCTGAGGGCCACTAAGAAAAGGCAGATAACATGAGCCTCAGTAGCTAATGGGCAGCCAGCATTCCATCATTATTCTCCATTCTATCCAGACTCTCTGTACAGACTCTGAGCAGAGAATACCCACACCCACTGCTAGGATAGATGCATTTACCTGCGGTCCTTCTAATGAGTTTTAATTCCCAGGGAATAGGTAGAAATATCGTGTCATGGATACTCTTTCAATGGTGGGCATCTGGGTTAGTATATTTGGGGTCTCAAATGAATGTTGAACCTAAAGTAGTAAAGAAAGCCTTTAGAGATTTTCTAAAAGGAAAATCTGGATTCATTTCTCAGGAGGGAGAAAATTCATAGTGTGTATTAAGGCTGTAGCTAAGTACCATAAACAGAAGATATTTTTAGTTTTTCATTGGATATAGCACATACACAAATGAGTTAGCACCCTAAAAAGAATTCACCGGGTGAGCAAAACTGTCAGAATCAGGTTATAGCGAAAGTCCACACAGGTTCTATGTAGTATTTCAGAACATTTTCTCTTAAAATAAACTTGGAGTATAGGAAAGAGCATCAAGATGACTTAAGAGCTTTAGGATTCCCTACAAAAGTTTGCTAATGGTGCTACAAAGCTTCCTGGGCATAAAATCGAAAAGAAAAGGATATCCCTACCTTTTGAAAAATTTCCTCTAAATGATGACACCAAGAATACTCTTTGAAGTAGTAGATAAGTTGGGAAATGAAGAGTGATCCATTTAGGTCAAGCCTCTAAGAAACATTATCTGCAAATGAAAGGTATCAAAATATTGGGGGATGTGGCCTTTATATAAGTGTGGAAGGCTCCCAGAGCCATATTTTTGGGACAAATTCTGATCTCAGTGCTTTCGGAGAAGAGCCAAAACCCAAAGCTGAAGAAACACAGTAACTCAGGTTTCTGTATCAGGCCCAGAGAAAACCATCAGGGACCCTCAATCATAAATTCCCTTGACATTTTTAGTTGGCAAGACAAAAGTTATGGCTTCTAGGATCGCAAGTGGTAGAAAAGAGCAAAGTCGTTTCAGCACTAACTACGTAATAGAAAAAAAAAGAATCTGCCTCATGACATTCCTTGATTCTAGGCCTCCTCTTATGCAAACTTATTTCATATCATAATTTCTTTCATTTACCGTTATGTTGTATAAAATGTTTTTGAATGATTACTTCTCTTTAGCATGTCAACGTGATCAAGTCTCTTCCATCATTAAAAAGAAATGAATAATACTATTCTCATTCCTACTTTATCTGCAGTTGGCTTCGTAATTCTCCTTTCTTTTTATAGTCAAAATTTTCAAATTTGTCTATACTCACTATCCCATTTCCTCCTATCCTTCTCACTCCTGTCTGGTTTCTCCCTCCTACCTCTGACACCAACTTTACCAAATGGCCCTCCCCAAGGTCGCCATGTCCTCCAAGTCATTACAACTCATGGTCATTAATCAGGCCTCACCTTCACCTGATCTCTCATTCCCATCAGAAATTGCTTGCAAGTCCAACAGACTCTGTTGGTAATTTTGACAACACATACTCCCAGTTCTCTTTCTTATTCTCTGACTCTACTTTGTGTGTCAGATTTGCTGGCTAATGTTTCTATGTCTGATCTTGAACTCTAGAGTTTCTCCAACCTCAGCTTTAGAAAACTTTCTCACACTAATCTTAATTCCTAGGTGATTACATACATTTTTAGCATATTAAATATCATTCTTAGGTCAGAATCTCCCAAAATTCTATCTATAATGCAGATCTTTCCTCTGAAAAATACAACTGTGTAACTCTCTACTCTTGATTTCATTTTGAAATATGCCAAAGGCATCTCAAACCTTCCCACGGGACATCCATTTTAATGACTGTACCACAATCACCTACTTACACACAACAGTCACCTTTATCATCCTTTCTGGTTCACCTACCGTATCTACCAAACCACCAGGTCATATTAATTTTATATACTAATTATTCCTTGGATTCAACAACTAACCTCATCCCAAGACTATCATTATCACCTACGGCTTATAATATTGCAAAGGTATCTTAACCCATCTCCCTATATCCACTTTTGCTATTCTATAATCCATTCCCTAGAGTGATCATTTAAAAATGAAAATATTATCATTTCATTGCTTAAATCTTATCAGAAGTACTATTAGTATGAAGGACCATATGAGGCCTCAGATGTTCTGGCTCCTGCCTGGCCCTCCAGCCACCTCCTGGGATCCCTCCTGGCTCTGTGCTCCAGCCACTTGGCCGTCTCTTCTATACTCCTTTCTGTCTTCAGTTCCTCCATGCACACTGCTTTTCCTGCCTAGAATGTTCCTCTCCTTCCCTTCATTTTTCAAATGTTGAGTACAAATTTTTCGTTAAAGCTTTAATCACAATTGACTATCATTATTTATTTCTGTTATATTGTGCCTGTGTTTCTCATCCCAATTAACTTCTGCCTTCCTGGCCTAACTATAAATTCCATAAGGTTCAGTAACCATGTCTGCTTTAATTGTGCAAAATATGCCCTGCACCTAGCCCAGTCCTAGCACACAATTACATATATTAAAAAAAAAAAAAGTGAAAGCAAGAATTTTGCATAGAGATAGACTGCATTTCCTCAACTAAATTAAACAATCAAATCAGGCCTTATATGCCTTTTTAAATTCCTTTCACAGCTAAAAGTATAGCACTCTTCTTTCAAATAAAACCTTATTAAAACTCTAATATATAAAATGAATAGAAATGGAATTACTCTAGTTGTGGGGTGGGAGTTGCCTGCATGGCCTTTTTCCTCTTCCCTAGGCTAGACTTGAGAGTCCTCTGATCCCTCAGTACTCACACGCAGACAGGCACCAACACACTGGCATCACCATGGAGCTTTTTAGAAAGGCAGAATCTCAAGACCTACCCCAGACTTCTGAATACGAAGTCTACATTTTAACAAACCCTCCCCCCCGCCCCAGTGATTTCTATGCACATTAAAGTTTGTATTTACTATATAAAAACACTTAGAACTGAGAATTGTGCAAACTAGATTTTTAAAATTTCCCTTGTTATCTAAACCATTGATAGAACAATATTGTGGATGACTGTTAAAGAGATTTTCTACCGGATTGACCATGAATAATTAAGAATATTCTCTATTTCTATCTGCTACTATGAGTTTCCGGCCAAAGAAGGATTGATTCTTAATCATTGGATGCACTGTCCTAAAGGTGGGCATTTAAATTTTAACACATTTCCTAAGACTAGATTCAAAAAACAGACCAAAAGGTTCTAGGTTACATGGATGGAGCAAGCATAACAGTTTCACTGGTTGGCTTGTTTAATTGCTAGTAGGCGATCTGGGGGCCGAATAGTGAAAAAATGGTGCATTTCTGTGCTATGTTTTAAAAACAAAACACAAAGACTCTTCAGTTTTTGTAGTTAGACTATTTCAAGTCAGAATTGTCACCAAATTCCTGCTCACTTTGAAAGTTTCTCCCAAAGCAAGATTTATAGCTTTCTAATCATGAAAATCTCACTATTTTAAATCTCTCCTCCACCTAAAATATACCTCTAGAGAAGAAATGCTCCTATCAGTGACATGATCATAGCCAAGCCTGTTATCTAGAGACTAATAAATGATTTAGAAATTCTCCTCTCTGAAGTCACTTACGTGGTGTTGAAGATTTGAAAGCAATGAAGTCCTTCTCCACGTGGGCCTTTGTTATAGCGTCATTCCAGACACAGCGCTGCTGTAGGAGCTGCCCATGTGCATCTGCAGGAGTTTCTCCTGAGTCAGCGGCCACCCAAACCATCCCAATGCCTCCTGTGAGAGACATCACATCTTATGAAAGATGTGATATTTACACACACAGGCACACATGCACACATACATACAACATGTCTCTTTTACCATTACAGCTTTACTTTAGTACTGTGGTCCCCAACCTCTGGGTGGCCGACCAGTACCAGTCCATGGCCTGTTAGGAATGGGTGGCAGAGCAGGAGGTGAGGGTGGGCCAGGGAGCAAAGCTGCATCTGTATTTACAGCCACTCCGCATTGCTAGCATCACCGCCCTAGCTCTGCCTCCCACCCCACCTCACCATCTGCGGAAAAATTGTCTTCCATGAAACCCATACTTTGTGCCAAAAAGGTTGGGGACTGCTGTAGTTCATTTAATTGTGTTCATTAAAAATGCAAGTACCTAACTATTAGAAAAACTACCTCACTGACAGGGAACAATACAGAGACCACCTAAGTTTAGAATAACCATGTTGACAACATAGTCCCAATTGTTTGAGACATTTCTCATTATTCTAGGCTACCTCCCATTTCTTAAAAGAAATGGTATAGACGATACATTTTTTTTTTTTCTGGGATGGACCTAAAAGTGATACAAAAATGTTGTTTCCTTCACCCATCCCTGGGAAAATGAAGGCTAAACCCTAGGCCAATAGCAAAAAAAGTACATGAGGGTATATTTCTATTTCTGAGCTTTCTGTTGACCCACTTAATAATGATGCTGGGCTGTTTTATACGAACTTTGGAGGCAAAAGGGACAAGCCTGGGACAAATCTAGTTGGATCCTCATCTCCTTTGGATCCCCAAATCCAGATCTGTAACTTTCTAATGCGAGACTCACTGCCTCAGCAGGCCTGCATGATGATGACCTTGGGTTTGTCTTTCAGACTCCGGCAGTTACGGTTGTTGAAAATTGTGAAGATGGTGTCATCTGGAAGAACATCTGGCTCATGGATTCTGTGCTTTGTCCCACAGATTCCATCCAGGATGCCATGTGACATAAATATCTGGAATGTGCTATCTGAGGACTGGGTGCTCTTTGCGGGCAGCAAATTCCTTTAGTTCTGTTTCCATTTGCTGAAAGAGATTCTAGAGTCACTATCAGGGAACTCTGCATACATAGTTTGCACTCAAATAGCAGATGCAGTGCACAAAAATGAATTGGCACTGAGGAATCAGGTGATTTGGACTGAATGGAATTATAAGAGAAATAGTGTTCTGACATAAAACCAGAACATTTAGATGTATGGAACATGAAATTTAGTAGGATTTTTATGTAGCATCTAGCCCAGTGGTTTTCCACAGAACCTTAGATTTCAGAAGACGCTGAGAGATGGAATAAAATGAAGGGGGAGTGAGATGGCAAGATGCCAATCGGACCACATTGCTTTAATCTGTTTTACAATGGGGTTCCTGTAAGATTTTAAAAAAAAGAGGGAGAGAGAGAGAGAGAGAGAGAGAGAAACAGATACTTTTCTATTTATAAAAATTAGAAACACCAAATTCCTTCACCTGAACAGGAAAAAGTTAGGTTTAAAATGGTTTGTCTAAAGTCACCTAGAGCAGAGCTAAAATAGAAACTTTTTCTTTATATGTATGTGTGTGATTTTTTTTTTTTTTACCATATACCTGCCTTTGCATTTAGACACATGATATTGACATTATAAAGTTCTCACAAGCTCATTCTGTAGGTGTCAGGCAATTTCACTGTCCAGAGCTTTTGTCTCATCCAGACCATCAAGTAATAGACATTTACCAGATTGAGAACTTCAGAAAGGCCTTACATTTTTAATAAAATACAGCTATATAGAATTTCTCTAAATCTTTGCTATGAGACTCTGCATTGAAGAAGTCTGAAATACAGGAGATTCTACTCTGGAGCAAATATAATTCCTGTAATATCATATATTTTGTTCTTGCTGTTGCCAAGGAAGATGTTGAAAACTGTTTAAAAGGTAAAGAAGTTTGCCTCTCTCTCTGGGGCCATTACCTGAGCTATGAGATTCTCTTTTACAATCACTGAGTAGCCAAGGTTTTGAAGAAGATCTTGCATCCCCAAAAGGTCAATTTCAGAACCACCTCGATTAGGTAGACAGGTGAATTCTTTGTTGCAGATGATGAGGGCCAGGCGTGTTTGGCCTTCCTTCTCCATTACTGGATATATCTACAATTAACAGACATAGAATGATTTTCCCCAGGCTCCTCCCTTTTGTCTCCAAAGTTCATAAAAAACAGGCCAGCATAATTATAAAGTGGGTGAACAGAAAGCCTGGGAATAGAAATACACCCTCATAAGGAAAGAGACAAAATCCCAGACTGAACATATGTACTAGGTCTGAGTGTTCACTCTACGAACTTGGCTTTGGTTAGGTGGTGGAGAGGAATTTAGCACGTGTTCCAGGATGGGATTGAAGAAACAGGAAAGTTAATGTGAAGACCATTTGATTAGATAACATCGTATTCCCTTTGTCCTGATCTTAAGGCATTTGTTACAAGAACTAAAATGTCCTAGTAAGTCCCCAGTATCTTGTCTGAATGGCCAATCTGGTGTCTCCCTATTCCAAAGCGTATCACCTCATCTTACCTTTTTGTCTTCAGTTTATGAAAATGATCATGAGGGCAAAGCTTCAACTTGTTGAGTTGGACACACTGGGTTTCCTGAGGAACTAAAAGAGAAAAAAAAAAAAAAAGCAGTAATATCTGCTGGCTTGGAATCATGCAGCTATTTTGGCTGGGCTATCATTCCTCAGGAATGCATACTGCCATTCCATTGAAAAGTTTAATTAAATTAGAAAATTGTTTCATATCAAAAAAATGGGTAGCCCCCTTTTTCCTTCTGCTTCTTACTGATGCTACCATAAATTCCTGTTTTTGTTAGTGCTCACATCATTGACTAATCATTCAGATCCAACACATTAGAGTAACATAAACACAGAATCTCAGATTTGGAAGGAAGCCTAATGTTCATGTAGTCTAGTCAAATCACTACTCAAATATTTGAATGCTACTTACAATATCTCTGTTATTACCACTCTCTCCACTTACTGGGAACTTACACATTCTCAAAGGCATTCTTGGACAGTTCTGTGTGTCATAAAGTATGCACATTCTAGGCATTGGTTTGTATTTTCTGTATCAAGACCATACAGAAAACATCTAATACCTTTCCTGATAAAAGCGCCGTGAATTCTTCCATGACTTCATTATGACTTTCCCTATGTTTCTATTCTTATATGTAAATACCTACATATAAACAATTATTGTGTTGTATATTAATTATGTTTATTGTACTGGAAAGACGTCTTTCATCTTTGTATTTCCAGTGTCTAGAATGGTATCTGGCAAGATTAAAAGTTCATAACTGCTGTTAATGAAAGGGTATCTTCACATACTTGAAAATAGCTACCAGGTACCTCCTGCTTCTTATGTTTTCCCTGAGGGCAACAAGACTTCTTTTTCTTATAATATTTTTGCATAAGAAGTATTTCATCTTCTTAATCACAAAATCCATCAATTTACCCATATCTCTACTCACCAGCTCTACTATCCCTCCTACTATTATGCAAAGAAAGATGGATCCTTCCTGTTGTCTATCTAAGTGAAATGCCTCTACTTATGCTCTGAATTCCATCCCCTGTCACCTACAGGATTTTCCTCAGGAAATTATTCATCTCCATGTTTGACATCATCAATTTTCTCCTCTCTGACTACCATGTTATCCCCATTGGCATATCAGCCTTCCTTAATACCAATCATGCTTTAAAAATCCCTCCCTGTGGTTCTGTTTCCTCTCCAGCTACTGTCACATTCTCTACTTCACTTCTCTACAAAATTCCTTAAAACCATTGTCTATTTTCACTACTTCCATCTTGTTTTCCTTGTATGCCATCCAATCTGGCTGTTTTTCTCACCACTTAAATAAAATACGTGTTACCAAGGCTACCACTGACCATCTGTTGCTTTCTTAGCATTTCACATGGTTGCACACATCCTCCTTCTTGAAGACATTCTCTAGGCTTCTGAGATGCTGCATTTTCCAGCCATTCTTCCTAAATATCTCTGTCTTCATTGCTGGTTCTTCTTCTCCTGCCATCCCTCCAAAACTTGGGTTGTTCTATACTGCACACTCTGTTATTCTCTGTTAGTGCTCTCGCCTAAGTGGCATCTTCTAGCCTCATCATCTTAAATACTATCTACATGCTAATGAATCCCCAGATTTATTCCCAGCCCTGATTTCTCTGTCAACTCTTAAGTTGAATATCCACCTGCCTATTCAATGTCTACCCTTGAAAGTAACACGCTTCAGACTAAATGTACAAAGCAGGACTCCTGATATTTGTCCACTCCTAGAAATCTATTTCTCCTGCACACCAGTTTTCTCCAACTCAGTAGATGATACCATTCATCCAGCTGCCAAGTCAAAAACATAGTGTCATCCTTGATTTCTTTCTCTTTTTCATATCCAATGTTCAATCCATTAATTAGTTTCCATTAATTCAGCCTCCAAAATAGATCACAAATTTAACCACTTATCGTCAACTCTGTTGCTATAACCCCAGTTTAAAAGCTGTTATCTCCTAACTGAAATATTTAAACAGCTTTCAACTGGGCTTTCTGATCCTACACCTATCCTACTACTCCTCTTCTTAAAAACTTCTGAGGCAGTATAAATGAAGGCAAAATTCATCATTTATAAATTTTTTGCTGTAGACATCGTCATGTCCTGGCAGTTGCAATTTACTTGGCTCTACTGGCATGTAATGATTTCAACACTGACAGGGAGATAGTGACAATTGAGAATATGGTGGGATAAAAGTAAATGCAAGGGGAGAGAAAGAGAAGAAAGAAAGAGGAAAAAACAGAGAAAGGAGAAATGGGTGTCAATGGGAAAGAAAATAGAACAGATGGCAAGAAAAGGGAGGAAAGGGAAAATGACAATGAGGCAGAGAAAGAAAAGTGGGAGATTAAAAGTTCTCTTTCACCTGAATGGTTACTGAAAAGATTCTCAGCTGGAACCACCTCATTTACATTTTGGTAAAAGGGAGTCCCAAATTTATAACCAGAGAGGGTAATTTCTTATTTTTCTCATTGCTTTTTTTTGTATAATGTCAATTTATTGTAGAGCTAAGATTAAAAACTTAGCTTGCACGAAAGCATTCTTTAATACTTATACCAGCTTTAAGCACTTTTTTTTTTTTTATTTCAGCATATTATGGGGGTACAGATGTTTAGGTTACGTATGTTGCCCTTGTCCTCCCTCCCCCCCTAAGTCCGAGTTTCAAATATGTCCATCCTTCGGGTGGTGGGCGTTGCACTCTTTGTGTATGCATATACCCGTCCCCTCCTCCCTCCTCCCCCCTCCCCGCTCCCCCCTGCCCAACATCCAATAGATGTTATTCTTATATGTGCACTTATGTGTTGATCAGTTAATAACAATTTGATGGTGAGTACATGTGGTGCTTGTCTTTCCATTCTTGGGATACCTCACTTAGTAGAATGCGTTCCAGCTCTATCCAGGAGTATACAAGAGGTGCTTGTTTTAATGATGGACGTTAACTGTAGATGGCTGGGCTGAGCAGAGACTGTGTGACGTGCCTGGAATTTGTAAGGATTGCCAACTATAATAAAACAGTTGCCTTTAAAAAAATTCTAAGGCTTTCTATTGCAATTATAATCCAAATTCTTTTCCACTGGCTAAAAGGCCCTAAGTAGTATGGCCTGGGTCTGACTCCTAAACAGCTCCTGCTATGACACTGACCCTAATTTCCCACTCTCCAGTAACATTGGCCCTGACCCTCTTCACAGAACAAGACTAACCATTTCTATCTGAGAGTCCTTGTTCTCATTTCCCCTTTCTATGGAACTCTGTTGCCGTACAGTTTGGCACAACCCCTTCCCCACAGTTCAGGTATGCACTGAAATAGCACCTGCATGGAGAGGTCATAGCTAAGCAGCCTGGCTTACTTGCTTCCCCTTGATCAATCCCTCCCCACTCCAACCCCACCCAACATTTCTTTCTATGGCCTAATCTTTTTTTCTCTTATACATTCTCTGAAATTGTAGCATTTATTTTTTACATGTTTATTATATATCTACCCTTACTAACTATACTGTGAACTCTATGAGAGCAAGATCTTTATCTGTCTTGCTTACTGCTATAAACCCAGTAACTAAAACAACATATAATAGGTTTCCAATTAGTATATGCTGAATGGATATAACCGTGAAAAAAGATTATAAGGTTCTCATTCCTTGTAATGTTTTTCAAAACTTGAAAACATGGTACTCAGAAGACAATGTTACCACTATCCCCCCTTTCTAGACTGATGACAGTTTTTTAATGTAGCCCAATAATTCATCAGTTTCCTTGGTGACCACATGGTATGTGTAACTCATACTGAGTTGTTTTGTTTTTTCTTTTTTTTCTTTTGCATATGCTTTGCTTAACCACATCCTTATTCTGTTTTAGGCAGTTGGTAGTTTCTTATATCTTTGTCTTTTTATAAATTATTTTAAAGATATTATTAATCCCATTTAAAAATATGAGTCTGAGAAAGGTGAGGATATTTACATCAGAGCACATAGTCTGTGGCAGGGATGGTCTCAACATATATAGATTTCCTGGCCTTCGCTCCAGTTCTCCTTTTACTACTCCATAGCATAGGGTCTTTCTAAAATCTGCCTTGGTTCAAATAATGTCATTATGTGTCCATGAATAGAAATTACCTGTCAGTGATAGAACTGACACCTGAGCCAATACAGCACTCTGCTCAGTTTCTTCATCTTCACCTTTGTTTCTGGATTCTGAGGAGAATTTGAAGGGCAAGGATATAAGTATTAACCTTACTTTTGAGGGACTTTGGTAGAAGCAGAGGGGAGAGACAAGCTTGCCACACTGTCTGAACCCCAGTGCAGTGGTCTTTTCACTATAACATATCCCCAGCCCCCAGTAGGGATATCTTACCCCAAACGATGTTTGGAGGATTCTTATGAACCACTTGGTTTGGTGGCAATTTACCTGTTGGAGAGACAGCCCTCGCCTTGGCTGATGCACATTTTTTTTTTTTTTATCTCCATTTTCTTCACTTTCTTCTTCAGATTCTGAGGTGGACTGAACAAAACATTAAGAATCAGTGCTCTACTCTAAAGGTCATCTCCAAAGACGAAATTGAAAACACAGGTTTCCTAGATTTTTACTAGGATACCTTCTCATGTCAACAGAGGTTTAAGAGTTTTTGATTGTGATCTGGGGTTTGGAGGCAGTTACCTGTCGAAGAGGAAGATGCTGCAGAGTTTTCCTGAGATTCATCATCCTCACTTTCAGAATGATATGCTGAAATAATATGAAAACCAGATTTGTTAACAGAACTAATTTCTAGAACATACCCACTTTAAGCTCTTCCCCTTGCACTGATGAGTGTAAATGACCATGTTTAGTTTGGGACTACTCTATGAAGCATGGAGATTTGGCCCATTCTCTAAGCTCCAAGTTTCTTTTGGAAAACTGTAGCCTTCTGCTAAATGAAAAGGGAGGCAGAGTTTCTACGAAACAAAAAAGAGCTTGTTATCTTTCTGCTTACATAGTTCAAAGAATAATCAAAATGTTTAATCAAGGTTTTTCTCCAATAGCATTTTTCATTCTGAGGAAGGAAAGTACATCTGTGTATAAAAGTTAGATAGTCATTCCTCAACAAAAATAATTCTAGAGGAATTGTAAGAATTGGGAATATGCTCATTTATATACTATACTCTAGAGCAGGGGTCAGCAAACTATGGCCGACAGGTCAAACTCAGCTGGACACCTGTTTTTGTAAATAAAGTTTTATTGAAGTACATCAACACTCATTGTGTACTTATTGTCTATTGCTGCTTTCATGCAACAATAGCAGGTTTGAGTCATGACAAAGACCACACGGTCCGCAAAGCTTGATATATTTAGTACTTTTTAAAGAAAAATTGTGCCAATCCATGCTCTAGAGAGAAAGAAACACCTATGTTCCATTAACTTTCAAATTACTTATGCCCTCTTTTAGTTGAGATAGTGATTTCCAGACATTCCTTTCTGGGGTTAAGCCACAGCTAAGCAGAGGAATGACTGGGAATGACTATGGAGTCCACATTGTGCAACCAGAGAAGCCCAGACCAGCTAAAGGCAATCACTTAATTTAATAAGGTTCCAGCACCATTCATTCATTTAACAAATATTTACTGGGCACCTATGATGTCTCAGATGTTATTTCTAAGTGTTTGGGATACATTCATGAACAAAGTGGATAAAGATCCCTGCCTCATGGAGCTTACATCTCAGCAAAGGGAGACATAACAACATAATGAAAAAGTAAATTTTATGAAGTGATGTAGGGTAATAATTGTTAAAGAAAAAAGAAAATATTAATATGTAGCAGTATAAAAGTAATTGGGGTAGATCAGGGTATATTTTGGTGGTAAATAAGACAGATAGTCATGAAGGTCTTAGAGACAAGGATTGTTTATTCTCCACTTGCAAACAGGAGAAATAAAGAAGAAAGAAAACTGCATAATGGCAGTCAAGAAAGAGGGAGTTATTAGCCATTTGGCCAGCCAGCACTACTCACTTAAACTCAGTGGTGTCTTTGGCTTAAAGAGGTGGTCCATAAACATTTTGCCTGCCATTTGAGTTTTCTCAGTGATATCATCAACTAGGTTTTCAGCATTGTTCATGAGGAGGTTCACACCATCTCCTAATTTGTGTAACTTATCTCTGTTTAACACACTATTTTCCATCAAGTCATCAAAAATGCCATCAAGCACATTCCTGGCCATCAACTTCACCTTTGTTGACTGGGTCTTCTTTGGGCGGTCCCTTGGCTGTGAGAATGACAGGATCTCAGATATGGACAGAACCTTTGATGTCCCATTCTAGGCTTATGGTCCTCAAATGTTAGTGTGCATTAGCATCACCTCGAAGGCCTAATCAGCAGAACTTCCTGCACCCCATTCCCTGAAATTCTGATTTGATAGGTCAGAATGGGGCCCATGAACATTTGTGGACTCTACTAATTTCTCAGGTGATGCCAAAGCCGCTATTTCGAGGACCACACTTTGTGTAGTGCCTATCTTGTCTAACCCTCTCCTTTTTTACAAATGGGGAAAAAAGTTTAGAGAAATGAAACAATTTTACTAAAGAACTTAGTGATAGCTAACTTAGTTTAGTCTTTGTCTTCACTTTTTTCATTTTTATCAATAATTAGTTTAAAAAGACATATTCAATATGTACAGCAGTAAAACATAAACACATTACACTTGTAAAATATACATTTTTGTTTCTATTTGTCGGGGCTGGGATGCTAGCTCAGTTATGCAGAGACTTAGAGCACAAACTTCAGCTGATTAATTTGCTGCTGAAAATGAAAGATCATACAGAGAGCAGAAATACGAAGGAAACGCAAGTTACTCTGCTCCACTGCACAGCTCCTCACTCTGAAATAGAACATTCATAAAATGGGTGAGAATTTCTGAGTTAAATTTCAAAATGAGTTAAAGGAAAGCCTAAAGTCATAGGAAAAGTTTAAGAACATAGATCCAGATTTGTTACATTTGTCTTTCCTTCAAGAAGCTGCTACATACAAACTACAATATCTTGTTTGCATGCCCGTTGTGGTACTCCCATATCTCCCTCCGTCCCAGAGTAAATAGTTGTATCTCTTGAGAACCCCCTCCACACCTTCTTTCTCCTGAACTGTAACTCCCTCAAAATACAGCCATAAACAGAAAAACTGGAGCTACTCACCAGCTATGACTCCTCTCAATCCCTGGGGCAGAAGATCTGAAAGTGAAAGCTGTCTCCACAGCCCTCTTTCTCTCCTTTCAGTGGACCAACTTGACACTGCCTATGCGGGAAACTCCAGCAATTCAAATTCTCTTGTTCTTTGCCAAAATAGAATCAGAATCCCTGCCCTAATATGAAACTACATTCCTTTGGAAGACAGGAAGCAAAATGTGTCTTTTCTCTTTAATACAACAAAGTTATCAGAATGAAAGCATGCACATTCAAATGCAAGTCTTGGTATTGCCTTCCAGTCTATTTTTAAAACTGTTAACAAATCAAATTAACCCCAATTTGTCTCTGTGCCACCACCAACTTCTAATAACAGAAACTCTTCACTTCACTTATGTCTGCTCAAACTCAGAAGTGTGAATTTGGAAGGTAAGGAGGGAGAGAGGCTGGCTAAGGGCTGCCGAATGGTGATACTTCTATCATTGCTTTAAAAACCCAGATGAGTAATCTCTTTTCTTTTTCCTCTCAAGATCTGCTTATTTCTCAACTGTATTGTTTATCCATGAGACTGGAGCATGTATTTTTGCTTGATAAATACATAAGAGACTCTTTCACTTAAATTCTTTCTTAATACTAGATATATATTTGCAATTAAAATTAAACAACAGAGAAGTTTATAAAATGAAAAAGCATCATCCAGCTTCTTTTCTTTTTTCTTTTCTTTTTCCTTTTTTTAAATATATTTCAGAACATTATGGGGGTACACACATTTTGGTTACATAGTTTGCTATAATTTATACAGTTTGAGTCAAAGTTATAATCGTGCCCTTCACCAAGATAGTGTGCATTGTACCCATTCAGTGTTAATTTACCCACCCCTCCTCCTCCCTCCCACCTTTTTGATTTCCATTGAATTTTACTTCCATATGTGCATGTAAGTATTGATCAATTAGTACCAATTTAGTATTGAGTATATGTGGTGTTTGTTTTTCCATTCTTGCGATACTTCACTTAGAAGAATGGTCTCCAGTTCCATCCAGGATATTACAAAAGATACTAGATCATGATTTTTTATGGCTGAATATACTCCACGGTATATATACACCACGTGTTATTAATCCACTAATGTATTGATGGGCACTTGGGTTGTTTTCACATCATTGTGATTGTGAATTATTCTGCTATAAACATTTGAGTACAAGTGTGTTTTCGATAAAATGTCTTTTTTCCTTTGGGTAAATACCTAGTAGTAGGATTGCTGGATCAAATGGTAGGTCTACTTTTAGTTCTTTTAGGTATCTCCATACTATTTTCCATAGAGGATGTACTAATCTGCAGTCCCACCAACAGTGTAAAACATTCCTTTCTGTCCACATCCATGCCAGCATGTGTTGTTTGGGGAATTTTTGATAAGAGCTATTCTCACAGGAATTAGTTGATATCTCCTTGTGGTTTTGATTTGCATTTCCCCGATGATTAGAAACGTTGAGAATTTTATCATGTGTTTTTGGGGCATTAGTCTGCCTTCATTTGCAAACTTTTTGCCCACTTTTTAATGGGGTTGTTTGATTTTTTCTTGCTGATTTGCTTGAGTTATTTGTAGATTCGATTATCAGCCCTTTATTGGGTATATAGCATGCAAATATTTTCTCCCATTCTGTAGGTTGTCTATTTGCTCTATTGATTGTGTCCTTGGCTGTGTAGAAACTTTTTAATTTGATCAGGTCCCATTTATTATTTTTATTATTGCTGTGATTGTCTTTGGGGTCTTCTTCATAAATTCTTTGCCTAGGCAGGTATCTGTAAGAGTTTTTCCACATTTTCTTCTAGAATTTTTAGGTTTAAGCCTGTTATACGCTGTGAATTAATTTTTGTGAGTGGCGAGAGGTGTGCATCCTATTTCAGTCTTCTGCATATGGTATCCAGTTTTCCCAGCACCATATATTGGATAGGGATTCTTTCCCCCAGTATATGTTTTTGTCTGCTTTTTCAATGATCAGATGGCAATATGAGGATGGTTTCATATCTGGGTTCTCTGTTCTGATCCATAGATCTATGTCAGTTTTTGTGCCAGTACCATGCTGTTGTGGTTACTATAGCCCTATAGTATAGCTTGAAGTCTGGTAAAGTGATTTGTTCTGCCAGCCCAATGACTATGTGTTGTGGTGATTACCTCTTTACAATGAATCTCCCAGGGGTCCTGTGTGCTTCTTGTACCTGGATATCCAGATTTCTACCAAGGCTGGGGAAATTTTTGTCAATTTTTCCCTCGAGTAAATTATCCAACCTTTATATATTTTCTTCTTCACCCTGAGGGATACTTATGATTCTTGTGTTTGGCCTCTTTACATAATCTCACATTTCTTGTAGGATTTGTTCCTCTTACTTCTCTGTTCTTTCTCTTTGACTGATTTTTTTAGCTCATAGGTATTTTCTTCAAGCTCTGAGATTCTTTCTTTTGCCTGATATAGCCTATTCTTAAGCCTTTCCACTGTGGTTTGTAATTCCTTGAATGAATTTGTCATTTCCAAAACTTCCGTTTGGTTTTTCTTTAATACTTTGATTTCTTTAGAGAATTTTTCATTCGCTTCCTGCATTGTTCTTGTGTCTTCTTTGTTTTGGGTTTCTATTTTCTCTTGTATTTCATTGAGCTTTCTTACAACCCATATTCAAAATTCTTCATCTGTCATTTTAACCATTTTGTTTATGTTGGTATCTATTAGCAAGGAGTTATTGATTTCTTTTGGTTGTGTCCTTTTGCTCTGATTTTTCATGTTTCCAGAGTTCTTTCACTGATTTCTTTTCATCTGGCCTCTTAATCAAGAGCTGGGGGTGCTAGGGCTGGCTTATGGCTCTGTCTCTAAGTCCCCAGTGATCGATCCCTGACCATGCTGGAGAGAGGAGTGCTGGTCCTGAGTTTCCTTTGTGGTGTTTAGCAGGTTTGATGTACCTCTCAGGTTATCTCTGGCCTCTTGTCTTCACCTCTTCTCAACCTAGTGTAGGGAGTATGTTCCCCAGGTTAATCTTCAAGCTGATGGATTATACTTGTGGGTGTGAATCTGCTACTCACTGATTGCTTGAGTTGGAAGGCACTATGTTTAGCTATGGGATTTTTCTACCTGTCGTGGATTGTAGTTTGTGTGGAGGAGCTAGCTGCCAAGGTAATCTTTTGTGCCTATGGTAGGCTCTGGTCCCCCAGGTGGGGCACATGAATACCCCAAGTTTTAGGAGGGACCCTATAGCACCCAGGGTTTACTTGGTCCTTACTTCACCTGAGATGGGGGAGGCACAAGACAGATTGTGGCTGGAGTGCAAAAGCCTGAGGGGCTTTGCTAAACCTCAGTGGGGCTCAGAGCTTGCTTATCCTGCCTCTAGGAGGAGATGCTGATATGGAGTTCAGGGTGATCTCTCCAAGCCCAGAGAGCTGCTCCTAAGGGGAGGGGCCTAATCATGTGATTGCTAAGGCCCTAAGCCAGGCTTTTTCCATCCCTGTCCACTAGCCCAGTTTCTCTGTGGGGTGGGGTGTGTGCCCTCCCTATTTTCTCCCTGGAGCTCCACAGAACTCTCCTCTCTGAGAAGTCCACATGTGTTCCCTCTCCACCCAAGACCAGCTCTTGACCTACTCCACAGTTCATGTTTCTGACCTGCTGGCATGTGTCTCTGCATGATGTTGGCAGGTAGGGGGATCTCCATTTGTGCACCCCTGTTCCACCACTAGATCCCAAGGTGAGGTAGGTAGGCCTCTCTATCTGCACAGGGCTCCACCAGAGGAGAAGCAGAAGCTCATGAATCTCTTGGATCAAGCTGCACTCCCTATTGTAGTGAGTGGTGGGAGGGGTTGCTGTTCCAGTTTAGCCCATGTGCCTGAAGCATTCAGGTGCCATGGGAACCAGGGGCAAAGCTAATTCAGTCCCAGTGCCCTTCTCTAATATGGCAGTTCTCCAGCAGGGGTGAGGGATGGGGCATGCTCACAGACCCCTCTCCTCCGTGTCCCTCCATACCCTCTATTGGATATGGCTGCAAGGGCTCTCTCACCATCGGAGCCTGGAACCACTTCCTCTCCCTTATGTCTCCCCACCCTACCCTCACGACTGGGGAACACCAAGTTCAGCCGCCATGTCTGAGCCACTAGCAGGTGATCCTGCCAAATGCCTGTGGGCAGGAAAATCGCAGACTACAGCTGTCCTGTGGGCTTGGCTTGGAACACGCTCCCATCGCTGAGAAGCAGGCCTCTCAGCATAGAGCACTCTAGTGGCCACTGTGGTGGGGGGAGGGGCTGTGGTCTCCCAGCACTGCTCTTGTGCCTGGCGGGCAGCCGGTCCTGACCGCCTGGTGGAACTGCCAGAAGGTGATCCCTGAAGCTCTGTCACAGTGGCTCCGCTCTCCCAGGTGGCTTCAGCTGGAAATATGTCCCTGTCACCAAGTGACAGGTCTCTCAGCACAGAGCACTTTTGTATTTGCTCTCAGGGGGCAGGGGCCATGGCTAGAAGCCGGCTTGAGCCAAAATTACTTTCTGGGATGCCAGGAATAGAGGAGGTGCACAGGGGGAAGTGTCCAGATGCAAGAATGCCACCTCTCTGTTCCTTGGTGGCACTTTCTGGGGGTATGAGAGCCCTGTGTCCTGCAGCTGGCTAGAGGCACCCAGCTGGGGGAGGGGAGCCTCCCCTTTACCCTTTCACTGGGCTCTGGGCCTCTTTGGATTTGGTCTGTGCCACAAATCTCTCTTTCTATCCTCCTCTCTCCCAGCTTCACAGCTCCTCTTGGTGGGATCCCTGGACTCCTCTGCAATATCTTCCCATGGTCCACATCTGAGCAGTAGTTGTTCTCCACTGTCTTCAATCCAATCCTCTATTTTTCTTTTGGGACAGTCCGAAAAGCTGTGTCTCTAGTTGGCCATCTTCCCAGAATGTTCATTAATTTGCTATTTTGAACTGATTTTTGGTTCTTCTGAAGGTGCTTGTTTGTGTGGATAGTTGTTGAAAATCATCATCCAGCTCCTTTAATTTCACAGGACAAGGTAATCGCAATTATATGTTTAGCTTGCATCTTTGTGAATTTCTTTCTTATGCTTTTGTACATTTAATACAATACTAGTAGCCCTAATTTTACCAGTAGCCCTAATCACTGGTCTCCTTGTATCCATGCCCTTTGCCTTAACTCTGAACTGGCCTGACGACTTGGCTTTGGCCAACATGATTCAGTAGAGGGATCTTCTGCAGTTCCCAGCCCAGGCTTTACAAAGCCCTGTGCACATCTCCCTCTTGGACACCTGAAACTCCACGCGAATAAGCCTGGGCTAGATCACCAGCTGATAAGAAACATCAAATGGAGAAGAACACAATTGTCTCAACCGAGGCCATCCCAGCCTGATACTTTCCAAACACATGAGAGATCTCAGTCTGGTCA
>NW_012151951.1:4160328-4164307 GCF_000956105.1 Propithecus coquereli
CCCGGCCAGCCATTGAGTTTTGAGGTGTTTTGATATTCAACATTAGATCACTGAAAGACACATATTTACCTATAACTTTTTTCTTGTAGTGTCAGGATCATACAATCGTATTATCAATAATTTACTTTTTTTCCTTGATTTCCCAATGTATGACAAACATTATAAAAAACTAACACATTAAGGATTATCTGATTTGTGGATGGCTGTATAGTATTAAAAGTGCTGACAGATTAAATCTTAAAATATTTTGTCAAATTAATACTTTCATGAGATAACTAATCCAGTAGTACTGATAGGCATATAATAAAAACCATATTCTCCGGTACAACTCTCCCCACCTTCAGTATCCCATAGTAGATGTAATTTCCATAAATTATTTCTGATCTTGTTTTCTGGTGATAATATTTGGAATTCTCAATAATGCCTATTTTATCTATTTCCTGATATGCAGAATACAATGCCATTGACTACCTCATATAAATGAAATATAGCTGCTATATCTCTATCCTAGTCTTCCTAATATTTGATGATGATGTGATTTTCAATTCTTTTCTTGATTAATTTTGAAACATTAAATAATATATTTAAACTTCATTTCTTCCATCGATGTGGCTCAGCAGCTTAATTCTCCTCTATGTAAGTTGATTATTAATAGTTGTCCTCTGGAAATTTTCTCTGTCTTTTGCTCCTTTGATTATATCATCATTTTATTCTAAATTTTTATTTTGGCAAAATGGATATAACAAAAAATGTACCATCTTAGCCCTTTCTAAGTGTACAATCCAGTGGTATTAAGTACATTCATAATTTCCTGTAACTGAGGTAGGGAACTGGTGGGCACTGCTTAATACAGAGTCAAAAAGCCCCTAACCACCCTGATCAAAGATAGGATGTGGTGATAGAAGAAGTTAAGACCGGTCCAAACCAAGATGGCAAGGAAATTGGCAGCTGCTTAACCTTGTAGCTCATCATAACCTAGTTATATTATCATGCTGAAAGAAACTCCCATCGGCACCATGATGGTTCCAGGAGGGACCATGTAAAATAAAAAAAAAAAGGAAGGGTCACCAGTTTTAGGAAATGACCACCCCTTTTCAAGAAATAACAAATATTCTTCTCCTGCTTAGCCTATGATCAAAACTTTGCTTAAAAAAAAAAAAAAAAAAACCAAAAACTAAAAGTGCTGTTCTCCTCAGCAGGGAGAATTAGCCTCTACTCTGTGGAGTAGATCTTCTTCTATATTTCCTAAATAAAACTCTCTTTCACTTTACACTGTCAGCTTGCTCTTGAATTCTTTCTTGTGTGAAGCCAACAACCCACTTGGAATTCACGTGATTCCTAGCATTGGGAATTACTTGCCTGTAACATAACTATCGCCCCTGTCCACCTTCAGAATTCTTTTACTCTTATAAATCTGAAACTCTATACTCATTAAATAATAACTTATCATTCCCTCCTCTCCCAAGCCCCTAAAAACCACCATTCTACTTTCTGTCTCTAAGAATTTGACTTCACTAGGCACCTGTATAAGTGGAATCATACAACGTTTGTTTGTTTTCATGACTAGCTTATTTTACCTAGCATAGTGTTTTCAAGGCTCATTCATATTATAGCATATGTCAGAATTTCCGTTCTTTTTAAGACTAAATAATATTCCATTATATATGTAAAGGAAAAGAAAAATCTCAGGACCACAACCCTTATTCCTTATGTAAAAGGGAAGGTCAAGCTTGGAGGCTGAGTTATGCAACACCCCTTTCCAAATGAACAGCTGTTACTAACATTAGGCATCAGCCAGATCCCTACTGACAGATGAAAGGCCTCAGGCAACTACAAGGACTGCCCCCACTGATCATTCATAAGAAAATTCCTTGCTGGCCTCCTATAAGCAAGGACATGCAAATTGTAACTTTAGGTCTCCAGGCTACATCTAGCTTCTAAAACTAAAGTTTTTTCCATTCCACACTAATAATGAATTACAAGTTTACCTTCCCAGGTGCAGAACAGAGACAAGATCAAACATTGTTCCACCTACCCAGGGACATCTACATAATTAATGCTCCCTTCGGTTCCTTTTTTTTTTTTTTCTAACATTCACCTTATCTTATGTAAAATATAGATTTCCTGGGCCTCTCAAGAATGCAACCATTTTGCCTCACTGCCCACTCCCCTGCTCCTTTTTCTTTCTGTATCCCCTTAAATGCTGAAGTTCCCAAATTCTCCTTCAGAAACAGCCAGAGGTACTTCTGTGGTTTGTGTTTTTCCTGGGGCATGTCCTCAAACTTTTGCTTAATAAACCTCCTTTGATTGAGATCTTTGCCTCCATCATTTATTTTGGGGTTGTCATACGTATATATCATATTTTGCTTATCTATTCATCATTCTATGGATACTTGGGTTGCCTCCACATTTTAGATATTGTGAGTAATACTGCTATGAACATGGATGTACAAATATACCTTTAGATCCTGCTATCAATTATCTTGGGTTTATACCCAGAAGTGGAATTTCTGGATCATACGGTAATTCTACTTTTAAGTTTCTGTAGAACTGCCTTACTGTTTTCCACAGAGGCTGTAACATTTTAGGTTCCCACCAAGAGTGCACAGAATTCCAATTATTCCACATCTTTGCCAACACTCGTTATTTTCTGTTTGTTTTTGTTTTTTATAGTAGCCATTCTAATATGTGTGAGGTGGTATCTCATTGTAGTTTTAGATACCATTTCCTTTCTCCCTATTGTTGAAAGTAAGTCACAGCCAGTTTTCTTCACTCAGTGAAGTGCAGATATTATATGAGCCATAAAGCTAGAAAACACCATTAACTTCTTCATTTTCATTTACCCGCCATTGTAATTACAATTATATTCTCTATTAGAGGACCTAAAAAGACACAGTTCATTTTTCGTAGATTTTTATTTTTCTTTCAAGAGATGAGACTTGCCCAGGCTAGTCTCAGACTCCTGGCCTCAAGAAATCCTCCTGCTTTGGCCTCCCAAGTAGCTGGAGTTAGAGGCACAAGCCGCTGGCTACACCCAGCTTCATTTGTTTTCACTTTTATTGAAATACAGAAGATTAAATGCTTATGCTATACTGGTAAAGGCGCTTCTTGAAGTTGATAAAGGAGGGCTGGGCTTCCTGAGGTTTCCCATAGGAAACAGAAAAAACAGTTCAAGATGGTTATCCCTTGCAGCTTTTGTCCCATTCCTCATGATTCTTCTTCCGTCCGCTTCCATGAGTTCTTGTCACTTACTTTGACTTCCGTCTGTGACCTATGGAGGCCATTCACCATAAAGTATTCAGGGTGATCTTTGCAAAGCTTATGTTAGAGTTTGTTTCTTCTCTGATCAAAAGCACTTTAAGAGTTTCCTGTCTCACTCAGGATAAAAATTTTAAAAGATGTACCATGCCATCACCAAGGTCCATGGGATAAGCTTTCTCTCCATTTCACTGAATTTGTCTCTGCCATTTCCCCCACTGTGGTTCTCATTCACTCACACTGTCTCATTGCAGTTCTTTAAGTAAAGTTAGTGTATTTCTGCCCCGGGGCATTTGCACTTGCTTTAGTCTGTGCTGGGACACTTTTACTGCATAAGAACCACATGGCTTACTCCCCCACCATTCTTTGTTTACATTTCATCACTTGAAATAAGGCTTTCTTGAGCAATCTATTTATAGCAGTGCAACATCCATCACTTTGTATTTCCCTTAACCTTCTTCATCTTTCTTCTTAGCTCTTATCATTCTCTGACCTATGATATATTTACCTGTTTATGTATTCAGACAGAGCCTGTCTCTACTCACTCGAATATAAGCTTTCTGAGGGTAAGGAATCCTATTATTTTGTTCACTGGTATACTCCAAGAATCCAGAATAGAACCTGGTGCATGGTAAGTGTGGATAAATATTAGTTAAACAAACAATTCAATGTCCAAATGTGATCCTATTAAATGAATTAGGCACTGGAAGCTGTTCAGTGA
>NW_012151951.1:4165592-4167837 GCF_000956105.1 Propithecus coquereli
CTCCCCCTCTTCCTGGTCTGTGGAAAAATTGTCTTCCATGAAAATGGTCCCTGATTCCAATAAGGTTGGGGACTGCTGCTCTAGGTGACATTTGACTCTTTTGAAATCTCAGAAAACATCTTGCCCCATGAACCAGGAAATGCCAAGAATGAGAGGAGCTCCTGGGGTTGATGGCACAAGCCCACGGATATTCTATGTCACTTAAAGAAGTTAGAATTCAAACCAAGCCTCTTTGAATGGACACTCCATGCCAGAATGTATTTTTTAACTCAAAATAAACATCTCGTGCCTAATCCAAGGCCTTTCAAACTCTATTTCCTCTATTTTCCATTTCTGACCTATAGATCTGACAATCAAGTATCCCTTGGATCTGTTCTTGAGAACTGCATAAGGAGGATCAGCCATATTAAACCCCTACCAAGGCTGACTCCTCAATTTAGGGAAACCTAATTCCCAGGATCTTGTCTTTAAGGCCTGCACACTGACTCTTTCACATCCCCACCACCAAGCTCATCTCTGAAGTCTTTTGCATGGACTGATCAATGAGATCCCACTTACCCTAAATCCAGTGTTTCTAGTCTTTGTCTAGAAACACCTTTGAAATTATAATATCTAATTCCTATTCATTTGAAGAACTTAACATTTTAGATCCCTATTCACAGGAAACCTGACTCATGTTACTGAAGAATCTTCTCTAATCTACCAAAGGAGTATTTCTCTTTGTCCAACATAGTGTAATTGTTCTCTACAATTTTGAATTTAAAAACAATTATACTTTACCATGTTCTTAATATCAATCCTATTCCTATAAAAAAAGGTGGGGGGGGGCATGTATGCATTCATTCATGTATCTACTTATTTAATGAATATTAATCGAATGTCTGCTCTGTGCCAGGCATGTTGAGATGTTGAGAAAATCCCTGCCTTCATAAAGCTTGCATTTTAGTGAGTAAATACAGGTAAAAAATCAGACACATAAAATAAAACCGACTGGGTGCTGGTAAGAGCTATGAAGAAAAATATACAAGGAGGAGGAACAAGGAATGTACCAAGTTGGGGAAGGAGTATGACATCTTCCCTTCTGGACCATTCCACTCAAAGAATGTATTATTTTAATTTTCTTTCACATATCTTTATGGATCCTATCACAAACTGTGATCACACGTTTGTTTATTGATCCACTTTTTTAGTGTTCACATCACTCACAAAAGTTTGAGTCCTAGGTAGGCTTATGTACTCGTGCCCCATTTACCCCCTGTCATCAGGATAGAGCCCATCACATAGCAGAGCACCCAATCCATATTTATTTAATACATCAAGCAATGAAAATTAATTCAAAATACTTTCTGTGTTTTGAATGTTAAGAACTTATAGCCCATAACATACATGTGTATAGTTTATATCATTATGTTCTACTTTGGTCTCCTGCTGGGATATATTGACATATTTTTCTAAACCAGATTTCAACACCTAAATGACATATACCAGCTACTACTCTACTTTTGCTTGCCTCAGAAAGTCACTCGAAATGTGAATAATGATAAATTCTTCCTGAACAAATAAATGAATGACTACTCGTGGAAAGAGAAGCTTACCTTCCGAAATACTTCCTGTAGGTGACAGCACCAAGAGTATTTCTGGAAGCATGTGATGAGCTGTGTGATGAAGAGGGAGCCTTTTGTGATGTCTCTCCAGGACACATTATCTACAATGATAGAAACTGGTATGCCTTGAACCTTGATTTTCATTATTTTTTGTTTAAATTTTTGTTTTCTGGACATTTGTAAAAAGAAAAGCATAGCTCAGGAATTATCTTAATAGAAGAACTCATAACCTGAAATTAACTCATTTTCCACATAGAGGAAACAAAAACACTGGCAGAGGTCGAACTAAAGGGGCGGTTTGTCAGAGCTGCAAGAGATTGCAGAGTGATTACATTTGGACACTTGGAGCTGAAACTGTCCTATGCATCTTATGTTCATTCACTCAGCTTTGACATAAATGGGATTATCCCACTTTACACAGGAAAGAATAGAAGCCCCAAAGGATAAAGGAACTTCCCCATGTTCACACGGTGAGTAAGCAACCAAAAATGGCCACCTGGGTCCAATGTAGTTTACAAGTTACATCATGCTGTCTTTAAGAATATAAAAACCAAAATAGATGAACAGAACCAAAGTTTCAGGTATGGAAGATAAGTAAATCATAGAAATATACTGACAGCATAGTATCAAAAGTTAGCAAT
>NW_012151951.1:4169047-4177521 GCF_000956105.1 Propithecus coquereli
CTCAGTGTGACTATTACAGTTTCCCATCTTGTTCATTTTGAATGTTCATTCTAACTATTAATAGTTTCATACACACACTCAGACCACTTTGTCTTCTCTCTAATGCCGTTAAGTAATGTGCCAATTAATAGTGACATCATTCTGTACTGACCAGCTTTTAGCTAAATTACTTCTGCTTTTTATTTAAAGAGAGTTCCCAGTAGCCATGATATTTTGGATGTCAGGGAAAAAAAAAAAAGAAGCTTTGACAGCAATGTCCTCAAGTCCCCTGATCTCCATACTCATTCTCCTTCAATATTTATGAAGAAAAAAAGGGGGCTGCTATTACATGATGACCCAACATTCAAAATTAATTCTTCTGAAACAAGATAATTTCAACATATCTGTAAAACATTTACAAGACAAGCTACCACTAAAATGCTTCCATATAAAGGTGTGAATATTTTTGTTTACCTTCGATTTAGGGATTCTGATGATCTCCTTCAGCACTTTCCCTGGATTAAATTGTGTAGGACTTTCTCAGCTGACCAGGCAATCCTCATGATACCAGCCCCTTAGACAGAGTTTCCTCATCATTCAGGGCAGAGGATTTGCACTGGGTGGGTTAAGATTGTTTCCCCTAGCCAGGCATCAAAGTCCTCTGCAAACTCCTTCATAACTTTTGGATTTTCCGTCTAAGAACTCACCACCTCTGCAGGCCTGGACAATGATGACTTGGTTTGTCCTTTAGACTGAGGCAGTTGCGGTTGTTGAATATCTGGAAGACGGTGTCATAAGGCAGCACATCCGATGTTTCCTCACTGTGCCTCGTTCCACAGATTCCATCCAGGATGCCATGAGACATGAGCACCACGAAGGTGCTGTCCGAGGTCTTGTGCTCTGGTCGGGCAGCAAATTCCCGCAGCACTGACTCCATATCCTGGAGAAGATCAATGTCTCACTTTAGTAGAGCAAGTGTTACAACTATCTGACCTCCTAGGTTTACCAGAGCAACACAAGAAACGCATGTAACATTCTGTCATGGTGCCTTCACATAGTGCTGACTCAAGTCATGACAGCTGCTGTCTTTTTCCTTCTTAACACGTAGTGGGTTCCAACTTTCTCCTGCTGCTGCTGACATACCATAAAGCATCTTCTTCATATATTTTCTATTTATATGTGTCACACATACTACTTTTTTCTGTCCATCCCTATCTTTTCTCTCCTTATCTGACAATCATCACGTGTAATAAAAGCATCACACCACTTTCCTTCTCAAACCCACCCCACTGGTCTGACCCTGCTCCATCCTCAGGTTGGTCACACTGGTCTTTTTGTGCCTCTCACGTGCCAGTTTCCTTTTCACTTTAGCCCTTTCGTATGTAGCTCCCCCTACTTGGAAGGCCTTTCACTCACATGTTTCCAGAGCCATCTACTTCTGGTAGTCACGACTCAGCTCCTGCGGGATCTCCTCACAGAGGCTTCCCTGGACCACGCCATCAAAGATGCCCCCCAATATCAGTTCTCTCTTATTTCCTTTTTCCTTTTCTGTTTACTTCTTTAGGCTTAGAGTGCTTTGGTGTCAGCCTAGCTCACAGCAACCTCAAACCTCTGGGCTCAAGCAATCCTCCTGCCGCAGCCTCCTGAGTATTTGGAACTATAGGTGTGCACCATGACGCCCGGCTAATTTTTTCTATTTTTAGTAGAGACAGGGTCTCACTTGTGCTGAGGTTGGTCTCAAACTCCTGAGCTCAAGTGATCCTCCTACCTTCGCCTCCCAGAGTGCTAGGGTTACATGTGTGAGCCACCACACCTGGCCTTTATTTTGACTTTCTTATCAAGCTTGCATAGACACATGCACACACAGTCTCTGAAATTGTCTGTTTTGCTTATATTTTGATTGTCCCTCTGCACTCTAACCTAGATCAATGTGAGCTGGGAACTTCCCGTCTCACCGAAAGGCCCATCCCAGGTGGCAGGAAAAGCTCCTGACACCGAGTTCAGGACTCAATGTTTGTTTTATGAGTGCACTTCTGCTTAACAGTCACCACTCGAGTTCTCTGGGGAATCTTGGGGCTGACTCCTAATCACCTCACTTTGGAACTCAACAAGAATTGTGAAAACACACGCCAATCACATTTTATCCAGTTTTGTGGGATGGTTCGAGCTCAAAAGAGGCATAGATAATACCTTCATTTTGCCAATACACACACAAATACTGAGGATGTTAAAGCATTTGAGGTTTTCTAAAGCTGATTAGTTAGTAGAAGGATGTGTGTTGAATATGTGTGAGTCTGGGGTGGGTGAGGGGCCCTTACCCTGGCTGTGAGTTTCTCTTTTACTTCCACACTGTAGCCCAGGCCCTCAAGCAGCCCCTTCATCCCCACGATGTCATGGTCAGCCCCATTCCTCCGCGCAAGATGGTCAAACTCTGTATTGCATATGATGAGAGCCAGGCGAGTGCGATCCTTTTTCTCCTTTATGGGATAGATCTGCAGGAGGTGGATATTCAACAAATTTGATTATACCCGAGTCTATTCTGAAACCCCATACACCCAGCAGTGTTGCTTTATTAAAGCCTCGTACAGCTACCTTCTCCCCCAGCCTCTACCAGGAGACCCTGCCGTCCTCCCTCTCAAGAGCCCAAAGCAAGGACCAGGATATATTTGGAAGGGTAACTCAAGAATCTTGACAAACTATTAGTAGAATAATTCCTACCCGTCCTTCTCCCCTTTCTTCTCCACCTAGTCAAGTCTTTCTTAGCATTCAAGATTCAGATCAAATTTCATAAAAACCAAGAGACATTTTTCACTGGCTCTAGTAATAATGAATACACCAGAGATTATTTGCCTTTGGTAGAATTGCTATTTTGATACTATTTTTAACATATCAACTCATAATGTTTTTCAAGCTTTAATTATATTTTTAAAATATGTTTCATATCCAGGTCTTTCACCTAGAGTAGAAACAGTTACTACTCAGCCGTGTTATCTCACAAATATTTTGATTCTATGCCTGTAGTTGAAATTGTCATAAATCCCAAGTAGGTATGTGAATAAATAAATGAACAGAATGAGGCATGTGTATTTTATCGTGGTTTTTAGAATTGGAATCTGTATGGAATCACACGTTCTCCTCCTCATATTTATAAAAACGGTTTCCATAGTTATCACCAGTAATTACTCAGTGTTTTAAGAAATTGTGCATTTAAATGATACCAATTGTTTCTTGCCACATCTCTGTCTCATGCATAGAGCACAGCACCTCTCCAGCCTGTTCTTTACTTGGTCTCAGGAAGTCTTCATGAGGCAAAGCTTGAGGGTATCTGTAGGTTCTGTTGACTCAGCTGGTCCAGCTTTGATTTCCGGAGGAACTGCAGGATATGTCACATTATATTTATTGTGATTTCTGCCTTGGTGACCCAATTTATCACCTCAGCAGTTTAAGAAAGAGGGAATTCCTGGGAAGAAGACTTTTTTGCACATAGCGGTTATAGCTCTATCTAACCTCTTGTATAAGTAGGTGCATTGTTACTGAGAGAGAAGAGAGAAGTTCCTGATAGAGAAAGCAGATCCACCCAAAAATACAATAAGAGATTCTGATAATTCTGGGGAAAACACCTTGATAACTTGGGGTCAAATCTAGCCTCTCTATATTGATTCAAAACAGTTTGACTTTTCCAATGGTACTATTCTAGGGTACTCACCCATCTATATGGACCTTTTATATACTCTGAGCAAGAGTATATTGCATGAATATTTATCAGAGTGCTATTAGAAATATAATGTGAGTTCTATATGCAATATTAAATGTTCTAGTATCTACATTAAAATATTAAAAATAAACAGGTGAAATGAATTTTAATAATACATTATATTTAACGCACTATATCTACAATATTACCATTTCAACATGTGTTACTAGCCAAGATTCAAGGATTTAATAGCCACATGTGGCTGATGGATATGATAGTAGATGGTACAAGTCCCATTTTGAAGTGATAATCTCCTCCTGATCCACACAACACGTACAGATACATTCATAAAACTTATCATAATCTTGAATCTTTTGCCATTAGTTAGTTATTATCTATTATCTATTATTATCTATTATCTATTATTGAATCTTTTGCCATTAGTTGCCATTAGTTCAGTTATTATTTTTTCAGAACCTTGAACTGAATTCTTAACCTTTCTGGAGAAAATGGGCTTCAGTCATACCTCACCATATAGTAAAGTCAGCTGTTTAAAGGAGAAATGCTGAATAGTAACAATAGTGTCTTATCCAGGATTAAAGGGACAATTTTTTTGTTAGACATTTTGACTAACTCTGGATGTCTTGGTCCAAAATGCTGAATAACTAACACTTAAGTTTTTCACCCCATGTTTTATAAGGCAAGAAAATAATACATCTGTTTTGGAGAAGTTTGTTTCTGAGTATTTCTCATCTATCTCCTAGAGAAATATAAATATTATCTGGCATCGCTTGACCTTACTTGACTGAGATTGTGCAAGAGACTCAGAAATTCCAAAGCCTTCTTTAGAAGAGGAAAGGAAAAGGAATTTATAAACAGAAATTAGAAGAGAAGTTTATCAAGATCTAAACTACTGAGGTTTCTTGCCATGATAGAAATGGATAATCATGTTATTTCTGTTCAGTTACATGAGACAACCACACCTTTCACCTCTCACAAAAATCAACTCACGCTGGGTAACAGATTTAAACCTAAGGAGTGAAACTATTAGAATTCTAGAGGAAGATGTTGGAAATACTCTTCTAGACATTGGCCTAGGCAAAGAATTTATGAAGAAGACCCCAAAGGCAATCACAGCAACAACCAAAATAAATAAATGGGACCTGATTAAATTAAAAAGCTTCTGGTTAATTTTATTTAAATGAGAAAGTAAATATTATCTGGTCTAAAATTTTCAGATTTTTGTATTTTATAATTTTTCCTATCTCATTCTCTTGTTTTCATTGTATTTTGATAATATTTTTGAATAAATGCCTTTTAAAAAGTATGATAAAAGCCTAAGGTCCAGAGACGCACCAAGTTGTAAGAGTACATAAGGATATCAAACTTCTGAGCATTGTTTTTCATAAATTAAAGAGTGACACATGATTTTCCTTCCTATTCTAGAAACTTCTGCCAACATGAAGGCATCCAGGATCCTAGAATATTCCATGGTCAAAGGGTATGTTTTCTTCTCCAAAGTTTCCAATTTCCAGTTTATTTATAGGTTTGCAGTACTTTCTAACATAACAGTCATCTCCTAATGACCATTATGTGTCTATGTATACATACAGTGTTTTCAAGTAAAATGAAGAATTAGAATCTCTATCTTACATCTAACAGTAAAATTAGCATTAAAGCAGATTATTGTATAACAAAATAGTATATGGTATAGTTCAGTCCACTGCCAAAAGGGAGTTCCTATTAGCCTGACAGTGCAAGAGAAAAAAATGAAGAAAAAAGAGTTTAGATAAAAATTTTAATTTCTGGTTCTAATCTGTTATTCAATTAAATACTTGGAATCCCACTAAATTGATATAAAAGGGAAGGGACTAATATAGGGTAATACAAAGCCATCTCCCATGGCAGGTAGGGATCCAAGTAGTTATCTCTCTGATTAAATAACAGTGCTTGGCACATATTATGTGTGAGCGTGTGTGTGTGTGTGTGTGTGTGTGTGTCTGTGTGTGTGTATGTTTTCAATGAAACTAAGAAATAAACAAATAGCTTGGATTCTTCCTATCCTCCAGTCTATACACTCAATATTATGCTGGAAAACCTCAGAATTAGACCTATCACCAAAGGTTTGGCCAGAACCTTTACCTCTTCTAATAACTCAGCCCACCCAGCTTCCTGGCCTACTGGGCAAGTTCACCTAAACTGCCCCGGGATCACTCTGGAGACTTCAAGTGCAGATAGAGCCTAGGGAGCCATTGAACCCTTTCTGAAGAGTCTACATCCATCTCCTTCCTGCCACAGCCTCTGCTAATCAGATAACTTATTTCAGTTTAAAGTTTAACACCCATTGTGATTTCTGGAGCTGTTAAAAGAATTTTGAAGCCCCTATTACTTTTATTCTAATTCCCATTTGCTGCATTATTTCTGATTTTTTAAAATAGAAATTGTTCCTATGTGATCACAGGTTGGAGAAAAAGCAAAAAACTTGGAAAAAGGATCAATTTAAATATTAATGAGAATGCAGCCTAGGCTACAATCTTGGACAACTGTCATACTAGCATGTGGTTCCTGCTGGTAGGAACATCCCTTCTCCATAGAGAAGGCTTTTTGAAAAAGGTCATTTGATATAGTGAGGTCTCAAAAATTTATGTTGTCTTTTGTTCATCATCATCTGTCATTATTGGTAAACTTCAGTGTATGAGTGCTGAAGATTTTAATTTAAACTCTATGAAAAATTGAGTTTATCACTGGTGAACTTGAATCTGAGAACATTTAGGCTCTAATAATACTCATAATTCAATTTAGATCAAAAGTTTTGAAAAGTTAGAAAATTTTATACATTTTTAGAGGTTGCCCTGATCATATTTTTGTAACTCACAAAAATGGGTAAGCACTGCAAAAGTCTAAATCTTAGCAGCCACATAATAATTATGATAACTAATATTTATAGCTTACATATTCTTCATTAGTTCATTTGTCCTGTATTAATTAGGTATCTGCTATGTGCCAGGCACTCTACTTATTACTGTTATTCATTGGCAGAGAAACCAATTGCATTCTGGTGGGAGATAATTGGTAGATATTAGTTCCATTTAATGAGATAAAAAAGGGATAAAAGTGGAAGAGACTTGATCAAGAAAACAAGTGTTTCATTTTACATATGGTAGTTTTATGAAGTCAATGGAACATTCAAGCAGAAATATTGAATATGCAGCTAGCTGAATGAGTCTGAATCTTGGAAGAAAGCTTTCTGGATGAAAATTGATATTTTGGGAGTTGTTAGCATATGCCTGGCATTACTATGTTCCTAGCCTTACATGGCTTTGTGAGGAAGTACTTTATTTGTCTCCATTTCTAAGACTGATGCCTAGGGAGCTAGGAAGGTTAAGGAACTTGGGCAAAGTCACATAGTTCACAGGTGACAGACTCTAGGTTTAGGTTTAAGTATCCCTTACTGCAAAATCTCTATTATTAACTATTTCTAGGAAGAGCTTATATACAACAACTCAGCATTTTAGCTAATTGCAAACTTGATCCTACTCTACAAAAGGACACTGATAGGTTTAGATAAAATGGTAGTTTAGCAAAGGAAGGATAGGGGGTTCACAGAGAACACTACCAGAGCTTGGAGTTGAATAGTTCCTGGAAAATTTGAGATGTCCATTGTAAATGATCCTTACCTTCTACACTGGTGGACATTTGGTCCATAGTAAGGAAAGACTGGGTAAGCATTTCATCTGCCCCATGCTCTTCCACAGAGTTTACCAAGACCCAGGCCTTGTCATCAGTTTCGGTATCATAACTTTTTCTGTTCTGCTTCCTTCAGTTTCTGTTCTTTTTTTTTTGCCAAGTTATCCATAATACCGTTAATGACATCTTTGTTCAGGTATTCCAAAATCTTTAATGGATTTGTTTTTGGTGGTTGTCCTCTATCAAAAGTAGAAAGACTCCACCTCTGGGACAGCTTACTAAGTGTATCCCTCACTTTTTCTGTAATGTTAAATATGCCTTAGAATACATCCTATTTCGCCATCTGCCCAAGAAATCATACACCTCTTTTCTCGTATGTGTACAATTCTCTTACCCCATCAAATTCATGCAGACTATTTAACAATTCATTCCACTTATGATTTTTGATAGCTTCTCATCTCTCTTCTGTGGCATTGGGCCCAGTGCTAACTTCCTGGCCAGCCACTGTATTCATATTTCTCTTTCTCTTGCTCACAGCCCATGATGATGAGGCTCTGCCTGAAACATGTGTTCCTAGTAAAGAACATGCTCTTGTCTAGGTTGTAAATTCCTCCTGCCAGACTGCAGGGTCTTTCCTCTTCTCTGTATTTAGTTTCCTTGGTGAAAGCACTATGTCTTTGAATTTGCATTTTTTACACATATCCTATAGCCACATCTTTGTGCTAAAAATGCTTACAAGTACTTAATATGCTGGCCAAACATATGAACTGATGAATAAATGGATGACTACATCTAGAGCCCTAATTCTTTAAGATCTTGTTTTCAACCAAAATTTAGAATTAAAAATAATCTGACAACTAAATTTCAATAATGGTAGATTACTTTGATGCTGGATTTATGTATTAATCCTTAGAATAATTTGAATTTTTATGGGGAAATATAGATATCACAGTGACACATCTTTTATTTCAATAAAACAGATATGATTTGGGCAGGTATGTATGAGAAAGCTAGATACCTCATCAATTCTCAATTAGCTCTATAAAGATAGTTATCCAGTCCATCTATATGCAAGGACAGCTTTGACACAAAATTACATTTTCTAAGGAAAACA
>NW_012151951.1:4180074-4181837 GCF_000956105.1 Propithecus coquereli
ATACATGCGATTCTATTTGCCAATTAAATAAATAAATAAATAAATTGTAACAACAAAAAAACAACCAAAGAGACAGGCCTGAGGTTTTTTTTTTTTCCTCATAATATATACATTTTCATGGCATCAATTACATGCTGTAAAAATAAATAAATGACTCTCAAATTTATAGATTCAGCCCAGATGTAGATCACAGTATTGAGACTTATATATCCAACAGACAATGAGACATCTTTTCTCCATATCCCACAAACTCATTAAACTCAACTTTTTAAGCTGAACTGTTCATTTTTTGTTCTGCTCCTTCGTTTCTCTACCACATATTAGTAAATAATACCTAGCCTCCAAGTACGAGAAAGCAGCAAAACCTGATGATGTTAAACCTTTTCTGTCTTCCTCAAATCTTATTTCCATCTTGATCAAATTGTATTGATTTTATTTGCTAAATATTTACAAAATCTGACCACTTCTCTCAATTCTGCTTGTTCATTACTTCTATTCAAGCCAACAGCTTTCTTTTCTTAATTACACTAAGAACCTCATAAATCTACCCTTGCCCCCTTCTAATCTCTTCTTAACAACGAAGCAGAGTGAAGTGTTCCAATATCGAAGTTTGATCATGGAACGTCTCATCTTAATCTGATCTAGGGCTTCTCATTCAGCCTCGTCTTCAGATACTGTCCCCACCTTGCTCATTACATTTTAATTATTATGCTCTTCTTCAGTTTCTAGAAATCCCCTACTTCAGGATCTCTATGTTACCAGTCCCCCAACTCTCATTGCCTCCTGTCCTCCCACTGTTCTGTGTTTATCCTCAAGTCTCAGGTTAGATGGCACTTTTGTCAGGGCATCTTCCCTGACACGCCTAGGCTAGAACGTCAAAGGTCTGTGCTTCTAGGGCACCGTGTTTCTCCCTAGGCCAGCATCTTACTCCATGTAATTGTGATTCTTGGCCTATGTATCAGCATCCACCATTAGATTCTGAGTTCTGTGAGGCCAAGGGGCCATGAACTAGGCTTATTCTACTACAGAATTTAGTAATTATCTGCCAAATCATTAGTCAAATAATTATCTACCAATAATTATCTACTAAATCATTAGTCAAAAGATCATAAGAACAAATGGATAAAATTAAGGTGTGGCCCAACTCTTAAAGAATACTTAATAGCAAGCTAAGTAAGTTTGATTTTATTTAACAGACCATTAAATTCAGATTGGGAGTTTTCAAGCAGAGGGAAGGTGTGTTCACTCTCAAATTCATTCAATAATATTTAATGAGTATCTGTTTGTGAAAGATACTCTGTTATTGTTAGGAGGATACAATTTTGGTAAGGCATTTCTAAACATAAAATTCTCAGTTGAGTGAAAAGATATATATGGAAATAATTGAAATACAAACTACTATAATAACTTAAATAATGGGTGTATGAACAAGAAGAGCACAAAGAAGCATGCCTCAGGTGGAGGATGGACACTCACAGGAGGGAAGGCTGGGAACGGAAACCTGGAGGATTGGTCTGAGCCTGCCCCTTGGAGAAGGCGGGGGCTGCACTCCTGGCAGGGAACAGTGTGGACAGAATCACAAAGCCTCCAGGGTGTCTGATGTAACCAGGAAGCTGGGAGAGTTGGGCTTTAGGAAGAATACTGTACACAGAAGACTACTGTCCAGACTGAAGTGGCAGTGATCAGAGACAGGGCAGCTATTTGAAGATTTTTATAGAAAATTGGAGGAATGGCAGGACCTTGAGTTTGAGAGTCATGCCAAC
>NW_012151951.1:4183287-4185293 GCF_000956105.1 Propithecus coquereli
AGGTACAGAATGGCAGCACTCCTGGCTTGCTATGGGAAAAAGAAATAAGACAAACATTAAAAAAAAGTTCTACTAAAAGATATGCAAATTATAAGGTCACACCACCAATGGGAACATATACACTCATGAAAGGAAAGAGCCCATGCTATGTCTAAATATCCTCCTGCTGAGGTGAAGGGGAGAAACATCCAAAGGTGAGCTTTCCCAATCTTACGGCCACTCTAGATCAGTTATCAGCTGACCCTCTGAGAAGGCTGTCTAACTGCTCTGCTGTGAGAGCAGAGCAATGTGCTCTGTACTGACCAGAGGAAAGGCATTCCTGCACTATCCCCTGTGCATTCCACTGCAGGTTGAGTGCTCCTTATATAAAATTCTGGGACCAGAAGTGTTTTGCACTTCAGATTTTTTCTGTTTTTGGAATATCTGCATTATAATTACTGGTTGAGCATTTCTAATTTAAAAATCTAAATTCCAGAATGTTTCAATGAGTATTTCATTTGAGCGCCATGTTGGTGCTCAAAAAGTTTTAGATTTTGGTGGATTTCATATTTCAAATTTTTGGATTATGGATGCTCAACCTGTCCACCTGGAGACCTCGACCAGGATGGAGTTTCAGTACTCTTTCCTCAACCTCTCCCCTCCCCCTACCACGAACCTGCCCAAGACATTCATACAACTTACTTATGTTAATGTCCTGGGAAGAGGTAGAAAAGTCTTGTCAAAGTCACCCTTTCAGTGGTGGGCATCTGTGCCCTACCATCTGGTAGGTCAAATGAAAATTGGACCTGAAACAGAAAGGAAAGCCTGTAGACTTTTTTTCTGTTTTGAGAATCTTCACTTAAGCCAGAAATACTGCAACAAATACAGCAAAATAAATGATAAAAACAAAAAGCATTTGCATCTATAAAAAGTATGCAATATGCATATCTTAGCACTGAATGACCCTCCTCACCACTTTTTAAATCTGCTACTAGATCTGATAGCCATGATGGACACAGGCAAGTTAAAGTCCACTCATTTGCCTTTTCAGGGCAGCAGGGGAGTTACATACACAATTGTGTTATAGAGGTTGTTGGTCATAACAGATTGAATCTGGCTTCCAGATTGGTCATCTCCCAAAGAACTTAGAAACTCCTTTAGAAAGAAGGGTATAATTGGAAGATAAACATGTCCAGATGTTTTCTAAGTTTCCACCTGGAATAGACAAACATCTAGGGAGGAAGAGTGGAAGAAGCATCTAGAGCCCTACCTTTCGGAAAATTTCCACCAGGTGACAGGACCAGGCATGTTGTTGGAAATTCTCAATGAGCTTCATAATAAAAAGAGAGCCCCGTGTAGGATGTCGCCAGGAAACATTATCTGTGAATAAAGCACACTTCAAATTTCAAGATAGGCTCTTGCTTGGATGTGGAGAGGAAGCCCTAGTATTATATTCCCACTCCAGCTGAGACATGCTATTGAATTTACCACATTTTCTATATACTGTTGCCATTTTTCAGTGAACGTGTTCAAAGTTCAACGAGTATATTTTTACCAACATAGTTCGTGAGTTCAAGAACCTGTAGATTTAGTAGAGAGTAAGAGCAAGGCAGAATGGAGTAGAGGGGAGTGATTCAGCCTTGAGGAAAAAATACCTAATTTGCAACTATGGGTGGTACTTACTGACTATGATTAAAGTTAATTATGCACTCTGAAATACAAGAGCCTCAACTATACAGAGGAAGGTAATAATTTCTGAGGATTAGATATAAGGCACCACAAGTTTCTGGATAATAGAGCATATATAACACCCTATATACTGGGTAATTATATTAAAAACTTTTCAATTTGTCTACTTCATGAATAATTTTAATGAAAATTAAATAATATTGACTATGAGATATTTATACAAAGAAAATGTTAACTAAATATAAAAATAGAACAAACGGAACAAAAGTTCAAATCTAGGAAGGGTTCATGAGGGAATAATCACATCCTATTGGAGGACAAAAAATTCTTATGGAGAA
>NW_012151951.1:4185937-4189041 GCF_000956105.1 Propithecus coquereli
ACTGTTTTGATCATTGGAAAAAATCGGGACATAGGCAACACAATGTAGAACCAGGCTCTCTCCTGAGCAGGGATCTCAGTACAGAAAATCTGTAATGCAAACTACTGTAGCAGAGGCAGGGCCTCTGGGCCAGGGATGACCAAGAGAATGTGAGTCCTCAGGAATTTGCAAAACCTAGTGAATGAAAGGATTCGAATGACTTTCGTTTAAACTTTGGTAAGGAAAGTAACTGAGTTAAGTTACAAAATATAAACATTTTTAATAATAGCATTCATTTCATGTGTGCTTTACTCAGTTGTGCTCAATGTTTCCCTACATTATCTCATTCAATCTTTAGAACAATGATATTTATATTTATATGTATTTGTGAAGAATTCAAAAAAAGCCCAGAGAGACTAAATACCTGGAACTAGTTTACAAAGTACTAAAAGGTAGGGTGAAGATATAATAGCAAGATTCTTACTCCAAGGTTTACATTTAAAATCACTGAGATGTATTCTGCTTCATACACTTCACATATCTAGTTAAAACCCACATTAATTCAGGGCTCCAGTATGCCTGACCTGCCTTTCTCTTTCTGTGCCCCCTGTCCTCACTATCCTCCTATAAATACTTGACTTTTTTTTTTTTGCAAATTGGCCTGCTGAGTGATCCCAGCATTGCAGACCTTTTCTATGCAAAGTCAGATTCTAATTCACTTCGGTGTAAGATAGTCTTCCTTTCATTTATTTATTTATTTATTTGGAATATTATTTTTTTTAGTTTCAGAATATTATAGGAGTACAAACATTTTGATTACATGATTTGCTTTTGTGCAGTTTGAGTCAAAGTTATAAGTGTGCCCATCACCAAGGTAGTGTATACTGCACCCATTAAGTGTAAATTTACCTATCCCCTCATCCACCCTCCCACCTATTTGGTTTCCATTGAATTTTACTAATACCTTTTGTAACAATGTAGATAGTTTTCCTTTTAATGCTCTATTATTCCTCACAGTTCCAGGAAAATATTTTGCACCATATAGAGGAGTTCACTAATTCATAATTCAGTGAAAGTATATATAAATTTGGTCTCTGTGGATAAAGGAAATTGAATGTATAACTGGGAGAAAGGCTTGAGTCGGTCTTCCAAAATCTTATGGAAAGTTCATCACAGGTATCTGTGCTCTAAAGAGTGGATGTGGGTTCCTGTATTGGTAACCCTCACAGAGATATCCTGTACAGAGACCCATTACCTGGTGTCGAAGAGCAGAAAGCAATAAAATCCTTCTCTATGTGGGCCTTCCTAATGGCGTCATCCTCAAAATCTTCTAAAGTCTGTAAGGATAAGTTTCCAGAGGCTCGTACTGAATCTTTTAACCACACCACCCCATGGTTCTCTGGAAAGACAAGATTTTGTTTCCAATTATAGCAATTTCTAAGAGATCTACTTTCTCCTCTAAACCTCTGTTCAGTCATGTGTATTAATTTATTTGTCTCTTTCATTCACATGCACATACACACATACATGTCAGGAACTATCTTTTCAATTATCCTTATCTCTCCTAAACCTCAAATAAATTCTAACAACATCCAGACCTCAAGGCTTCAAGCTTGAACATGGAACAAATATCTACTAACCATCTATACAATTCAGAGAAGCCACAATCCTGACTAGTGACAGCGAGTGCTTTTAGACGTTAAGAAACACACACACACAAAATGGAAAAATACTGGATGCATACAGATGATGAGGTCAGTATGTGAATGGCTCTTGTCTCATAGACATCATCACTCACCACCACGGCAGGCCTGGATGATGATCACCTTGGGTTTATTTGTCAAATTTGGACAGTTACAGGTGTTCAACATTCGAAATATTTCATTGATTCCTAACACATCTGGGTCTTGTTCAGAGTATCTCTTCCCACAGATGCCTTTCTGAATACCATGAGACATGAACACCAGGAAAGTGCTGTCAGAGGTTCGGTGCTCTGGGCGGGCAGCAAAGGCCCTCAACTCTGTAGTCATGTCCTGAAAGAGACCATATCACTGATTTTGGACTGTGTCATTGACTATCATGGCATCTTGGAATTTCAATAAAGAAACACATAAGGAAAATTTTAAATAATTCCATGAAAATCAATGGAGTGGAAAGAAAAATTTAAGCCTTAAACCGAAAAAGGTGAAGAAAAGTGCTATAGGATGCCATCCAGTGATTTCTAGTACAGAGAGGGTGGCATTATTGAGTTAACAGAACACTTCCCAATTAAAAGTTACCCCAGGCTGTTGCTAAAAGACTCTTATGTAAGAGGGGAATATGTAGCCTCCAGTACTCTTCAATGGGAAAATTAGATTTTAGACTATCAAGAGATTACATTTCCCAGTGCTACAACCAAGCTTTCTAACCTTACTTAGGATTATGAAGGGCATGGCCATTGTCTCTACAGTATGATAGTCCTTACCGAAGCAGTGAGATTTTCTTTTACATCCACACTGTACCCCAGATCTTCTAGCAGCTTCTTCATATCTCTGATATCAACATCAGCTCCAGACCTTCTAGGAAGATTGTCAAACTCTGTGTTACAGATAATGAGAGCAAGACGTGTGCGGTTCATCGACTTTTCCATCACTGGATAAATCTGTAGAAAATGCAGATTGGATGAACAACCTTATTCTGTCCAACTAAATATTCATCTTGTGGGTTTATGACTGCTTTCCCTACCTAGCCCTATCAAGAAACCAAATCCCATGACTATGCATTAAAAACAGGGATGGGGATTGAGTGCTACAATAGGAGTAGGAATGGAGTTTGCAAATGCCCAGATGGCAGCTGAGCTACTGACTTAATTATTCTTCACAGGTAGGACACTGGAAGATGCATAAGCCTTGAAGCAAGAATGACTGAATCTTAAGACTGACTCCTCCAATTTCTGATGGTTTGACTTTGGGCAAAATATTTCACCATCACATGCCTCAATTTTTTGATCTGTAATATGGGTTATTTTTGGTATTAAAGGTATCAGTATGTGCAAAATGCTTAGAACAGTATCTGAGTCATACTAAGCATTCAATAGCTGCCATTGTTGCTATCATTATGAGTATTATTATTTACTCAAGGAATTA
>NW_012151951.1:4189091-4190573 GCF_000956105.1 Propithecus coquereli
AAATCATTAGTCAAAAGATCATAAGAACAAATGGATAAAATTAAGGTGTGGCCCAACTCTTAAAGAATACTTAATAGCAAGCTAAGTAAGTTTGATTTTATTTAACAGACCATTAAATTCAGATTGGGAGTTTTCAAGCAGAGGGAAGGTGTGTTCACTCTCAAATTCATTCAATAATATTTAATGAGTATCTGTTTGTGAAAGATACTCTGTTATTGTTAGGAGGATACAATTTTGGTAAGGCATTTCTAAACATAAAATTCTCAGTTGAGTGAAAAGATATATATGGAAATAATTGAAATACAAACTACTATAATAACTTAAATAATGGGTGTATGAACAAGAAGAGCACAAAGAAGCATGCCTCAGGTGGAGGATGGACACTCACAGGAGGGAAGGCTGGGAACGGAAACCTGGAGGATTGGTCTGAGCCTGCCCCTTGGAGAAGGCGGGGGCTGCACTCCTGGCAGGGAACAGTGTGGACAGAATCACAAAGCCTCCAGGGTGTCTGATGTAACCAGGAAGCTGGGAGAGTTGGGCTTTAGGAAGAATACTGTACACAGAAGACTACTGTCCAGACTGAAGTGGCAGTGATCAGAGACAGGGCAGCTATTTGAAGATTTTTATAGAAAATTGGAGGAATGGCAGGACCTTGAGTTTGAGAGTCATGCCAACCCGGGATCACTCCTCTCAGTAGACATTTGACCCAAGGCAAATTATGTTTTCCTTCTCAAAGTATCTTCTTCAACATCTAGCAATAATAGCACAAACTTAATTGGGTAGTTTTAAATATTCAATCAGCGTAAGCTATAGCTGTCATGTGGTAGGTGTTTAAAAAAACAGTCTTTATGGGTTATTTGTTGTTGTTACAATTAATGCTGAACTGAAGTTACAGTGATAATAAAAATGGAGGGAATAATTTTGAGGATAAAATTCCTCAAGACCATAGATTTGGTCCCAGACAAATTAATGTAATGCTCTAACAGGATACTGGGTGCTTTAGTCAACAATAGCCAAGTACTTTCAGTTGTAACTTTTCAGTTGTAACTTTCAGTTACAATTATTGAACCACTTTATTTTTTTTTTTTTGTCTAGTATCTTCCAATTTCTCACATCTGTTATCTAATGATCCTCTGTTTCCAATCCAACAATCAATAAAATGGGCCTGCCTAGCCAAAGAGGTAGCCACAAGTATTCATTTAATTTCCATCCCCAACCAAACGCTTTATTAGTATCATGAAGTTGACAAGAAAAGAAAACACTCAATCCCTGCATTTTAGGAGCTTAAGTTAAATGTGTGAGGTGAGACATAAACCCTGGAAAGATTTAACTATAGGGAGAATCAAAAGAGTAAAGAAACACAATAACAAGAAAGTATGAATGAGATAAATACAGTAAATATCTGCTTTTTTATGAAGCAGAAATCATGATTTATAGGAATTAATGGAAAAATGCATAAATACATGTTGAACAGTAGAAACC
>NW_012151951.1:4190623-4191717 GCF_000956105.1 Propithecus coquereli
CGCAGGAAATAAACTCAGAAATAAATAAATGGGATTACATTAAACTAAAAAGCTTTTGCACAGCAAAGAAAACAATCAACAGAGTGAAGAGATAACCTATAGAATGATAGAAAATATTTTCAAATCATACATCTCATAAGGGGCTAATATCCAAAACATATAATGAATTCAAAGAATTCGATAGGAAGAAAACAAACTGATAAAAAAATGAGCAAAGGATTAGAATAGACATTTTTCAAAAGAAGATATACAAATGGGCAACAGATATATTAAAAAATGGTCAACATCTCTAATTATCAGGAAAATTAAAGCCTCAATAAACTATCAATTCATACCTATTAGAGTGGCTATTATCAGAAAGACAAAAGACAAAAAGTGTTGGGGAGGATGTGGATAAAAGGAACACTTGTGCACTGTAGATGGGAATGTAAATTAGTACAGCCATAATGAAATACAATATTGAGGCTCCTCAAAAAATTAAAAATAGAACTCAAATATGATACACCAATCCTATTAAGTGCTAATGTCCAAAAGAGATGAAATCAGTATGTCAAAGAGATATCTACACTTCCATTTTCATTGCAGCATTATTCACAGTAGCCAAGATACAGAATCAAGCTAAGTGTCTGTGGATGGATGAGTGAATAAAGAAAATGTGGTTTGTATACATAAGGTAATGCTATTCAGCTTCAAAAAGGAAGGAGATCTTATTGTTTGTGACAACATGGAAGAACAAAGAGGACATTATTTTAAATGAAATAAGCTAGGCCATTCACCAAAAGAAACATACCACATGATCTCCCCTACATGTAGAACCTACAGAGTTGAACTCACAAAATGAGAGTAGAATGGTGGTTACCCAAAGTCAGAAAGGGGATCAGATGGGAGTCTGGGAGACATGGGTCAAAGGAAACAAAGTTTCAATTGGATAGAAGAAATAAGAGATCTATTGTACAACATGGTAAATATAGTGAATAACAATGTATTGTATTCTTGAAATTTGCTTGAGACTGAATTTTAAGTGTTCTAACCACAAAAAATGATAAGCATATGAAGTAATGCTCATGATAATTAGCTAAATTTAGGCTTTCTAC
>NW_012151951.1:4192380-4193143 GCF_000956105.1 Propithecus coquereli
TGCTTAAATTTTTGTGGCAGAGACTGGCTAGACACTCTCAATGTTTACAATGAGAGCCAACAAGACACTCTTCTCTTGTTCCTAGGCACTCAGCTAATCTACGCTGCCAACCACCCTAGTAGTTAAATATTACCATATGGCTGGGTTCTAGTTAATGGAATGCAAACACAAGTAGGAGATGACACAACTTGGCTGAGCCCAGAAAAGTCTGCTGAGAATGATGCTCCACATTCTTTCCAATGCCACTAACTGGATGGTTATGACAACAGGTATTTTAGCATTGTATGTTGCAGATATCAGAGTCATAGAAGGGAAAAGGTCTTGGTTTCTGGGTTAGCATTTGGAGAAGGGCTGCCTACTAATCACCAGCAGCCAATTTAGAATTTTTATAAATGATGAATAAGTTTCTATAATATCTGAGCCATCATAAACGTTCGACTTCATTAAAGCATCCTGTGGTATCTTAAGTGATACAGGTGTATGTTGTGCCATTTCTATCTCTACATTTTTGGATTGGTTTATTTTGATGGTAGAGATTCTTAAATATATAATCATTCATGATTCATGTACTCATGCAAGCCCAATAACACTGGGAGCATTGTTTGTCTTATTCAGTATTCCCTATGCAGTCCTTAGAACAGGCTATGGAACATAGTTGGCATATGATTAATATTTTCCTAATGGCTTAGTAAATATAATAATAGTAATTCTGATGAAATTATTTAATGAAACGTTCTTTTAACAAATATTTATTAAACGCAAA
>NW_012151951.1:4196041-4197858 GCF_000956105.1 Propithecus coquereli
TTACAAATTTCTAAAAAAATTTTCAAATTTATTACTCAGTGATGTTAGTGATCTCCCCTCTGGGGAACTAATGAAATTTCTATGGTCCAGAGGGAATCCTGACATACGTGTTAGACTATTTTGTAAGTTTAATGCTATGCTATATATGAAAATTACAGGAAATTATTCTGTAAAGTTTACTATATGACTTCTATTCCCCACCCCTCTCTATTCTCTATACTATGTTCTCTATTCTCTACACTATAATGGTATTTTCTATACTTTGTCACTGTGAACTATAGGAAGAATAAAATTAATAACAATAATGTCCGACCCTTTAGAGGCATGAGCTCATTCAGCTCTGCAATGCATTATTTCAGAATGGTTTAGCAAAATTCCGAAATGTCAAAGAGCAGAAAAGTACTGGAGTCAGAATATGAAACAAATCCATCCTGACTATCAGTCCTGGGCTCTTCACCACTAAGCCACTCTGCCAGATGGCCTGCAAGGGTGCCACACGCTAACATATGTAACAGGATCTCTGACCAAAGTCTCTGGACAATCTTCCAGGTAAATTCAATCTACCTGTCAGTATCTTGAACCCTACTCTGAAAAGGAACCCTACGTCTGAAAAGGTAACCCTCAGTTAAACTATGTTTAAAATCACTCAAAACTATTGTTAATATTTCTCCCAGAGTCTGGAGGACTGTCAATTCCAAAGACAAGAATTGAATTTAATTCTATTTACAGTTTTATAAGGATCTCAATGTAACAACATCTGATCGAGACATTTATTCTAAACACTTTAAGAATTGATATAAACTAACAAATGAATACTTTGCCTTCATTTTACAGAACCTATTGAAGACAAGATTTATGCAGAGAAAATATTGTCTATTTCTTGCTCTTAATATCAAAGGTGGCCTACAAAACTAAGTCCAGGCAGCATGATGCAGGTTGTCCCATCTAGCCCATCTAGACTGCTAGGCTGCAATTACCACCAATAAATTCAAGACCATTTTCTGGAAGAGACCTTGTTACAACTGTAGTGTACATGCCAAGGACTTTTATCTAGAAGGATCTCTCCCATTAGAGTACCTTCAAATATTATATCTAATTATGATATCCCATGGCCCTGAAAACAACCCTGAATGAGGAAGTATTATTTGATAACTAGAGAGGCAAACCCCAGGAATTAGAATTATCACAGTGGGTTGTGTAAGTGTCTCTAGGATTCAAGGACTAGGGTCGAAAGGAATGTGGCAAGGAAGAAGAAATTTTGGCTATTTTAAATTTAATCTTAACCCTTATTCTTATTGATTGGTTGTCTTTAGAGAGTACAAGGGAGTATAAAATGTAAAATATGTATTGAAAAAAGCAAGAAATTCATTACACACAGATGAACACAGAAAATATCTACAATGTCAGCTCAGACAGGCATAGGCTTCCCTTAACCCTTAGAAAAAAAGATTTCTTGCTTTCAAAGACTACCTCCCTCTGAAGTGGCTCTGGGAGGTGCAGCAGAGATGAGTAGCTGGGACTCCCCCAGAGCTCCCATCTTCCCCGTGTGGAAGGTCTATGGGTCATAAGCTCAGGCCAGCTCAGAAGGAAGCCCCAGCCCTGTACAGGGCCCTCAGGGGGATTGGAGCTAGAGCATTAGGCCTCACAGAATGGTACGCAGGAGGGTACCATGCCAGTGGGCGATCTTCCTCAAAAGAAAATGCGAGGAGACAACTGGAGGAAACAGCCCACTTGAAATCCTCACTTTTCTAGAGTCATTCAACTTATTCTCTGAGTGTTTGCCCATCACTGAAATATATTTTATTCTTCCTAGACAG
>NW_012151951.1:4208553-4209998 GCF_000956105.1 Propithecus coquereli
TAGGAACTCTGGAGTATATAAGCAGAGGATTGAACTATGCACCTGCTTTTATGGACTTGAAGATAATTTGAGGGAAATAGAGTATAAGCATGAAAGAGTTTTAATGACATTAAAAGAGAACCTAGATAAAATAGTGCTGTGAAATATCAGAGGAGAGTCAGTTACATATGGCCTGGAGCAAGCAGTGATGGCTGCTCCAGGTGGGCAAGGCACACTCTGCAGCTGTAGGACAAAGGGTTTCTGGTAATGGGAGGAGAGAGAAGTTAACCAATTTATTGAATCATTTCTGTGTTCTGGGTATGATGATAGGTCCTTTAACCCACTCAGCAATGTTGGGAAATTATTACTAGTATACCAATTTTAAAGATCGATAAATTGAGGCTCAGAATGAATGTATCTTTCTCAATAGCAGAGTCTGTGAGTGCAACATGTAATTTTTTTTAATTAATAGAGAGTAGAGATGTGAGACCAGAGCAATCCAATGAAAGGAAATAATATGAACACAATGAAGAGGCCAAGAGTCATAAGAGGGAGAGAAAAAAATAAAAACATAATTTTGTTGGGTCAAAAGAAACTTGGTTGGCATCAGTGGGAATTAGTGGGTCCTGAGTGGCCAGGGTGTTGGGATCGGGAGAAGCGGGAGGAGTGCCTGGGAATTGAGGCTGACTTCAAAAAGCAACTGCAGTAGAGGAGGGGACCTGAGGGAAAGCAGCAAAGATCTTGCCTGGACTGGCAGGCAGCCAGGAGGGGTGTGTGGTCCAGTGGTATCAGATTTAGCTACCAACAGTACAGAAAATACTGACCCATACAATCTCCACAAGGTAGAAAGGCTGATTTTGGAACTGGATTTGGGCAAATCCTTCAGGAGGGACGGACATGGTCTTGAATCTGGTGTGTTGCCAGGCAGCTGAAGCAGAAGCAATGGTTCTTCACGTTCAGCCCGCAAGTCTTCCACTCAAAATATAAGCTATACTGACAGATGAAGTCTACAAACATACTAGAAAGCAAACCACTGCAAGAAACAGAAACAAGAAGCCACGAATTTAGATCCCCAAAAATATGCAGCCGTTGGACCAATCGGATATGGATTATAGAATGGCAGTGTATTAGGGGTTTAAATTAAAAAAGCAAAGAGCAATTATTTTATAATAAGGAATAATGAGAGTACTTTCATGAAAATGGAACATGCATAAAGAAAAAATCAGTAGCAATTAATAATAGACAGATTAAAAGGCAGACACACAAAGTTTGTGAAAGCATAAGTCACCCGGAAGATACATCCAAATACAGTTGACCTTAGAACAATGTCACAGAGGTGAGGACCTCACAAATAGTCAAAAATCAGCATATAACTTTTGAATCCCCCAAAACTATCTTGAATCCCCCAAAACTATTAATACTAACAGTGTACTGGTGAATTGAAGCCTTACCAATAACATTAACCT
>NW_012151951.1:4210048-4211801 GCF_000956105.1 Propithecus coquereli
GGACATACCTAAATTAAATATTGATGGCTGGATTACAATTGCTTTAAAAGTCTATGCAATTCAAAACAAACTCACCTTTTGACATGTTGGCCACCAGTTTTTCTGCCTGTGCTCTAGGCTAAGTGTTAAATGTATTTTAGATAGAATAGAATTCACCATGTACTAGGCAATGATGTGGATTTTCATCTAAGTGGCTTCTCAAGGTGTTTTCATCTTTACTTTGCCACTTACTCAATCTCTTTGCAACGCACTCCTGTGCTCCTTACCACAGGGGATACTTGAGGCAAGGAAAGAAGCAGTAATTTCATGTGCATTGCTTCTCTTCCATTCACTTATTTATTTTCCCAAATACCTTAAGAATTTTACATGAGGGTTTCTCCACCAGCCGAGACCATGCACTACTGAGCTGAAGCACGACAAAGTGGCACCCAAGACACAGAAAGGAATGCCAGGCTATATGTCTGGGGATTAATAACCATAAGCATTGATTTCTATGTCCTAGGCAGGTAAGCAGAGAACTACTAGATAGAAAGAGCCCACTGTTTCCTCAAAAATGAAGATGCAAAAATTGGAAACAACCCAAATATCCAATACAGCTGTGTGAGCAAACAAAATGTGTTATATACATACATTGAAATACTACTCAGTCACAAAAGGAAAAAAAAATTAGTATATGCAATAACATAGATGAAAACATTATGCTTTTATTATGAGTGAAAGGAGCCATATAAAAAAGAACACATACCCAAAAATTCCAATCAAGTTTGCAGAATAGGAACAACAAATGTACTGCAATAAAAATCAGATCATGAATTGCCCAAGGAGGCGGTGGAGGGAAATTGAGTGCAAAGGGCATCAGTGAACTTTGTGAGGTGATGGAAATGCTCTACATCTTGATTGGGATGGTATTATGCCAGAACATACATGTATCATTAATAATTAAATTGTATTTTTAAAAGGGGTACCTTTTATTTGATAAAAATGACACTACTATACCATTAAGTTTTATTTTATTTTAAACATTAAATTTTAAAAACTGAAAAGATCAATAGTTATAATAACAGACTGAATTGGAGAATATTTTCTCCTCTTGATTTCAGGTCACATTCAAGCCTCCACAAAGTAGTCAAAACTCTGGCAAGAGGAACAGGTTCTTATCATTACTTACATGGAATTACACACCACCCAAGTTGGATGGGGATTTGTGGACAGCATGAGGATAATTTATAAGGATTAGCATATCGACTAAGATATACACTGGAAAATAGCATTACATAGATAAATCATCTAAAATGAATGAATATAGCAGCTCAACTACAAGTATGTTAAATGGAGCATAATGATTTAAAAGTCCTCATGTCAGAACTGCCTGTGTTAAGTCTGTGAAACAATATCATTTTAAGTAACAGAGTTGATATTATAAAAATCTCTGACTTAGAAGGCTGAAGACTTCTGTGCTTGAGTTTTTGTTGTGCCACTTCCAACCTTTAGGATGTCACTTACCTTTTCAGTTATTCAGCTCATATTTATCTTTATATTTTTGGACTATTGAGACACTTTGATTAATACAACTTAGTAAGAGCACTAGTCAACTATATAACATGTGATTTTATTTTTCCGTTGTCTAAAACTTTCCTCCCTTCTGTACAGCTTAGCAGCATGGAATTTGAGCTCTAATAATCCTGAGATTGACTTTCATTTATTAGCTTTAGACCTTGGACTAGTTATTTAACATCTCTAGGCCAGGCGCGGT
>NW_012151951.1:4211851-4214106 GCF_000956105.1 Propithecus coquereli
TGCAGGGCCCTTTAAGAAGAGGGTCTCTGAAATACAATAGTAGAAGTAGAAGTGGAGAGACAGAGACAGATCTGGATTTGACAGAAGAATCCATACAACTTGGCCACTGCTTGAATGTTGGAGGTGAGAGAGAAGGAAGAGCCAAAGATGAATTTCAGGTTTTGGGTTTGAACAAGACATTAATCAAGACAGGGAAAACTGGAAAAGAATCAGGGCAGGGAAAAAATGGCAAGTTCAGCTCTGGGAACGTTTAGATAAAAGTGTCTGTTGGAGATGTGAGTGAATATGTTCAGTGGGCACGTCAATAGTCAAGTTTGGCATTTAAGTGGCTAAATAAGATTTGATACACAGATTCAGAATTTGTTAGTATAAACATGGATAGTGAAGCTGTGGCAACAGCTCCTGCTAACGGAGAATAGATTAAGAAGAGGAAAAAGTCTATGCTCAATTCTTGAGAATTATCCACAGTGTCCTCACCTGGGGTTCACCCTATGACATTAATATCAAGGAAGATGAGGTTCAAAGAACTCTCTTTCTTTAAAAACACCCTTACCTGAGAAGGAAAGAAACACTGCTTGGGAATCCTGTAAAGTCAAGTCTTTTCCAGATTGTGGACCTGAAGAAAAATGAAGGACATTAAAATAGTTTCTTACCATCTCTGAAGAATTTTACCCCAATGTATTGAACACTCCCCACTGAAAATTCCTTTCACAGGCCTGATGGATTGATAATAAATCCTGTTCAAGCTGTGACTTACCTGGAACTACACTCATCACTGGGAAGCAGGAGCCTCTACATATGAAGGACTAGACAGTTATGTAACACTTGAGGAAGAATTAAAGAGTAGCTGTGAGTGACCTCCTGGATCTCGGATTTCTATGATGAAATCGGAATTGAGACATTAGGTATAGAATCAATAATTCTACTGACACGTGTACGCCAAGGGGGCTCCTGAGGTAACCTCTACTACATAACAGGTGTGTACAAAGGAGAGTTGCCTAACCCAGAGCTGACTCTGGCTTTGGAGAAAACTACGAAGAAAAGGCATCTGTGTTTAGACACCTAAGCTTGCTAAGATACTTATCTCAGCAGAAAACGGTGAGGTGAACCATTGGCCACATCAGAAGGGAACAAACCCTAGTTCCAAGTCTGAGATGAATCGGTGAAGTTCTCAAAGGACTCTGTTTAGATCCCAGGAGGGAAGGAGGTCAGAGAAATGAGGGGACTGGCAAGGTCTTTTTAATTCTGCTTTTAGGAAGGGAAGGTTAGTAGGAATGCCTTCTTCATTTTAAAATTACAGATATTTGTGCAAAGTCAATAATACACCCTTACAAATTTCTAAAAAAATTTTCAAATTTATTACTCAGTGATGTTAGTGATCTCCCCTCTGGGGAACTAATGAAATTTCTATGGTCCAGAGGGAATCCTGACATACGTGTTAGACTATTTTGTAAGTTTAATGCTATGCTATATATGAAAATTACAGGAAATTATTCTGTAAAGTTTACTATATGACTTCTATTCCCCACCCCTCTCTATTCTCTATACTATGTTCTCTATTCTCTACACTATAATGGTATTTTCTATACTTTGTCACTGTGAACTATAGGAAGAATAAAATTAATAACAATAATGTCCGACCCTTTAGAGGCATGAGCTCATTCAGCTCTGCAATGCATTATTTCAGAATGGTTTAGCAAAATTCCGAAATGTCAAAGAGCAGAAAAGTACTGGAGTCAGAATATGAAACAAATCCATCCTGACTATCAGTCCTGGGCTCTTCACCACTAAGCCACTCTGCCAGATGGCCTGCAAGGGTGCCACACGCTAACATATGTAACAGGATCTCTGACCAAAGTCTCTGGACAATCTTCCAGGTAAATTCAATCTACCTGTCAGTATCTTGAACCCTACTCTGAAAAGGAACCCTACGTCTGAAAAGGTAACCCTCAGTTAAACTATGTTTAAAATCACTCAAAACTATTGTTAATATTTCTCCCAGAGTCTGGAGGACTGTCAATTCCAAAGACAAGAATTGAATTTAATTCTATTTACAGTTTTATAAGGATCTCAATGTAACAACATCTGATTGAGACATTTATTCTAAACACTTTAAGAATTGATATAAACTAACAAATGAATACTTTGCCTTCATTTTATAGAACCTATTGAAGACAAGATTTATGCAGAGAAAATATTGTCTATTTCTTGCTCTTAATATCAAAGGTGGCCTACAAAACTAAGTCCAGGCAGCA
>NW_012151951.1:4215086-4217219 GCF_000956105.1 Propithecus coquereli
TAATAATAATAATAATGTGCCTTGACAGGAAAACTGGAACATAGAGCATGGAGATTTTCCGATGGCTCTCGTGAAGTTTAACAAATGACCTACCACATAGTCAGATCAAGAAATGAGCTTCAATCAGAGGAAGGCCACTGAGAGTGAAGGCACAGGAACAAGAAGAGACAGAGGACATGCAATAGGCCCTGGTACGGAAATGGGGCCCTGAAACCAGAAATAAGGAAGTTGTCTGCAAAGTAACGTGACTAATAAAGAAATCAAATGTCAGGCACAGAGACATACAGAATATGTGAACTCTAGTATGAGCCATTGACCCTTACCTGAGGAGAGCTCCAGCATCTGTGCAAGGTGGCAGTCATCATTACAAATGTGCGTGATGAAGATGCGGCTTGCCTGGGGCCCTTTCCTAATGACAGCATCAATCAAAGCTCGGGCTTTATCCATAACTGTAGAATTTTCATCTCTTACTTTCTCCATCTCTTCCTGGTTCAGCACCCTTTTCTCTAATAATTCATCCAGCAAGCCATTTATGGTACCTGTGCCCACTGAGCGGACAAACTGCCTCCTCTTCTCCTTCAGGACCTTGTCTGTTTGGAGCACAAAGACTTCTCAAGTCATAAAAACAGCCTCATTTTCCTCCCATGTCATTAACAGGGAATGGCCTCCTTGAGATTTCATCAGTCAATCCCTCTCCGCATAGCTGGACAATCCCTTCCCGTATTCTATCACTGTCCCACTTTTTCCTCCAGTATTTCCCATGTATGGTCATGGAGTGGCCTGAAGACAGGATTGCTATCCCTAAGTTAGTACCTGAAAAGCAGAGATCATCCTTTTGTGCCCTGTGCTTATTCAACTCTGAATAATAAAATAATGAAACTGTGTTTGCCCCCTTCCTTTGGGGACAACAGCTGCTGGTCCTCATCCTGTGCTGATTCTGCAACCTCTGTCAGATTTGCAACGTTGAAGAATTCAGTTAAGATTGTAAAATGACAGGAGGATATGAGCACAGCCCTAGTTCCTGTCTGGCCTGGCCTTTCCCCTCTAAAGGGTGCGAAAGTCTGCTGGGCCTCTTCCCTCCTCCCTCCCACTCCTCTCCCTCCTCCCTCCCACTCCTCTCCCTCCTCCCTCCCGTTCCTCTCCCTGAGTTCTGCTCACCTAAACCTCCACAGAACCTAGTTACAGTTTCTAGAAGAACCAGCTCCTTCCAGAACTATTTCTTCCCGCAGACCTGTCCTTTTAATAGTAAAAAACTCACCGGCCATGGCTTTTTTCTCCTACCCTTGTGTGGATTGAAATTGAAAGTGTGCTCCCTCTTCCTTTTCAGCAGGGCGGGAGCACGTATTGAGAAATAACCACTGCACATGCATATGCATGTCTTTATATTTTTTCCCAGAGGAGTGATCAGATTGCTGAACTGAAATGCAGATTGCATCGGAGAGTGTATCCTTGGAAAATTTTTTTCACTTGTAACAGGGCAGGGCAGGAGGACATAGGGACTTTGAAAGTAAGATAGGAATGATAAAATATGTATACAACTAAGCTCACACAATAAACAGTCTCCCATTTTTTAGGAAGTGGAATCAGGGAAAGCAACTCCTTCTTTCTGTGTTAGTTGAACCACTGTTCCCCCTGCTATGCCCTACAGCCCTGGGGAGAGTCCCAGGAACTGTATGTCCCTGTGAAGCGGCTTCACTTTTAAGAATGGAAACAATTTTTACTAACATCAAATATTTTCTTATCTAATGCTCTTCCTTTTCAGATGTCTTTCTTTTGAGGGACATGGCATCATTGAAAGTAAAAGCGTAGGTGCTGGACTCAAAATGTGGAACTTAGCATTGTAGCCTTTTCTTCTTGGGCAAGATATTAAACTTTTCTATGCATTGATTCCTCTGTCTATAAAATAATTTTATGAATAGTATATACCTACATAGTTCTGAGCATTAAGTGAGTGAAAATGTGGAAACTGCATAGAACATTGTCTGGACCATTGTAAACACATAATAAGTGATATAATTATTTTAATGTAAATATTTCACACTACAAAATAATCAAGGTTAATGATTTGTAGATTACCTAGTTAAGTTTGTCTTTGAGAAAATCCTCAGGCAGCTTATAAAGTCATGCGTTTAG
>NW_012151951.1:4229129-4229464 GCF_000956105.1 Propithecus coquereli
TGAGTATGCCTTTCTTATAGCACTCCTGCAACCACATAAAAGCTGCATTTTCAGCATGAGATAAAAAGGTATTTCAGAAAAAGTGCAAGGTTTTCCTGTTTGCTGATGTAGCTTCAATGATAGTTTTGATAATTTTCTTTTCTTCTTCTTCTTCTTCTTCTTTTTTTTTTTTTTTACAATAGTCCTTATGCTGAATTCATTTATCTTGAAATAGTAGGCAGTCACAGTAGCAGACCTCAGTCTATGGTATATATCTAACAATTCAACTTTTTCTCATAACGTTGTGAATTTTCTCTACTTCTTGGGAGCACTTCCAGCATCACTAGTAGCACTTC
>NW_012151951.1:4233729-4235428 GCF_000956105.1 Propithecus coquereli
GTGTCTTAGTTTTATCTTAGGGAACTCTAGACAATCCTCTGTGATTTTTCTACTACTCTTTGAAGAGACCATTCAATGACAGGTACACTACATGTCATAGGAATGGTTCATATAGTATTGTTTTCTGTGCATAGTGGAATGAGAGATGGCATAGGGAGGAACACGTAAAATAATGTGCAAAAATCACTGTAAACACTAAGATCCTCACTTGAGCTGTTTAAGCTTCTTTTCTTAGGTTTGCATATCATATGGCCTCCTGCTCCTTCCATTTCCAAATTTATTGATGTCTAGGTGCTGGTGACCTCAAATCATAAAAGCTTTCTAGAAATTGCTTCCTTGGAATTGAAAGGTAGAAAGCAAGAAAAGAAAAAGAAAAAAAAAGCTTCCTCCTGCAGGCTTTATTAATGATATGGGCAAGTGCAGAAGTGTTCCCAGCTTCTCTAGTGAGTTTTTCACATATATATATTCTTCGTTCACAGACTAGATTGTTTATATTGCTACTAGTCACCGAAAAGAAACAAATGTTGATGCAATTATCCTCATATTTTCTTATTTCTCTCAAAGTCTCCTTTCTTCCCCATCGCATTCCCTACTTTTCCTCTCTCTCTCTCTGTCTCTCTCTCTCATACACACACACACACACACACACACACACACACTCACACACACACACACACACACACACACACACACAGACACTCAGAGTCTGCTGTCCCACCTTCCCACAAATAGCAGAGGCTATATTCTATCTTTCCTGGAAAAAATGCTAATTGAGCACAACAGACTTTGAAAACCTATAAAAAGAAATCATTGTTCAGCAGTAACCACTGGATCCAGTGAAGAACACTCCATGACAACAAAATACTTGGAAATCCGTTATGGCCCCTGCACTAGAGCAACACAACATTAACCTGATAGTATTCCTGAATGATGATGTCCTCCAGCCTGTCCTTAAAAATCAGGAGCCTGTGCTTACAATCACATGTCCCGTATTTAGAAGGTGGTGTTGCAGCAAGTTTGCAGCACCCACCTGATCCCTGATAGTCAAAGTTAGTCTCCTCTGCAGCAGCAGTGGAACTGTCTGTAGCAACTGGAAATACAGAATCTCAGGCTTTCCCCAGACGTGCTGAGTCTGAGTTGGCATTTTAACAAGATCGCCACATGATTTATTTGTATATTTAACATTGAGAGCACTGCTCTAAATACTTCTTCCCACTAATATCCTGTGATATATCACAAGATACAAACACAGGAAAAATTACCAATAGCAATTCAAGGTTCTGGCAGACAGCAAATGATTTAATACTGAAGTCACATCATGAAAAGATTCCAGAGCTACTGAATTTGGATTCAGCTGAGGTACAGCTTACTCATTACAGCGAATTGAAGAAACAGTGAGTGTTACATTAGCAAATCCTCTCCCTGAATCTCAAGGTTCTTCCATTTACCCACTTCCTCATGGACAATTATATTTCCCATTAAATAACTCAAAAGAAAAAGAATTTATTTGTTTTATATTTTCTTGGAAAACAGCAAGAAATAATATAAACTTGGAGGACTAGCAAATTTGCTTCTAGTCCAGATAGGCTGGATTATCATTTATTGAAAAAAATGAAGGAGAAAAGAAAATTTGATAAAAAGCTACCTTAAGCCATTTCCTGAAATAACAATGGCCTCATTATGTACACTATTAGTTCTC
>NW_012151951.1:4235478-4236512 GCF_000956105.1 Propithecus coquereli
ATAAAGGGCTAATAACCAGAATCTACAAAAAACTCAAGAAAAAATCAAACAACCCCTTTAAAAACTGGGCAAAATATATCTTAAATAGAATAAGTTTCAAAGATAACTGCTTTGTAGCAACCCTGTGAGCAGGCATTCTTATGGGTTGAATAGTGTCCCATAAAAATATATTAATATGTTAACCCCTAGTAACTAAGAATGTGCCCTTATAGGAGAAAGGGCCCTTTCAGATGTAATTAGTTAAGATGAGGTCATATTAAATCAAGGTGGGTCCTTAATCATGTATGGGTAATGTCCTTATTAAAAAGGAAGAGGCTCAGGGACAAAGAGAGATAGTGGGATAACATGTGAAGAACAGACATACAGAGGGACAGCAGCAATATGATGATGAAAGGAGAGAATAGAGTAATGCAGCTGCCAGTAAGAAACAACAAAGATTGCCTGGAGCAACCAGAAACAAGGAAGACATGGTACCACCAACACTTTGATATCAGACTTACAGTCTGCAGAACTCTGACAGAATGAATATCCATATTAAGCTGCCCAGTTTGTGGTAACTTGTTATGGCAGCCCTAGAAAATGAATACAGGTATTACTTGTTCCATTTTGCAAATGAGAAAACAGAGTCTCAGAGAGATTAACTACTTAGCCACATGAGTGAGGAGCATTCTCACCTCATATAATCTAATAGTAGAGCAGAGAGGATATGGGTTAGAACAGATTGGTGACCCACAGATGCCATCATGAGTGTAGATATGCTTGCCTTGACCCTCAGAGATGTGATTTCTGTTAACATTGAATTATTTATCATAAGTTTAAAAATTGTAAGATTTCAAATAAAGTTTAAGATTTTAGGCCTCTCTTGCCTGAATTTCCACATGGAAATAATTACGTGAAACTGAGTCCATGATGCTGCATTCCTGCATTCTTATGCTCTCCTGTTTTTTTCTGTCCCCACCTAACTTGATTAACTTAGTAAATGTTCCCTGCCAAGCCTATGGGGTTGAGATATTTGTAGCCTCTGCTTGGGAGAC
>NW_012151951.1:4250149-4250473 GCF_000956105.1 Propithecus coquereli
CAAACAGAAATTCTGTAAGCTTAAGCAATAATTCCCTATTTTCCCTGTCCCCAGCCCTGGTGACTTCTAATCTACTTTCTGTCTTCTATGATATTTCCCATTCTCAATATCTCATATAAACGAAACCATACAATACTTGTCCTTTTATATCTGACTTATTTCACTTGGCACAATGTTTTTAAGCTTTGTTCCTGTTGTACCATATATCAGAATTTCATTGCTGGCCGGATGCGGTGGCTCTTGCCTGTAATCCTAGCACTCTGGGAGGCCAAGGTGGGAGGATCACTTGAGATCAGGAGCTTGAGACCAGCCTGAGCAAGAGTG
>NW_012151951.1:4250523-4252090 GCF_000956105.1 Propithecus coquereli
CAAACTTTAAGACTTTATAATAAGCTGACAATCTGTTTTCCAAAGTGGACGTATTGTTTGGTATTCCCACTGGAAATGTTTGAGAGTTTCAGTTTTTCCATTTCTTTGCCAGTACTTGATATTGTTAGGTTTTTGAATTTTAGTCATTCTAATATATGCATAGTAGTAGTTCCTTGTGGTTTTGATTTGCATTTTTCTGATGGTTAATGATTTTGAGCAGTTTTCATGTGCTTATTTGCTATCCGTATTTCTTCCTTGGTGAAGTCAAAATATTATCAAGTTCTAAAAATGTGCCAGTAGTTGCTCACCTCCAAATTACTTGTTTAATAAGAAAAATAAAACCTTATTTTGATAAAAAAAAAAATACAAACAACCAAATTCTACAGCATATTGAAAGGATTATACAGCATTACCTCATGGGGAGTATTCCTGCATTAATAATGCTATTGCAATCACCAGCACTTTATATTTTTGAAATACTTTCATCACCCCAAACAGAAATTCTGTAAGCTTAAGCAATAATTCCCTATTTTCCCTGTCCCCAGCCCTGGTGACTTCTAATCTACTTTCTGTCTTCTATGATATTTCCCATTCTAAATATCTCATATAAACGAAACCATACAATACTTGTCCTTTTATATCTGACTTATTTCACTTGGCACAATGTTTTTAAGCTTTGTTCCTGTTGTACCATATATCAGAATTTCATTGCTGGCCGGATGCGGTGGCTCTTGCCTGTAATCCTAGCACTCTGGGAGGCCAAGGTGGGAGGATCACTTGAGATCAGGAGCTTGAGACCAGCCTGAGCAAGAGTGAGACCCCGTCTCTACTATAAATAGAAAAAATTAGCCAGGCGTGGTGGCACGCATCTGTAGTTCCAGCTACCTGAGAGGCTGAAGTAGTAGGTAGGATTGCTTGAGCATGGGAGTTGGAGGTTGCTGCGAGCTGATACCATGACATTTTAGCCTGGGTAACAGAGCGAGACTCTGTCTTTAAAAAAAGAGTCACTCCTTTTTATGGCTAAATAATATTCCGTGGTATGTATATGTTATATTTTGTTTAGCCATTCATCCATCAATGAACACTTGGGTAGTTTCTACCTTTTGGCGATTGCGCATAATGTTGCTGCAATGAACATTGGCATAAGTATTTTTTTGAGTTTATCTTTTCAATTCTTTTGGGAATATACTCAAAAGTGAAATTGCTGGATAACATGGTAACTCTATGCTTAGCTTTTTGAGGAATCATCAAACTCTTATCCACAGTGGCTAAAACATTTTACATTCTCATCAGCACTATGAAAGAGTTCCAATCTCTCTGCATTATTACCTAAACTTATTTTGCATTTTTCAAATTATTATTATAATCATCCCATTAGATGTGAAATAACATCCCATTGTAGATTTCATTTGCATCTGCCTTATGAATAATGATGTTGAGCATCTTTTCATGTGCTTATTGTCCATTTGTATATCATTTCATAAAAGTCTATTTAAGTTCTTTGACCATTTTTAAATTTGGTTGTTTATAATTTTGTTGTAAAGTTCTAGGATTTTTTATATCATAT
>NW_012151951.1:4252140-4253138 GCF_000956105.1 Propithecus coquereli
ATTATCTTCCTTTCATCTCCTTTCCTCACTCCCTCCCTTGTGTGTATGGAGTATATGTGTGTATGTGTGTATGTGTGTATGAGTGTATGTGTGTATGTGTATGGAGAACACTGTCCAAATAGGCTACCTGCACTCAGATTCCTGACTCTGTCTCTGCTTTCAGGGGCATCTGAATTGAGAGAGTATAATCATCATCACCAACACCACCATCATCATCATCATCATCATCATCATTATCACCACGAACACCATCATCTTTACTGAGCATTCTCCCCATGGAAAGCACTGTGCTAATTTCCTACATAAAACATATCTGTGATTCTTACCACTATTAACTCTCCTCACAGAAAAAAATCTGTAGCTAAGGTTAATTACACAGTAAATCACACATTTAATAACAACTATGGGAAAGAGGTAGATTCGGATACATTCGGATACATATCCAGACTAGTGTAACTCTCCAAATTCAGTCTAAGCAGAGGACTAGATTCTTATATTTTTAAGAGCTCCTGTTTCTCAGCACAGCCTTCTTACCTTCACCTTTAAAGCCTTGAAACTGTGCTCCTCAGATGACTTATCAGACTTATGTCTCAGCACCCTCCACAATGGCCATTCACTAGCTTGGAGCAACCAAGACACTGAATGATCCCTAAATATCCATCTTATCTGCCTGGTCACACTACGGGATTTTTGATTTGGAAATTCCATCGTGTCTTAGTTTTATCTTAGGGAACTCTAGACAATCCTCTGTGATTTTTCTACTACTCTTTGAAGAGACCATTCAATGACAGGTACACTACATGTCATAGGAATGGTTCATATAGTATTGTTTTCTGTGCATAGTGGAATGAGAGATGGCATAGGGAGGAACACGTAAAATAATGTGCAAAAATCACTCTAAACACTAAGATCCTCACTTGAGCTGTTTAAGCTTCTTTTCTTAGGTTTGCATATCATATGGCCTCCTGCTCCTTCCATTTCCAAATTTATTGATGTCT
>NW_012151951.1:4254558-4256450 GCF_000956105.1 Propithecus coquereli
AAAAGAATTTATTTGTTTTATATTTTCTTGGAAAACAGCAAGAAATAATATAAACTTGGAGGACTAGCAAATTTGCTTCTAGTCCAGATAGGCTGGATTATCATTTATTGAAAAAAATGAAGGAGAAAAGAAAATTTGATAAAAAGCTACCTTAAGCCATTTCCTGAAATAACAATGGCCTCATTATGTACACTATTAGTTCTCAATCACCAAGTATGTCTTTATCTGTTAAAGAATGGTAAAGAGTTACAAAGAGATGTTTGTAGTGGCATGCAGCAACATTACCACCAAATAACTAGGAATGGTCAACACATCTTGACTTAAGTGGTGATGGGTATTCTGGTAGAATCTCTTGACTGGGTGAATGATGACAAATACTAGATGTCAACATTCTATGGCTTAATTATCATGCTGAGTTGATTTTAGAACATAAATATTAAGTGTGCTAGTAATAAAAAGTCTCTTAAAATGTACATAAATTTCCTAGATATAATGATAACTATTGATTTGTATAAATGAATTGTTGACTGAAATCAATGTACACATTTGAAAACAGTTTGGATCATGGAGAGATCTGACTGTTAGCATGAGAAATGGAAGATGTGCCTGAACAGTGAGTAGGCGCTTGAAGTAAGTTTTGGGGTATCTGTAGTCTGCATTGTGAAACATTTAAATAGGGCAACAATCAGACCAATGTCAACATAAAATAAATCCAAGGATACCTCATAGTAATTTTAGATCAGGATCACATAAAAATACTTGTGCATACAGTTGATCAAAAACCTATTTTCTCTGTAGTTGACCATCTCTCCTGAATCCGGTTCTTATTATGCCTACTGATGGATAACAGTGTGTGCAAGTTTGTCAGATGGGTATGTATAAATAGATAAATATTTGAAAGTAATGCCCTTTTCATTACAGAAAATATGCTTGCTTACTTTAATTTTTTAACTAATGTCAGGAGAACACAGGAAAAAAACAGCAGTTAAATGCAATAATCACCGTACCACTGGTGGTCCATTAGGACCCAATTTATCACAAATTGCATTGCTCACTCTGGTCATTTATGTAAGTTGCCAAAACAGCTATTGATGCCATGTTTAACTGCCTGTGAAATGATTAACATATCTGGTTAATAATAATATTACAATTTTGTGCATCTGGGCCTTTGTATATACCTAGTTCTTCAAATTATTGTGCTTGAAAATACAATGAGTATTTGAGGGCCTACTTCACTCATGGGTCAAGGTGAAGATAACTTGAATTGAGAAGGCTGGTGGAGTTACGAGGGAAGAAGAGCTTTACTAACTCCAAATGTGATCTAGCCCTTGGACATTGAGCATCAGCCAGGCCACTCCATGTCTTTACTGTGTCCTCTAAGTTGCAGCTTGAACTTTACATTGAAATAAGCCCTGAAAACCCAAGATCCTTCAATATTCATTACTTCATGTCATCTCTTTCTCTGATCACAGATCAGGACTCTGCATCACCTTTCGGAGTTGACTCACTGGAGATTTTGATCATGGAGCTCCCCACTCTCAATCTTCACCAATGGCTGATCCCCTCAAAATTTAAGTCCCACAAAGCTTAAATCACAAGCTCTAAAGATTTGGCCTCTAAAGCCCTTTCATTTATCTGACCACTAAGATACCCATTGCCATAAATCTTGATCTCATAACCTATCTCTAAGTTGATTTCAAGTCTCCTTGCCATAGCCCAATTTTGATATCCTGATAGCCAGAATCACTAAATTTTTTTTTTTTTTTGTCAACAAAGAGCATACATTTTCTATACCACGTGTGAAACCAGGTACTTGGCTTTGCTTCTTTCACTTGTAAAATTCTCCATGCCTTTACTATTGCAAATGACATCCTCCTTCAATATCCAAAATC
>NW_012151951.1:4259885-4260674 GCF_000956105.1 Propithecus coquereli
ACTAAGGATTTACAGACAGAAAACTGTAAAACATTGCTAAAAGAAATTAAAGACACACATAAATCAAAAGACATCCTGTACTCACAGATTGGAAGACTAAATATTGTTAAAGTGTCTGTACTATCCAAAGTGATCTGCAGTTTCAATGCAGTCTTATTAAAATTCCAATGGTATTTTTTCAGAAATATTTTCATAATTCTAAAATGTATATGAAAGCACAAAGAACCACAAATAACCAAAAGAATCTTGAGAAGAAAAAGTTGAAGGACTCTTAATGATCTCAAAATATACTACAAAGCTACAGTAATCAAGATAGTATGGTATTGGCATAAAGACACACATACAGACAAATGGAACAGAACAGAGAGCCCAGAAATAAACCTATATGTCTATGGTCAAATGATCTTCAATGAGGATACAAAGACTACGCAGTGGGGAAAGTGCAGATTTTTCATAAATGATGTTGGGAAAACTGGATATCTACATTAAAAAGGATGAAGTTGGACCCTTACCTTGCACCACGTAAGAAATTAACTCAAAATGGATTAAAAACTTAAGAATAAGACCTGAAACTATAAAACTCTCAGAAGAAATCATAAGGAAAAAGCCACATGACTTTGGATTTGACAATGATTTCTTGGACATGACACCAAATGCACAGGCTTAAAATAACAACAGCAAAAAAGCAAACATAGAAAAATAGGACTACATTAAACTTAAAAACATCTGTATAGCAAAAGACACAATCAACAGAGTATAAAGACAACCTATTGAATTGGAGAAAAAATA
>NW_012151951.1:4262101-4263212 GCF_000956105.1 Propithecus coquereli
GCCCATGGAACAGTTCCTTGAAGATAGTAGATGTGCAATAAATGTTTGTCTATTGTATAAATAACTATTGCCACTTTTGACAGGGTCACTCATTCAATCATGTGTTCAACAACTATTAATAAATAGTTAATGAATAAATAGTTTCTGACTAATAAATAGTTAATGAATATATGCCTACTGTGAGTCAGGTCTTCGGCTACATGGGGATATAGTTGCAAATGAGACAGGCATGATCATTGTTCGCAATGAAATCTAGAGTCTACTGAGGAGAAGTGATGGATTTATAAAAGAAAAATGCAATGAAACTATGGCAGAGGAAATGCATGATACTGGAAGAGCAGGGATCCAAAATAGGATGATGCCAAGAGGATGGAAAAACGTGGATACATTTGGTTAAAGAATATAAAAATGTACCACTTCTTGTATGTTGAGGCTGCAGGAAAAGGATAAGTCTAGGATTAATTGAAAGCTATTTGCGATGCTAAGTAGATCGTGGTGCCATTTGTAGATAGGGTAAATCGCGACAGGAACAGCTTTAGGGGAAGATGATGAGGTTAGATTTGAGCATGATCAGTTTGAGGCGATTACAGATGTCCTATATGACTAGGTGTGGTGTCTCACATTGTTGTCCTAGCTACTCAGAAGGCTGAGTTGGGAGGGTCCCTTGAGGCCACGAGTTTGAGACCAGCCTGGGTGATATAGCGAACCCCATCCCTCAAAAACAAAAAAATGTTCAATAAGGAGCTAAAGAGATATGTTGGGAACTCAGAAGAGTGATTTGGGTTTTAGAATTTTATGTAGGGAAAAACAGTCTACAGATGAATCTTAAAGCCATAGAAATAAATGAGACAGTTGAAAGAGAGTCTCTGAGTAAAGCTTAGAATCAAACCATGATAAATCTTCATTGTCTTCTTGCCATGAATTAACTTCGTAGATCTGTGGTTAATACCAAAGAAGAAGGGTTCCAAGGATGTACTTGCTTTGGAAACACCATTCATTACTGGTAAGGGAGGAGTCATTGCTGGGAAGCTTTGTGTACTATGATCCTTTCTAGAATGGGGTTCTGAGGAAAGACGAACTCTTATTAAAATAGTCACTTAACAATCCTGAA
>NW_012151951.1:4263262-4264683 GCF_000956105.1 Propithecus coquereli
AATTCAGATGTTTGAAACAGTTAAACAATAATGCACATCAGTAAATGATCAAATATTTGAGTGATTTTGATAAAAGTGGAATAAAATTTAACAGAAAAAGATGAAAGTGTCAGTGACCATAATGTTTGAATGTCAGTGATTATAATGTTTGAATGGAAAGGACAGGATTTTGTTTTCTCATTTTTTCTGGGGACCACTGAAGCATTTGTGAATCTGGTAAGACTACAAGAAGAGGGTGGGGCTCTTAAAATGACTAAAACTGAAATTAGAGAAGTGTGATTTCATTACCTAAGTCCAAAGACCCAAACCACCCTCTTTGGCTAGAGACTTCAATTCAGAATATTATTTGAATTCGTATTTAATGACCATAAATTAAATGAATGATGTTCTAAATGATAGATAGTGTTTTAAATGACAAGTAATGACTTGAAAATTTAGATTTGGCTCATGTCAGGGTTCTGGAATTTTATTTGCTGCTGACAATTTAGCTTTGTCATCAGGTAGTAGTGTGGGTGTAGAGTATCTGTGACATGGAGGCAGAAAGCCCCTAGATGCTAGCTCCACCTGTGTGATTCATAACTCATTGAAGAGACCAGATTTTCCAGCTATCATTCCTCTGTTTATTCTTGGGTATAAACATTCTGAGACAGATCTACTGATTGTATGTTAGTCAGAGCGCTAACCAAAAATAAGATTTATTTTCCTTTTCCAGAAATGCTTCCCAGATTTGGATTCAAATCACCCTTGATTCAACTGTAGTTTATTAGTTGTATGAGATGTTGAATGAGTTAGTTTACTTGTCTAGGCTCATTTTCCTCATCTATTAGATTACATTATTAGATACAGATTCCTCATCTATATCATTCATATTACTGAGATTTATTGTGAATATTTAGTATAATGTATATAAAATCATTGTCTGAACATAAGTGAAAGTGAATGTTGTTAGGAATGATTTTGAAAAAGAAGGTATCCTGGTACCTTACCTTGTTTTGTAAAGTGCTTATACATTATTCACAATAGCTAAGAAATTGAAATAAACTAAATGTCCTTTCATGGATGAATAAATAATGAAAATATGGTATACACAGATAATGGAGTATTACTCAGTTTTTTAAAAAATTAAATCTTATCATATGCCTTAATTTGGATGAACTTTGAGGACATCATAATAAGTGAAATAAGCCAGTCACAAAAAGATTAATATAGCATGATTCCACATATATGAGGTCTCTAAAGTATAAAAATTTGTAGAAACAAAGTAGCATGATGGTTGCCATGGGGTGGACTAGGAAGAGAAGGGAAGTTATTATTGAATGGATATAGAGTTTCACTTTTGTACAAAGAAAAAATTCTAGAGATTTTTGCACAACATATGTATGGTTAACATAATTCTACAATACACTTAAAATTGGTTAAGA
>NW_012151951.1:4264733-4266436 GCF_000956105.1 Propithecus coquereli
TGGGTCACCCTCCCAGGTGAGCTTTCTTAAAGGGAGCTCATATATACGCAGATGGAATTCTGAGGACACGTGTTGATCATTTGATAACATCCCACACCTCCCAAGAGCCCACTTCCAGACTGGGCTAATAAAAGGAAACAATCCAAGAAGAGGGAGAGAGAGACAGTGAGAGAGTGAGTGAGTCAGTGAGTGTGTGTGTTTCTTTGCTCATGGAGACAGACAAGTTTCGTTCTACAATGCAGAGCTGCTAGTGTGAAACTGCTTTCTGACTGAGGTAATTCCTTTGTGTTGGCGCTTCTGGTGATTTTTCCAAGCGGGGACTCTGAGGACCAGGATAATAGTCTGAACCTTATACTTTGGTGGATCTGCTCAGTCTTCACCCAGGAGCACACCAAGAACCAAAGATAAACTACCACCCCTGACAATATAATTTGATATGTATTTAAAATATGGGCCAAGTGCCACAGCTCAATTGCCCATGAACTCAGGAATACATAGGGAGCAAGGGAAGTTGGGGTGGGGAGGTCTGTGCCTACCTGGTAGTAGTAGTCCTCTCTGAAGGAGCAGGGCTTCTCAGACCCAGCTGTTTTTGCCAAAGAGTGTGAAGATCTAGCTTACTCTTTCATTTTGTGTGTACTATTTCTTTCATTTAAAGCTATTTTCAATTGGTTCACCATTGTTTTAAAATACTGAGCATATTAAACAAAGCTTGTGCGTGGTTACATTTGACCTTCGGTCCACCTATTGGCCTGCTGTGTTATTGGCAAAAAATTGCATTTATTTTCTGGGAATAGGTCCTTCTATCTTGGCAGTGTATTGTAGGAAATTTTGGAGATTTTAACGTTTATTTTCCTTATTTTTTTCCCTTCCCATTTTCCCAACCAAGCTTTTCGCATATTCTGTGTCTTCTTAACTTAGGGAATATTTGGGGCAGGATAGAAATTAGAGATGGAAAGACACACTAGGATCTGGAGCAAGAAGAGGACAAAGCACATAAATAGTGGAATGTTGCTGTGGAAATCCAGGGAGAAGACTATTATCCTCATAATATACTTTTATTCTCATGCACTGGGAAAAGGGATAGAAGTGTTTGGATACCCAGCCAGCCAGGAAAACACACCAGTCTGTGCAGTACCATGAGATGGTGTCTGACATAGGTGATAGCCAAGTCATACTTCTAGGAAGCAAAACTGTAGGTACGAGAATGCCCAAATGCAGCCCTGGTTCCCAGTTCTCTTAAAGCCAAGCAGAGAGCTCTTAGATATGACAGTCCACTGCTGGCTTTAAAAATGAAAATTGAAATTGAATAGAATGAAATGTTACAAAATGGAATGTTACAAATACATGCTGTGAAATGGAATGCTGTGGAATGCTTTAGAATGGAATCCTACTGAATGGGTGAAAAAAAGATGTAGACTACGTGCCACATTTTAAATTATTTATCATTATTTAACCACTGTATTGAGGTGACATAATAGGGATCACTAACCTACAGCATTGTCTAGGAGACAAATTGGAAAAGCAGATGAGGTTATTTGGACACTTGTAGAAACCAGAGCATCTGTGAAAAATCACAACTGTTTGACATTGTTGAATATGAGGCCTCTGTGACTTAATATGGATTATTTTTCTGGTTCCCAGCTGAATGGATGACTATGGTTAGACAAGCAAATAATCAGATAATTTTCCTGTATTGAGTAATT
>NW_012151951.1:4275516-4276245 GCF_000956105.1 Propithecus coquereli
TCCAATACCCTCAAGGAGATATATATCTGGTTTAGGATAAAAATATTATATGTATAACCACAGCAAAATGTTTTTAAATTTTATTTCTTTTTATTTCAGCATATTACAGTGGTACAAATGTTCAGGTTACATATATTGCCTTTGAGCCATCTGAGCCAGAGCTTCAAGTGTGTCCATCCCTCAGACGGTGCACACTCCACCCATTAGGTGTGAATATACCCAGCCCCTCCACCACCCGCCCACCTGTCCGGCACCTGATGAATGTATATGTGCACATAAGTGTTGATCAGTTAATACCAATTTTTTTAAAAATTAAAAACTTCCCCAACCTATGACAGATGTTATGATGAGGAAGTAAATGTCCTTATTTATGCTGGGTATCAATGCTTTGAGTACACAGACATTAGAGTATTAGCTCCCTCTTACTACCCTTATGGGATTGGGAAATTCACCTCTGAAGAGGAGATAATAATTGTAGTACATTAAGATTCATGTGATGATGAAATGAGACGATACTGAATGCTGGCACACAGTAAAGACCTGCCTAAAAGCTAGCAGGTTTTGGAAGAGCAGGTGATCAAAGGAAGGTAAGCTGATCAGTGTCCCTGAATGCTTCCATGGAGCAGTGATATCTGAATGGAATGTAAATGATAGGGATGAGTTGAGAAGAAGAGCACTCTGATAAGAGAAGACAGAGTGTGATGGGGGAAGTGCAGGAATGGAAATGAG
>NW_012151951.1:4277760-4280318 GCF_000956105.1 Propithecus coquereli
CCCCACAAATTTTCATTCCTTAGGCAGCAATCCATAACTTGTTGCACCTTGAGCATTTGGCCTTGAAAGGCTATGTTTACTTCATGAACTTTTTTTGAGGGGAAAGCTTGATTTCTGGCAATGGAGTATCTGTCCATCTGTCCGTTGGTTTTCTCTATTGCTTTCTCAGCATGGAAGATTTGTTATATCAGTAATTGTCATAGACCTTCCTCCAAAAGCTACATGACAGCATTACAGTGAAGCAACGGTGTTGAGAACTCTGTAGGAGGACTTTATTTTGTTGCCATCATAGCAAACTCCAGGTGCATAAAGGCAAAAAATGTGGCCAATATGTGTGTCTACAGGATTGCAAGGGAACTACACAAGAAGCAAAGGAAAAGGGGAGGGACTTTTTCAATTACGTTACAATAATCATGGCGTTCAGTGTTATTTGATTAGCCCTGGTTGGGATGAGGTAGGGAAGGACAAAAAACAAGCAATGTGACAAAGTGAGAGACACTTGATGACATTAATCAGATTTGAAAGAATCGATTTATTGTTTGCTTTTTTTTTTCTCTGTTTCTGAAGCAGCTTTGGGATGTGTTGGTACTCCACCAGAGAGCTTGTCTTCACTCTGTGGAAAGAGCAAATGGTTAGAGGAATGGGTCAGCTTCCATATCATAATTTGAATCTGGCTCTTAGGATTACTGGAAATAAAGTGGCATAAGCAGCAGAGAATGGCCTGCAGACTGGCACCATGCAACTATTGATTGAGCATATTACATAAATGAAAAAGCAAAGCAGTTGACTAGCACATAGAATCCATGTATAATTTAATGCAAATGTAATCATTTAATGCACATTTAATTTCATGTACAATTCATTGTACATGAACAATGTACATTGATTCAATTTGTACTCCGAAAATTCCACCATCACTATATATTTGGAAAAGCACTTCATAGGGAGACAGGGTAAGAGCAGAGTAGTGGGCAAGAAAGGAACTTATGTCTTCTCTTCCAAAAAATACATGGGTTTCTCAGGCTCCAGGAAGAGTGATGTTGCACACTGCTCCCTAGGGATATCAGAGGATTCAGAATGCAGACATCTAGACTGTTCAGATAAACCACAATAATGAGCTACTACTGACACAGAACTGGAGATGACTTTTGGTCAGCAGAGGGTACTGAGAGAAAAGTAAGAAGGGACAAAGAGTAGCAGAGATAAGAGGCATGCACTAGGACCACACATATAGGAATGGGGTCTGAGGCCAAAATGATAGGAAGCCTCTTCAAAATTGGCAAGATAAATGAAGATAATAGTAATTGAGCTCATGATACATGGGCTACTTTGACATTAGATTGAACAATTCAAGCTTACCTGAAGGCAAATACAATTTCCATGCAAGTTCAGGGTCTTCTTCACAGATATACCTGATAAAATTTAGGCAAGCTCGGTGTCCTTTCCCAATAACAAGGTCAATCAAGACTCGAGCCTTATCCATGACTGTGCAATTTTCATATCTCACTTTGTACATCTCCTCCTGGCTAATTACTCCATCCTCTAATAGGTCATCCAGCAGGGCATTTATTGTACCCTCTCCCACTGAATGGATAAACAAATTCCTCTTCTTCCTCAGGGTTTTGTCTATTGGAAACACAAAGATTCCTCAAATAATGAACACAGCAATTCACTAGCTGAGAAGCAATCATTTTAGTTTTTCCCAGACAAACTTTCTTCTTCACAGGTACATTAGTCTCAAGAAATGATATACCTTTGGATCTTGAGGTATCTACTTGACATAATTCTTTCTGATTCTAGCATTACTTACATGTGATCACTGAGTGACCTAGGACACTTAATTTCATGATTTTTCTGTTAACGTCCTGAATATCAGAATTCATTCTGCTGTAACACACCCCAATTTCTTGAATTCTGAAGGGGGTTGACAGGCTGTTCTCTTTGGTTGCAATAGCTGCCAATACCCATCCTGTGCCTATTCTTACCCTCAGCTAACTCATACCTCTTCAAATTCAGATAAGACTAGCAAAATTATAGCAGAAACCAATAGAGTCCCAGGGTATTCCTCGCCTTATTTTTCCTTCAAAAAATGCAGCAAAAGGCTGGCTGAGCTTCTTCTCTCCCACCTTCTCTCTTCCCCTTTCCCCCTCTAACTCAAAGCTGCTCACATATATCTTCAGCAAGCCTAATGAGATAGGCAATCCTTTCCCAAACTAATTCTTCCCAAAGACTTCTCCCCTTAGAGTGGGAAAGACTCACCAGCCATGTCTCCTCACGCTGGTGTTGGGTGTATAAGTGAAACAGCTGGCAAGATGGCCCTATGTTTTTCAGCAGGATGAGTTTACAGATTGAGAAGTAATAATTACACCTACATGTTTTATAATTAAGAAATATTAGTCACCACTATTCATCTCTACAAATCCTTCATTTTGAAAAACTGAAACTATATATCCATTAAGCAATAATTTCTCATTTTTGCCTTCTACCAACACCAGGAAACCAACATTCAACTTTCTGTCTCTATGAATTTCACTACTCTAGGTAACTCAGATAAGTGG
>NW_012151951.1:4292071-4293059 GCF_000956105.1 Propithecus coquereli
AAGCATTTGTGAATCTGGTAAGACTACAAGAAGAGGGTGGGGCTCTTAAAATGACTAAAACTGAAATTAGAGAAGTGTGATTTCATTACCTAAGTCCAAAGACCCAAACCACCCTCTTTGGCTAGAGACTTCAATTCAGAATATTATTTGAATTCGTATTTAATGACCATAAAATAAATGAATGATGGCCTAAATGATAGGTAGTGTTTTAAATGACAAGTGATGACTTGAAAATTTTGATCTTGGCTCATGTCAGGGTTCTGGAATTTTATTTGCTGCTGACAATTTAGCTTTGTCATCAGGTAATAATGTGGGTATAGATTATCTGTGACATGGAGGCAGAAAGCCCCTAGATGCTAGCTCCACCTGTGTGATTCATAACTCTTTGAAGAGATCAGATTTTCCAGCTATCATTCCTCTGTCTATTCTTGGGTATAAACATTCTAAAACAAATCTACTGAATGTATGTTAGTGAGACCACTAACCAAAAATAAGATTTATTTTTCTTTTCCAGAAATGGTTCCCCCTTCCCAGATTTGGACTCAAATCACCCTTGACTCAACTGTACTTTATTAGTTGTATGAGATGTTGAATGAGTTAGTTTACCTGTCTAGGCTCAGTTTCCTCATCTATTCCATTACCTTACCTGTATCATTCATACTACTGAGATTTATTGTGAATATTTAGTATAATGTGTATAAAATCATTGTCTGAACATAAGTGAAAGTGAATGTTGTTATATTAGGAGAGATCTTTTTTTCTGTTTAACAAGAATCATTTAATTTAATTATCACAACCCTATGGAGTAGAAACTCCCATTTTACACAGGTGAATACATTGAAGCCTAATTAGTTATCAAACAGAAAAGGCAGGATTTGCACACAGGCTTCTCTTAGTCCAGCACCTAGTGTATATTGCTTACTAGCCTTACTCTGCAGATCAATTTTTATTCCACAGATTTAAATGTACAGAATTCACAGGGTTTGAC
>NW_012151951.1:4293109-4294471 GCF_000956105.1 Propithecus coquereli
GACAAAATTTCCTGTCCTATTAGAATTTATATTATGTGGGAGAAACACCTATACTCATTAAATGCATACAAAATACTTTATATTTAGAATTCTTTAGCAGTTAAAAAATATTCTCAGAAGATTTGAGAAATCATATTTTTCAATAATATACTTGTATTGGCTTATACATGTGATAAGGTATAAGGTATATATATATGTGATAAGGTATTAGGTAGATAGTTAGGATCTCTGGCTCTTTTCAGAACAGAGGTTTCCTGCTCTGGTGCTGTCTTGAGCAATTGCTCCATTTGGGTAGGAAGATAAGGGCGGTCACTCCATTTTGGTGTTGCCCCACCTTCAACACTATCCCCAGCAACTCCTACATCTGGTGAAGGAAGGAATGCTTTATCAGTCTGGAAATTCCCCAGCCCAGGCATGATAGGATTTAGAAGTGACACAGAGTAACCTAAAGGAAATTAAGATGCCATTAGCTTAAATCAGCATTGTGGGTCACCCTCCCAGGTGGGCTTTCTAAACAGGAGCTCATATATACGCAGATGGAATTTTGAGGACACATGTTAATCATTTGATAACATCCCACACCTCCCAAGAGAGCCCACCTCCAGACTGGGCTAATAAAAAGAAACAATCTGAGAGGAGAGAGAGAGAGTCACAGAGTGTATCTGTTTCTCCGTTCATGGAGACAGACCAGTTTTGCTCTGCAACGAAGAGCTGCTAGTGTGAAACTGCTTTCTGTCTAAGGTAACCCCTTTGCATTGGCCCTTCTGGTGATTTTTCCAAGCAGGGAGCCAGAGGACCAGAATAATAGTCTGGACTTGACACTTTGGTGTGTCTGATCAATCTTTGGCTAATAGCACAGCAAGAACCTTAGGTAGACTGCCAACACTGATGATGTAATTTGATACATATTTAAATTCTGGGCCAGGTGCCACAGTTGAAATGCCCATGAACTCAGAAATACATAGGGAGCAAGCGAAGTTGGGGTGGGCAGGTCCGTGCCTACCTGATAAGAGTAGTCCTTTCTGAAGGAGCAGGGCTCCTCAGCCTCAGCTGTTTTTGCCAAAGAGAGTGAAGATTTAGCTTACTCTTTCATTTTGTGCGTACTATTTCTTTCATTTAAAGCTATTCTCAATTGGTTCACCATTGTTTTAAAATACTGAGCATATTAAACAAAGCTTGTGTGTGGTTACATTTGACCTTCGGTCCACCTATTGGCCTTCTGTGTTCTTGGCAAAAAATTGCATTTATTTTCTTGGGAATAGGACCTTCTATCTTGGCAGTGTGTTGTAGGAAATTTTGGAGATTTTAACCTATGTTTTCCTTATTTTATCCCCCTTCCCACTTTCCCAACCAAGCTTTTCG
>NW_012151951.1:4304348-4305603 GCF_000956105.1 Propithecus coquereli
GGATATCAGCATTTAATCCTATTAGATTTCCTCTCAGGAATGCTTTTGCTGTATACCACACATTTTGATAACTTGTGTCCCTGTTATCATTAAGTTAGAAGAATGTTTTGATTTCTCTTTGTTTTTCCTCCTTTTCCTAAGAGTCATTCAACAACAGATTGTTTAATTTTCATGATTTTGTGAAGTGGTGTGTATTTCTATTGGAATGGAACTCTAATTTTATACCACTGTGATCTGAGAAGATACACAGCATTATTTCTATTTTTTTTTTTTAATTTGTTGAGGTCTGATTTGTGGCCTAGTATGTGATAAATTTTGGAAAAAGTTCCATGAGCTGATGAGAAGCATGTACATTTGGCTTTATTTGGGTGGAATCCTCTGTAGAGGTCTGTCAGACCCTTTTGTTCTAGAGCTCTGGTTAAGTCCATTATTTCTCTGCTTATTTTCTGTTTAGAAGATCTCCCAAGTTCATTCAGTGGGATGTTGAAGTCCCTGGCTATTACGATGCTATTGTTTATCATGCTATTTAGATAAGACAGAGTTTGCTTTATGTATCTGTGTTGCTCTTGAGTTGGGTGTATAAATATTAAGAATTGTTAAGTCTTCTTGTTGGATCTCCCCTTTCACCATCATATAGTGGCCGTCTTTGTCCTTTCTTACTTTTGCTATTTTAAAGCTTATGTTATCTGAAATAAGTATAGCTACTCCTGCTTTCTTTTGATTTCCGTTTGCCTGGAGGATTGTTTTCTATCTTTTGACCTTGAGCCCAAAAGCATCTTTGTGAGTTAGATGTGTTTCTTGTAAATAGCAGAAACTAGCCTTGTGGATCTTTATCCACTCTGCCAATCTATGTCTCTTCAGAGGACAGTTCAAGCCATTCACATTTATTGAGAGGATTGATATTTGAGGCAGGTTTCCATTCATATTGTTACACAAATTCCTACTGTTTCATTTTACTCCTTGAGCCACCTTGGTGACTAGGTTCTACACTTTAACTCTTGAATGATTTTACTTTGAAGAGTGTCTAGTGTGCTTTTCCTTGTGTAATGCAGATCTGAGTACTTCCCGTAGGGCTAGTCTGGTCTTCACAAATTCCATCAGAGTTTGCTTGTCTAGTAAGGTCTTTATTTCTCCCTCACAGATGAAGCTTAATTTTGCCGGGTAGAGAATTCTAAGTTGGCCATTATTCTGTTTTAGAAGATTAAGGATAGGCACCCAGTCCCTTCTGGCTTGTAAAGTTTCATTTGAGAAGTCT
>NW_012151951.1:4308181-4308512 GCF_000956105.1 Propithecus coquereli
ATGGGCCCAGCGGTCCCATGCTCTATTCCCTATTGTGTATCTTGCACTCTCTGAACTTAGCAGTCAATTCTCCAATTCACCTTTTTTATTTCTAGAGCTTCTTGTCCCGCGCTGCTTCTCTTCAGATTCACGATGCTGTTGCTGTGGGAAAGTGATTCACTCATGTGTAGCTGTCCATGTTCTTCGCCTCCCACTCTGGGAGTGGAGAGCCAGGAGGTCGCCACTAATCTGCCATTTTTTTTTCCCCTCTTTATATTAGGAATGATCTTGAAGGAAGAAGGTATCCTGGTACCTTACATTATTTTGTAAAGTGCTTATAAATTATTGACAA
>NW_012151951.1:4311587-4312247 GCF_000956105.1 Propithecus coquereli
TTATGTAGGGAAAATCACTCTACAGATGAATCTTAAAGCTGTGGAAATAGATAAGACAGTTGAGAGAGAGTCTCTGAGTAAGGTTTAGAATCAAATACTGAGAAATCTTCATTGTCTTCTTGCCATTGAATTAACTTCGTGGATCCATGGTTAATACCAAAGAAGAAGGGTTCCAAGGATGTACTTGCTTTGGAAATACCATTCATTACTGGTAAGGGAGGAGTCATTGCTGGGAAGCGTTGTGTACTATGATCCTTTCTAGCATGGGGTTCTGAGGAAAGACGAACTCTTATTAAAATAGTCACTTAACAATCCTGAAGATTATTTCCCCCATTACCCTGGGTATTTGTCACTGTCAATTCTTTTCATAGCCTGGTGGATCATTCATTTCAAGGTGTGACTATCAAGAAACAATGGGATTTAATGATTGATGTCTTAAAATGAAACTCATTTCTTGAAATGGACATGTCTTCATGGCTGCACAACTGACTACCACGTTGTGAGTATTTCCAATATGAAACTGTCGAACTCAGAGCTGCCTAGACTACGAGGGAAAAAAGGGGAAAAAATATAAAGAAAAGGCTTTGCCACTGGGAACCCATCCTTTCAAAGATTTGTTACAGAGGCAAGTAGTTAAGCAATCCTCTTGTTTTCACCTAA
>NW_012151951.1:4312297-4314368 GCF_000956105.1 Propithecus coquereli
ATATCTGTGATTCTTATATTTGGCTTCTTTACATAATCCCACATTTCTTACATATTTTGGTCTTGTCTCTTGTTTTGCTCTTCTTTTTCTTTGTCCGATTTGTTAGCACATAGGCTTTATCTTCAAGTTCTGAGATTCTTTCCTCGCTGTGATCCATTCCATTCTTGAGGCTTTCCACTGCGTTTTGAAGTCCTTTGAAAGCCTCCCTCATTTCCAAGATTTCTATTTGATTTTTCCACAATATTTCAATTTCTTTAGAGACTTTTTCATTCTTTTACTGTATTGTTCTTGTGGTTTCTTTATGTTGGGTTTCTATTTTCTCTTCAATTCCATTGAGTTTTCTTACAATCCATATTCAGAATTCTTCTTCTGTCAATTTAATTGTATCATGTAAGTTGTTATGTATTGATGGAGATCAAATATTTTCTTCTGGGGGAGACTTTTCTCTCTAAATCTTCATATTTCCAGTGTTCTTTCACTGATTCTTTCTCATCAGGCTACTTTTTCAAGAACTAGGGATGCTGGGACTGGTTATGGCTTTAACTCTGAAACCCCAAAGGGACGTTCCTTTACAGTGCTGGGGAGATGTGCTCTGGTCCTGTACTGTCTTAGAGGTATTTTAGCCTGTTGGCTTGTCTCTGACCTGTTGTCTTCACCTCTCGCCAAAGGAAATTAGTAAGTTTCAACCCCTTGCTTAGTCTCCCAGGTGGTGAATCACTCTTGTGTGCGTGACTCCACTGTCCTCTGCTAGTTTGAGATAAAAGGCACTGTGTTGGGCTATGGAGTTACCCTCTCTTTTGTTGCTTGTAGTTTGCATGGAGGAGTCAATTATCAAGGTATTCCAATACCTTTGTTTTCAGCTCTAAACCCCCAAATGGGATATACCAGTGCCCCAATCTTTGGGAAATGTCTTGTCACTCCCAAGGGTTACTTGAGCCCTATTGCCACTTTAGGTGGGGTAAGAAGAGCAACAGGTGCCTGAAGCCTGAGAGCGTATGCTTCAGTGGTTACTTGATCTGCTGTTAGGGGAGAGCTGCTAATATGTCATTCAGGGCTCTTTCTCCACACTTGTGAGGCAGCTCCAGATGGGGGTTGTCAATTGGTGCAATTTCTGAGGACTCTGGCCAAGATTTTCCTTCCTGGACCACAAGCCCCAAAGCTGGCAGCAGCCTGGGCACCAAGCACGAGCCCTAGTGTTTTGTTCTCATCAGATGATCAAGACCAACCCACTGGTCTAATTAAACAGTCTGTCCCCTTTTACTTAGTTCCAAGGACCCACAGATTCACCCCAGTCACACAGAGAAAGTGACTTTTTTCCTTTCTCCCTACCTCCAAGTGTGTTGCCTGCCCTGCCGGGCTGGGGAAGGGGTGTTGCCTGAGACTGCACGCTGCATGTTCCAGTCCAGAAAACCTCTTCTCTCATTTCTCCCCTCCTCCAAGGGAGGGGTCTGCCCTGGCATAGAGGAAGTCAAGCCAGTCAAGCCACAGAACTAGGGGAGAGGCACTGCCAGAGGCCACTGTGTGGAAAGAGGCTTCTATCTTTAGTCCGCCACTCCAAGGGCAGGGTTAGTTTGGTCAGTGTGAAATACAAGTAGCCGGGCAGGGGGGCAGAAGCGCTGTCCCAGGCACCGCGGGTCTCAGCCAAGAAAATGGCTTCTCTTGTTTCTCCGCCCTTCCAAGGGAGGAGCCTGGTCAGTGTGAGGTAGAAGTGGCCAGGCAAGAAGCTCCTCCGAGGCTGTGGTGTCCTTCGGGCAACTTAGCCCCAAAAGCAGCCCCTCTCATTACTCCGCCCCTTCAAGGGCAGGGATTGACCTGCCCATGCGAAAAGGCAAGCAGGTAGGGGTGGAATGTTCAGAAAGCGGCTTTTCTCATTACTCCCCTCTTCCAAAGGCAGGGCTTGTTCTGCAGGGCAATGGCAGAGGCACCGCCTGAGTCCATTGCCTGGGCCGACCCTGCTGGGCTGCAGAAGGGGCAGTGCCCAGTTCGGCAACATGCCACAGCGTTTTTAGGCTATGTGCTCCCAAAATGGTGGCTGCTCACCCACGGAGAGCCAGCACTGGAGGCGACTGTT
>NW_012151951.1:4314418-4316837 GCF_000956105.1 Propithecus coquereli
ATCCATATATAAAATCTCATAGCATTATTAGTTATTTCATGCTTACATAGGTAATATTCCCAATTAGATTACCTACACCTATAGACAACTACAGCCAGGAATTGCAGCTTACAATTATTTTTTTGTCTTCCATGTTATCCAGTTACAAAATAAATAGTAAATAAACAGAAGAATAAATGAATAAATGCAATGGAAATTAGATCTCTGTTTCATCCTAGGGTGGAAGATGATATGAATATAGGATGAGGAACATGACCTCATACTATCTCACGGCAATTCTAGAAAAAGTTTTGCTTTGGGGGCCTCAGAACTATGTGTGTTAAAGAGAGGTTTCTCTGTCCCTTTCTTCTCATCTCCCCCAATTTCATGATTTGAATATATCATATTTCTAGTCATCTCTTTACTTTAGTTTCTGGAATTTCTCTTGGGGACCAAAATTGAATGTATCTGTGAATTCTTTTGATACTTACATTTGTAGTCCACCATGGACTTCTGGAAACGTTTTAGGAGATATGTCATGAAATGATTCATGCTATCTTACCTCTCACACTTGACACTTCATGCTGTATCCTTTTCCATCAACTGGATGAAAGATAACTTTGAATTTGGCAGCTGCATGCTAAAGATTCTAAAGCCAAACATGGTTCTTGAATTATCTCTTTGAGGAGAGACAGTCCATGTGTATGGAAACATTCTTTTTGGAATATTCTTGAACAAAAAATACATGTCTATCATGTTTAAGCAGTTATACATTTTTGAGTTTATTTGTTACATCATACAGAGAAATTTTTAAAGATGCTTCCATCTTCAATGCATAATTTATTGATTCAGTTATGGATAACTTATTCATGTAAGGTCTAGGTGAGCAAGGACCTTATTTGTCTTGTTCATCCTAGGAATCTTAGCCCATGGAACAGTGCCTTGAAGATAGTAGGTGTGCAATAAATGTTTATCTATTGTATAAATAACTCTTGCTACTTTTGACAGGGTCATTCATTCAATCATGTGTTCAACAACTATTAATAGTTAATGAATAAATAGTTCATGACTAATAAATAGTTAATGAATATATGCCTACTATGAGTCAGGTCTTCTGCTACATGGGGATATAGTCGCAAATGAGACATGCATGTTCATTGTTTCCAATGGAATCTACAGTCTACTGAGGAGAAGTGATGGATTTATAAAAGAAAAATGCAATGAAACTATGGCAGAGGAAATGTATGATACTGGAGGAGCAGGGATCTAAAATAGGATGATGCCAAGAGGATGGAAAAACTTGGATACATTTGGTTAAAGAATATAAAAATGTATCACTTCTTGTATGTTTGGGGTTCAGGAAAAGGATAAGTCTAGGATTAATTGAAAGCTTCTATTTGCAATGCTAAGTAGATCGTGGTGCCATTTGTAGATAGGGTAAATTGGGAGAGGAACAGCTTTGGGGGAAGATGATGAGGTTAGCTTTGAGCATGATCAGTTTGAAGTGATTACAGTTGTCCCATATGACTAGGTGTGTTGGCTCACATTGTTGTCCTAGCTACTCTGAAGGCTGAGTTGGGAGGGTCCCTTGAGGCCATCAGTTTGAGACCAGCCTGAGTGATATAGCGAGACCCCATCTCTCAAAAACAAAAAATGTTCAATAAGGAGCTAAAGAGATATGTTGGGGACTCAGAAAAGTGATTTGGGTTTGAGAATTTTATGTAGGGAAAATCACTCTACAGATGAATCTTAAAGCTGTGGAAATAGATAAGACAGTTGAGAGAGAGTCTCTGAGTAAGGTTTAGAATCAAACCCTGAGAAATCTTCACTGTCTTCTTGCCATTGAATTAACTTCCTGGATCCATGGTTAATACCAAAGAGGAAGGGTTCCAAGGATGTACTTGCTTTGGAAATACCATTCATTACTGGTAAGGGAGGAGTCATTGCTGGGAAGCTTTGTGTACTATGATCCTTTCTAGAATGGGGTTCTGAGGAAAGACGAACTCTTATTAAAATAGTCACTTAACAATCCTGAAGCTTATTTCCCCAAGTACCCTGGGTATTTTTCACTGTCAATTCTTTTCATAGCCTGGTGGATCATTCATTTCAAGGTGTGACTATCCGGAAACAATGGGATTTGATGACTGATGTCTTAAAATGAAACTCATTTCTTGAAATGGGCATGTCTTCATGGCTGCACAACTGACTACCACGTTGTGAGTATTTCCAGTATGAAACTGTCGAACTCAGAGCTGCCTAGACTACGAGGGAAAAAAGGGGAAAAAATATAAAGAAAAGGTTTTGCCACTGGGAACCCATCCTTTCAAAGATTTGTTACAGAGGCAAGTAGTTAAGCAATCCTCTTGTTTTCACCTAACCATAGGGTATATAGCTACAGCACCATGCATGAAATAAATGAGTGAAATGACTCAGAGCACCA
>NW_012151951.1:4317763-4322572 GCF_000956105.1 Propithecus coquereli
GAATGGAATGTAAATGATAGGGATGAGTTGAGAAGAAGAGCACTCTGATAAGAGAAGACAGAGTGTGATGGGGGAAGTGCAGGAATGGAAATGAGGGAAGATTGTAGATAGAGGACTTAGCAGAAGAGTTAGTGAGCTGCTTGAGGAGACTAAGTAGATAAGCAGGCCATGGAGAGGAACTTTTGTTGGCCATGTCGAAGGCCAAGACATGAACTAGTTAAGTTCATGTCTAAAACTAGTTAAGTTTTAGGTGGGGGTGTGACATATATTTCCCCTGAAACATCAGACTACAACAATGGTGGCTCCAAAATAGTTTTGTAAGAGGGGCTTATGGATGATCATCTGGTTGAGGAAAGTGGGAATCAGGAGAGCTAAAGGAATTGTCTTGAACTGTGTTTTCTTAGATTCTACTATTTGATCTAGATTTATGTTGCCAGGGTAGATTGAGAGAAGTCTGTGTTGAGCTACTTCTGGGCTGCAGGGATCAAGTCAGGCTAGGTAGTAAAGGGGCAGCTTGGAATGAGGGACTCCTTTATGTCCTTCCTTTCAGGGACCTTCCTAGATATCACTGCGTATTTGCTGCTGCCGCCCAGTAGAAATTGCCACCACCCAGAGCTGCTCATTGGCTCCAATAGCTTCGCTGAAGGCAAGGAGTCTCTTGAGCCACTCCAATCCTCACATAATTTACGTGGACTGGGCAGGTTTTTACCATCTTGATTTGACTATTTATAAGTTGTGTACTATACATGGCATTAAAGAAAAATTATTTGTGATCTCTGCAATGTGAGTTATGATTCCTATTCCCTGGACTTGTAATCCTTCACTAGTATCATGATTCTGTGTCTCTGCGAATAAAGGTAGCAATAAAATCATTATACTTGCCGGCAAAATTTATTCCTTGCTAAGTTGTTGGCAAGTTTTTGGCTTAGCCCTTTACAAGCTGATTGAGTTCATTCAAAGACTCTATGTGGATAGTGTTTTTAATTCCCTTTTACATATCAGGAAATTGTGCCTCTGAAAGGTTAAGATATTCTCCAAATGATTATAGAGCTTATAACAGACCTGTCTAGACCTCAAATCTGTGAACACTGAGCATACTGCCAAACTACCCACAAAGTATGATTCCCTCAAAGCAGTTTCTTCAAAGAAAGCACCTGGTTACATATGAAAAACCCCTCACTCCAGTCTCTGGTACCTCCAAGAAAACTTCCTGTCAGTGGCACATGCCTCCTCTCTGGAGAAAAACACTGAAAATGCTCACTATATTTAGTGTCATCCTACAATAATTTTTCTCATAATTTATGACTGACAAATTTTTAAAAATGGAATCAGATTAAGATTTATTTTGGCTTTATAAAGATGTCATCATAAGTGCACAAACCTGAAAAATCCAGTGAATGTTTTGTCTTAGTTCCTGAAACTCCATCCTTTGCTACAACACATGCTAGAAATTGGAAAAATTGGCAAAAGCTGTCAAATTAAATACCCTCCTGAGCCTTCTAGAAGATCATATTTCATTATTTAACACTATATACACAAGGAAAAGACAGTGTAAGCAGAAATAATGACCATTTTCCTGCTCTGAAGGGTACAAAGCCAGGGTGTGCCATCATGCTCTTGACCCCACAAATTTTCATTCCTTAGGCAGCAATCCATAACTTGTTGCACCTTGAGCATTTGGCCTTGAAAGGCTATGTTTACTTCATGAACTTTTTTTGAGGGGAAAGCTTGATTTCTGGCAATGGAGTATCTGTCCATCTGTCCGTTGGTTTTCTCTATTGCTTTCTCAGCATGGAAGATTTGTTATATCAGTAATTGTCATAGACCTTCCTCCAAAAGCTACATGACAGCATTACAGTGAAGCAACGGTGTTGAGAACTCTGTAGGAGGACTTTATTTTGTTGCCATCATAGCAAACTCCAGGTGCATAAAGGCAAAAATGTGGGCTATATGTGTGTCTACATGACTCAAGGGAACTACACAAAAAGCAAAGAAAAAGGGAAGGGACTTTTTCAATTATATTACAATCATCATGGCCTTCAGTGTTATTTGATTAGCCTTGGTTGGGATGAGGAAGGGAAGGACAAAAAACAAGCAATGTGACAAAGTGAGAGACACTTGATGACATTAATCAGATTTGAAACAATCAATTTATTGTTTTCTTTTTTTCTCTGTTTCTGAAGCAGCTTTGGGACGTGTTGGTACTCCACCAGAGAGCTCGTCTTCACTCTGTGGAAGGAGCAAATGGTTAGAGGAATGGGTCAGCTCCCATATCATAATTTGAATCTGGCTCTTAGGAGGACTGGAAATAAAGTGGGATAAGCAGCAGAGAATGGCCTGCAGATTGGCACCATGCAACTATTGATTGAGCATATTACACAAAAGAAAAAGCAAAGGAGTTGACTAGCACCTAGAATCCATGTATAATTTAATGCAAATGTAATCATTTAGTGCACATTTAATTTTAGGTACAGATTGAATTTGTACTCTGACAATTCCACCATCGCTATATATTTGAAAAAACACTTAATAGGAGACAGGGTAAGAGCAGAGTAGTAGGCAACAAAGGAACTTATGTCTTCTCTTCCAAAAAATACATGGGTTTCTCAGGCTCCAGGAAGAGTGATGTTTCACACTGCTCCCTAGGGACATCAGAGGATTCAGAATGCAGACATCTAGACTCTTCAGATAAACCACAATAATGAGCTACTACTGACACAGAACTGGAGATGACCTGTGGTCAGCAGAGGGTACTGAGAGAAAGAATAAGAGACACAGAGGAGCAGAGAAAAGAGACATACACTAGGACCACACATATAGGAGGAATGGGGTCTGAGACTGAGATGATAGGAAGCCTCTTCTAAACTGACAAGATAAATGAAGATAATAGTCACGTAGGTCAGGATACAGGGACTATCTGGATATTAGATTGAATGATCCAATCTTACCTAAGTGCAAACACAACTTCCATGCAAGTTCAGGGTCTTCTTCACAGAGATGCTTGATAAATTTTTGGGAAGCTCGGGGTCCTTTCCCAATAACGAAGTCAATCAAGACTCGAGCCTTATCCATGACTGTGGAATTTTCATATCTCACTTTGTACATCTCCTCTTGGCTAATTACTCCATCCTCTAATAGGTCATCCAGCAAGGCATTTATTGTACCCTCACCCACTGAATGGATAAACAAATTCCTCTTCTTCCTCAGGGTTTTGTCTATTGGAAATACAAAGATTCCTCAAATAATGAACACAGCAATTCCCCAGCATAGAAGCAATCATTTTAGTCTTTCCTAGCCAAACTTTCTCCATTACAGGGTACACTTGTCTCAAGAAATGACATACATTTGGATCTTGAGATACCTACTTGACATAATTCTTTCTGATCCTAGCATTACCTACGTGTTGTCACTGGGTGACCTGGGACACTTGATTTCACGATTTTTCTGTTAACCTCCTGAATATCAGAATTCATTCTGCTGTAACACACCCCAATTTCTTGAACTCTGAAGGGGGTTTACAGGCTGTTCCCTCTGGGAGCAAGACCTGCCAATACCCATCCTGTGCCCATTCTCACCTTCGGCTAACTCATATCTCTTCAAATTCAGATAAGACTAGCAAAATCATAGCAGAAACCAAGAGAGTCCTAGGGTATTCCTGGCATTATTTTTCCTTCAAAAGATGCAGCGAAAGGCTGGCTGACTTTCTTCCCTCTCACCTTCTCTCTTCCCTTTTCCCCCTCTAACTCAAAGCTGCTCACATATATCTTCAGCAAGCCTACTGAGAATGGCAATCCTTTCCTAAACTAATTCCTCCCCAATACCTCTCCCCTTAGAGTGGGAAAGACTCACCAGCCATGGCTCCTCACTGGCGTTGGGTGTACAAGTGAAACAGCAGGCAAGGTGGCCCTATGTTTTTCAGCAGGATGAGTTTACATATTGAGAAATAACAATTACACCTACACGTTTTATAATTAAGAAATATTAGTCACCACCATTCATCTCTACAACTCCTTCATCTTGGAAAACTGAAACTATATATCCATTAAGCAATACTTTCTCCTTTTTTGCCTTCTACCAGCCCCTGGAATCCAACCTTCAACATTCTGTCTCTATGAATTTGACTACTCTAGGTAACTGATATAAGTGGAATCACACAGTATTTGTCTTTCAGAGACAGACTTAATTTCACTTAGTATAATGTCCTTCAGGTTCATCAGTGTTGCTGCATGGGTCACAATTCCTTTCTTTTTAAGGTTTATTAATATTCTCTTTTATGTATGTACATTTTGTTTACCTGTTCATCTAACAAGGAACACAGGTTGCTCCCACCTTTTGGCTATTGTGAATAATGCTTCTATGAATGTAGGTGTACAAATATGACTTTGAGACTCTGCTTTCAATTATTTTAGATATAAACCCAGAAATTGCCAGGTAATAGGGTAATTTTATTTTTAATTTTGTGTGGAAGCACTATATTGTTTTCCATAGCAGCTGTGCTATTTTACATGACCACATACAATGCACATGGGTTCTAATTTCTCTGCATCCTCAATAATACTTGTTATTTTTTATTCTTTTGATAGTGGCCATGCTGATGGGTATGTGATGAACTAAGACTGTTTAACTCTTTTCCACCATGCTGCACCCAGACTCTGGGCTGTCTCCAAACACAAGAAGGGTATGTATTCCTGTGAAGCACTTTTGCATTTTGGAAGGAAAATGTGTTTTTGTTTGTTTGTTTGTTTATGTATTTATTTATTTATTTTATTTCAGCATGTTATGGGGGTACAGATGATTGGGTTACGTATG
>NW_012151951.1:4326410-4328410 GCF_000956105.1 Propithecus coquereli
GTATTTATTTTGTCATTAATGACCTTAAAATAGTGGGCAGACAATTCAGATGTTTGAAACAGTTAAACATAATGCACATCAGTAAACGATAAAATACTTACGAGTGATTTTGATAAAAGTGGAATAGAAATTAACAGAAAAAGATGAAAATGTCAGTGACTATAATGTTTGAATGTCAGTGATTATAATTTTTGAATGGAAAGGACAGGATTTTGTTTTCTCATTTTTTCTGGGGACCACTCAAGCATTTGTGAATCTGGTAAGACTACAACAAAAGAGTGGGTCTCTTATAATGAATAAAATTGAAATTAGAGATGTGATTTGATTACCTAACTCCAAAAGACCCAAACCACCCTCTTTGGCTAGAGACTTGAATTGAGAATATTATTTAAATTCAGATATAATGACCATAAAGTAAATGAATGATGGGCTAAATGATAGGTAGTGTTTTAAATGACAAGTGATGACTTGAAAATTTTGATCTTGGCTCATGTCAGGGTTCTGGAATTTTATTTGCTGCTGAAAATTTAGCTTTGTCATCAGGTAATAGTGTGGGTGTAGAGTATCTGTGACATGAAGGCAGAAAGCCCCTAGATGCTAGCTCCACCTGTGTGATTCATAACTCTTTGAAGAGACCAGATTTTCCAGCTATCATTCCTCTGTCTATTCTTGGGTATAAACACTCTAAAACAAATGTACTGAATGTATGTTAGTGACAGCACTAACCAAAAATAATATTTATTTTCCTTTTCCAGAAATGTTTCCCTTTTAACCAGATTTGGAGTCAAATCACCCTTGATGCAACTGTAGTTTATTAGTTGTATGAGATGTTGAATGAGTTAGTTTACCTGTCTAGGCTCAGTTTCCTCATCTGTGTCATTACCATCTGTGTCTTTCCATTACCTCATCTGTGTCATTCATATTACTGAGATTTATTGTGAATTATTTAGTATAATATGTTTAAAATCATTGCCTGACATAAGCAAAAATGAATGTTATTGTATTAGGAATGATTGAAGGAAGAAGGTATCCTGGTACCTTACATTGTTTTGTAAAGTGCTTATAAATTTCTACATGTTAAACAAGACAAAATATATCTCCATTTTATTAAGAATACTAAGTATCAGTGATTCAGAGACCTGCCTAGCCCAAGGAGCCTCTCACTCAATCCTGGGCTTTGTGTGTTGTGCTACTTGCTTCCCATACTCCCACTGTGGGAGGATATATGGAGAACATCATCAGGGAAGATAGGATTCCAACCCTGCCCTTAAGGAATTTAAAATAATTTGGGGCTGATAAGGCATAAGCATAGGAAGAGATTGTATGACAATACAGGAGAACATAGACTAAACATGCTATAAGATATCGGAAATGGGAGAATTAAAATAGATTTCCTAAAGCAAACAGGAAGATTTCATACAGGTAACTGAAAATGCTTGCAGACTCTGTCAGGTGAAGGTGTTTAGATAAGAACTAGAAGTTAATGATTTGCTGATAGCTTGTCCTGTATCTGGGTACTGTAATGGGTGGTTTAACTAGCCAAGCAGCACTGGGAAAATGACATCTGCACCCTACCCAGATTTGCAGATAAGGAAATTGAGGCTTCCAGAAAACAAACCTCTTACCCAAGATTATAGAATCAGCGAATGTGTAAAGTGTGATTTGATTATTTAAGTACCAAGACCATAACTGTGTATCTGTACAGAGCAGAGGTGAGAGATCAGAACAATTCAGACACCAGAAATAATACGAACAAAATCAGGAGGTGAGAAGCATGTGAGCAAGGGAAAGAACATAAAGACTTAAGTGGAGCAGGAGCCCATTCTACTAAATGAAATATTACAAGAATGAAAAAACAAGCACCACATATACTCACCATCAAATTGGTATTAATTGAGCAACACTTATGTTCACATATTGTAATAGCATTCATCGGGTGTTGGGCAGGTGGGAGGGGGGAAAAGGGGATGGATATATTGACACTTAATGAGTGTGGTGCG
>NW_012151951.1:4328460-4331095 GCF_000956105.1 Propithecus coquereli
AACATTTTAACTGCTGATCTCATGCAAGGAACTTAACTGTGCCTCAGTTTTCCCATCTGCCAAATAGGGTTGATGATAATTTCTACCTATAGTGTTATTGTTAGTAATTAATGAATCATACAAGTTGTTAAAATATTAATAGTATCTAGCACAAAGGAAGTACCTCAATAACTATTATTGCATGTGTCCATGTAACAACCCTAATTCATCTCCTCAATTCATTCAACATAAACACTCAACAGAGTTATTTACTGAGGATCAACCCTCTGTGCCAGATACTACTATAGATGCTAGGGATATAGGAATGACCAAAACAGACAAAATTTCCTGTCCTATTAGAATTTATATAATCGTGGGAGAGACACTTATACTCACTAAATGCATACAAAGTACTTTATATTAAGAATTCTTTAGCAGTTAAAAAATATTCTCAGAAGATTTGAGAAATCATATTTTTCACTAATGTATTAGCTTATACATGTGATGAGGTATAAGGTATATACATGTGATAAGGTATTAAGTAGATAGTTAGGATGTGTGGCTCTTTTCAGAACGAAGGTTCCCTGCTTTGGTGCTGTCTTGAGCAATTGCTCCATCTGGGTAGGAAGATAAGGGCGGACACCCCATTTTGGTGTTGCCCCACCCTCAATCCTATCCCAAGAAACTCCTACACCTGATGAAGGAGGGCATGCTTAGCAAATTGGCAATTCTCAGCCCAGGCATATAGGATTTAGAAAGTGACCTAGAGTAACCCAAGATTAATTATTATGCCATTAGCTTGAATCAGCACATTGTGGGTCACCCTCCCAGGTGAGCTTTCTTAAAGGAAACTTGTATATGTTCAGATGGAATTTTGAGAACACTTGTTGATAATTTGATAATATCCCACACCTCCTGAGAGCCCATCTTCAGACTGGGCTAATAAAAGGAAACAATCCAAGAAGAGAGAGAGAGAGTGAGCAAGTGTGTTTCTTTGCTCATGGAGACAGACCAGTTTTGTTCTACAACGAAGAGCTGCTAGTGTGAAACTGCTTTCTGACTGAGGTAATTCCTTTGTGTTGGCCCTCCTAGTGATTTTTCCAAGCAGGGACTTTGAGGACCAGGATAATAGTCTGGACCTGGTGTGTCTGGTCTGTCTTTGGGTAAGATCACAGCAAGAACCAAAGGTAGACTGCCACCCCTGACAATATAATTTGATGTATATTTAAAATCTGGGCCAGGTGCCACAGTTGAAATGCCCATGAACTCAGAAATACGTAGGGAGCAAGGGAAGTTGGGGTGGGGAGGTCTGTGCCTACCTGGTAGGAGTAGTCCTCTCTGAAGGAGCAGGGCTCCTCAGACTCGGCCGTTTTTGCCAAAGAGAGTGAAGATCCAGCTTACTCTTTCATTTTCTGTGTACTATTTCTTTCATTTAAGGCTATTTTCAATTGGTTTACCATTATTTTAAAATACTGAACATATTAACCAAAGCTTGTGTGTGGTTACAATTGACCTGCAGTCCACCTATTTGCCTTTTGTGGTCTTGGCAAAAAATTGCATTTATTTTCTTGGGAATAGGACCTTCTATCTTGGCAGTGTGTTGTAGGAAATTTTGGAGATTTTAAACTATGTTTTCCTTATTTTATCCCCTTCCCACTTTCCCTACCAAGCTTTTCACATACTCTGTTTTTTTTAGGGAATATTTGGGGTAGGATAGAAATTAGAGATGGAAAGACACACTAGGATCTGGAACAAGAAGAGGACAAAGCACAAAAAGAGTGGAATGTTGCTGTGGAAATCCAGGGAGAAGACTATTATCCTCATAGTATACTTTTATTCTCATGTACTGGGAAAAGGGATAGAAGTGTTTGGGTTGCCAGCCAGCCAGGAAAACACACCAGTCTGTGCAGTACCATGAGATAGTGTCTGACACAGCTGATGGCGAAGTCATACTTCTAGGAAGCAAAACTGAAGGCACCAGAATGCCCAAATGCAGCCCTGGTTCCGAGTTATTTTAAAGCCAAGCGGAGAGCTCTTAGATATGACAGTCCACTGCTGGCTTTAAAAATGAAAATTGAAATTGAATAGAATGAAATGTTACAGAATGGAATGTTACAAATATATGCTGTGAAGTGGAATACTAGGGAATGCTCTAGAATGGAATGCTACAGAATGGGGGAAAAAAGATGTAGACTACGTGCCACATTTTAAATTATTTATCATTATTTAACCACTGTATTGAGGTGACATAATAGGGATCACTAACCCACAGCATTGTCTAGGAGACAAATTGGAAAAGCAGGTGAGGTTATTTGGACACTTGTGGAAACCAGAGCATCTGTGAAAAATCACAAATGTTTGACATTGTTGAATATGAGGACTCTATGACTTAATAAGGATTATTTTTCTGGTTCCCAGCTGAATGGATGACTATGGTTAGACAAGCAAATAATCAGTTAATTTTCCTGTATTGAGTAATTCTGTTTTACATTCAGGCTTATGTGATACTTTAGAAACAAAATTGAAGCCACGTGTTCTCAAAATATATTTTGACAAAGCATTTAATAATCCTTTATCACCTTTTGCTTTATGTGAAAAAATACTTTGGGTCCTCCTACCTTTTTACCTGAGCTATACATATAGCATCTGTTATGAC
>NW_012151951.1:4344985-4346737 GCF_000956105.1 Propithecus coquereli
TTTTCCTCTATTATTCTCTCAAAGAGGTTTTCCATGCTTATTGCTTTTTCCTCTCCCTCAGGGACACCTATAATTCTTAGATTATTTTACTTTGTATAATCCCACATTTCCCTCAGTGATTGTACAGTCTTATGTGTTCTTTTTCTGCATTTTTTACTGACTGGGTTACTTCAAAATCCTTTTCTTCAAACTCTGAAATTCTTTCTTTTGCTTGGTCTACTTTGTTGTTAAAGTTCTATGATATATTTTGAAACTCTCTGGATGACTCCTTCATTTCTTTAAGATCTGTTATCTTTTTTCTAATGTTATCTATCTCTTTAGTGAATTTTTTATTCAAGTACTGAATTATTATTTTTCATTTCTTTTTGATAGTTTTCTACCATCTTCTCAGTTCCATTCATCTTACTTGCCATTCATAATCTGAATTCCATAGCTATCATTTCAACAATTTCCTTTTGGTTGGAATTAATTACTAGAGAGTTATTGTGATCCTTTGAGGGTATCGAGACTGCATGTTTTTTCATGTTGCTGGAGTTTTATGCTGCTGTTTTCTCATCTGGGGCCACGTGTCTCAGCTCAAAACAGATAGCAGAAATGGTACACCTGTTCTCCTCTGCTGAGACCTCTGTTGCTCAGTGAAGATAGAAATGTGTCCCTGGATGGTGTGCTCGGGTCCTATTCTGGAAACTTGACCAGGTAGGAGAAGGGCAGATGTACTCTGTGCCTTTAGTGCTGCAACTCTGCTATAGCTCTCCTATTCCTCTGTGATTGTCATTAGGCTACTGTGGTAGGGCTTGCCTCTGGTACTAGGTGCACACACAAGATAAAGATTGTCAGCAGGACTGGGTGTGCTCACTGGATGGAGGAGATCCACTGGGCATGGAATGCATGTATGCAGGCCTGGGCAGACAAGCTGTCAGGCATATGGTCTAGGAAATGTCTGTGCAAGCTGTGGTGTAGGATGCACACAGGGCACCTGTGCAAGATGGTGTGGAGAAGGGTCTGTGGTATGTATACCTCCCAGATCCACAGGCTATAGCTGTACTACCTTTTGTCCCACTGGGAGTCTTTCAGACAGCAGCAGTGGCGATAGCTATCCAGCTGCCCCAGCAGTCAGCAGTGGGTGCTCAGGGCTACAGGCATATGCTCCACTCAGGTCCTTCAGGAAGTCCTGTTGAGCATGATTACCCAGGCCACAGAAGCAGGTGCTGGGCCCTTGGTCTCCTCCACCCAGGGACCCCAGTGGCAGTGGTGGTAGCAGGGGTGCACCTCACCTGCCCATGAGGCACACACAAGCAGAGTGTCTGAATTCCCTACTCCCTCCACACCTGGGAGGGGTAAAGGGAAAGCTACAGTCACAGATCTGACCCCTGGGCAAAAGTTGTGGTCTAAGATTCGGATGTTACAGTGGCATCTGCCAGTGTCCAGAGCTCACAAACCAGCCATTCCTTCTCTTTGGAGGAATGTGGCTGCACGGCTTCTGGTCAGGTCTCTGTATCAGTCCAGAGGCCTGCTGCAGTGGAGGGGCCCTCCCACTGCTCCAGTTTCAGTATCCTCAAGGGAAATGTGGAGTCTAATATTTCCTTTTCTTTCCCTTTCTCTCATGTGGGTACCTTCCCTAATTACCTCCAGTCCTTCTGAGCAGCTCTTCTTCACTTCACTTCTTCTGTCTTCTTCACTTCACTTCAGTCCTGTCTCCTTTCCATGGATTCCCAGTGCTCTTGCTCAGCTGATCAATCCAAAGGTGGGTAT
>NW_012151951.1:4346787-4349236 GCF_000956105.1 Propithecus coquereli
CAATTACTTTTAAATAGATTTTTAGAAATTGGAACTTATGAAAATACAAACTAAAATCATTGAGATTAAGATTCTAAGAATAGGTTTGAGAGAACTGGTGAACTACAAGATAAATACAAACAAGTTATGACTCCAGATTCATTCTTTTTGTTTAAGGTTGCTTGGACTGTTCGGGTTTCTCTTGGGTCCCAAACAAAGTGTAGAATTACATTTTCTAGATCTATGTAATATCATGTTGGTACTTTAGGGAGGATTGTGTTGAATCTATAAACTACTTTGGGCAGGATGGACATTTTAATATTGTTGATTCTGCTGATCCATGAGAATGAAATGTTTTTCCATTCATTTGTGGCACCTGAGATTTCTTTCATCAGTGTTTTGTAGTCCTCATTGTAGTGATCTTTCACCTTCTTGGTTATTCCTAGGTATTTTATCTTTCTTTGTAGCTATTGTGAATGGTATTGAGTCTTTGATTCAATTCTCAACTTGACTGTTACTGGTACATAGTACACTGATTTGTGTACATCGATTTTGTAACCTGAGACTTTTCTGAATTTATTTACCAATTCTAGGAGTTTTTGGTGGGGTCTTTGGGATTTTCTAGATACAATATCATATCATCAGCAAAAACAGATAGTTTCACCTCTTCTTTTCTGATTAGGATACACTTTATTTCTTTCCCTTGCCTGATTTCTCTGCCTAAAACTTCCAGTACTATCTTGAATAGAAGTGGTGACAGTAGGCTCCCTTGTCTTGTTCCAGTTCTTAGGGGGAATGATTTCAACTTTTCCCCATTCAGTGTGATGTTGGCTGTGTGTTTTTCACACATGGATTTTATAATTTTTAGGTGTATTCCTTGTATACCTAGTTTGTTGAAGGCTTTTTTTTATCATGAAAGGGTGCTGGATTTTATCAATGTGTTTTCTGCATCTATTGAAATGATCGTGTGGTCTTTGTTTTTGATTCTGTTTACATGGTGAAGGATGTTTATTGATTTGCATATATTCAACCATTCTTGCATTCCTGGGATGAAACTTGATCATGATGAATTAATTTTTTGATGAGCTGTTGAATTTGGTTTGCTAGTATTTTATTGAGCATTTTTCCATCTATGTTTATAAGGGATATTGGTTTGTAGTTTTCTTTTTTAGTTGTGTCCTTTCCTGGTTTTGGTATCAAGGTGATACTGGATTTGTTGAATGAATTAGTGAAGATTCATTCCTTCTTGATGTTATGGAATAATTTCTGTAGGATTTGTACCAGTTCTTCTTTGTATGTCTGGTAGAGTTTGACTGTGAATCCATCTAGTCCAGGGCTCTTTCGTGTTGGTAGATTTTTTAGTACTGCTTCATTCTCACTGCTCATTATTGGTCTGCTCAGAATGTCTATTTCTTCCTGATTCAGGCTTCGGAGGTTATATATTGCTCGAAATTTATCCATTTACTCTACATTTTCTAATTTGTGTGTGTAGAGATTTTTGTGGTATTCATGGATGATATTTTGTATTTCTGTGGTATCAATTGTAATGTCTTTTTCATGTCTGATTGAGCTTATTTAGGTACTTTCTGTTCTATTTCTAGTTAATTTACCTAGAGATCTATCAATTTTGTTTATCTTTTCAAAGAACCAATTTTTGTTTCGTTGATGGTTTCTTTTTTTATGGTTTTCATTTCCTTTAGTTCTGATCTGAGCTTTGTTGTTTCTTTTATTTGTTCTAGACTCTTGCTTAAGTCCAGTGTTTGTTGATCTTCTGCCTCAATGATCTGTCCCATTCTTTTATTTTGCTAGCTTTGGGTTTGGTTTGTTCTTGTTCTGCTTCCTTGAGATGTGACAATACCTTTATTTTTTTGTTTATTTCTGATCTTTCTGTGTTTTTGATGTAAGCATTTAAGACTATGAATTTCCCTCTTAACATGTTTTTTGCTGTGTCCCATAGTTTTTGAATGATTATGTTATTGTTATTTGTTTCAACAAATGTTTTGATTTCCATCTTAATTTTATCATTGATCCAAGTATTGTTGAGCACTTGTTGTTTAATTTTCATGACTTGTGTAGATTTGAGAGTTCCTCTGGATTTTATGTCTAGTTTTATTCTACTACGATCTGAGAAGATATGTGGAATGATTTTGATTTTTCTGAATTTACTAAGACTTGTTTTTTGAACTAACATATGGTCTATCTTGGAAAATGTCCCATGTGTTGATGAGAAGAATGTATTAATATAGTCTGCAGTTTTTGTGTAAAATCTTCCGTAGATGTCTGTTAGGCCCATTTGTTCTAGACTCCTGTTTAAGTCCAGTGTTTGTTCATCTTCTGCCTCAATGATCTGTCCCATTCTGTCAGTGGAGGGTTGAAGTACCCAGCAATTATGGCGTTGCTGTTATTTCTTTGCTTAGATGTAGCAGTATTTTATTTATGAATCTGAGAGCCCCTGTGTTAGGTGCATATG
>NW_012151951.1:4358166-4364850 GCF_000956105.1 Propithecus coquereli
CAGTGTTTACTTGTCTGAAAAAGTCTTTATTTCTCCCTCATATAAGAAGCTGAATTTTACAGGATACAAAATTCTAGGTTGGGCATTATACTGTTTGAGAAGACTGAGAATGGGGCCCCAATCCCTCTGGCTTATAAGGTCTCAGTCGAGAAGTCTGTAGTTAGTCTAATAGGTTTTACTTTGTAAGTTACCTGCTGCTTTTGCCTTATGCCTCATAGGAGTGCCTCTTTTATGTTTACTTTGGCCAGTCTAATGACTAGGTGTCATGGTGAGTCCTTCTTCACTATGCATCTCCCAGGGGTCCTTTGAGCTTTTTGAACCTAGATATCTAGATTTCTAGCAAGGCCTTAATTATTCTCTCAAATAGCTTTTCCAACCCTTGTCTATTTTCTTCATCACTCTCAGGGATGCCTAGGATTCTTATGTTAGGCCTCTTTATATAGTCCCATATTTCTTGTAGGTTTTTTCATTCTTCGTATTTCTCAGTTCTTTCTCTTGACTGTCTTGTTTAACTTGAAAATGCTGTCTTCATGCTCTGATATTCCTTTTTCTGCCTGATCTAGCCTATTCTTAAGGTTTCCCGTTGTGTTTTGTAATTCCTTATATGAATTTTTCATTTCCATAAGTTCTGTTTTTTTTTAATAATTTGATTTCCTTAGTAAATTTTTATTCATTTTCTGCATTGTTTGTATGGTTTCTTTGTGTTGGGTCTCTATTTTCTGTTGTATTTCAATGAGCTACCTTATAATCCATATTTGAAATTCTTCTTCTGTCATTTCAATCTGTTCATTTTGGTTGTTATCCATTGGTAAGGAGCTATTGTTTCCTTTTGGGGGCTTACTTTAACTCTGATTTTTCATGTTTCTGGAGTTCTTTTGTTGGTTCCTTCTCATCTGGCCTCTCAATCAAGACCTGGGCATGCTAGGCCTGGCTTATAGGTCTGTCTCTGGGTCCCCAAGGATCAATCCCTGAGCATGCCAGGGAGTGGAGTGCTGGTCCTGAATTGCCTATGGTGTGTTCTAGCAGGGTTGGCATACCTCTTGGGTTATCTCTGACTTGTTGTCTACACATCTTCCCAACAGTGTGTAGTGAGTTAGGTCCTCCAACTTACTCTCAGTGATGGTGGTTGATACTTGTGAATGTGAATTAGCCACACCCTGTTTGCTTGAGTTGGAAGATGCTCTAATGGCCTATATTGTTGTTCTCCCTGTGACTGATTGATATTTGGGTGATAGAGCCAACTGCTGAGCTGTTCTTTTGTGTCTGTGGTAGACTCTGATCCCCCAGGTGGAGTACTCGAGTGCCCCTATCTTTAGGAGGAGCCTGGTAGCTCCCAGGGGGTTTCTTGATCTCCACCACCACTGAGGTGGGGAAGAAGCAAAGCAGTTAATGGCTAGGTTGTGAGAGCCTGAAAGGCTTTGCAAAGCCTCAGTGGTGCTCAGACATTGCTTTTCCAGCCACTAGGGGGAAGCCGCTGGTAGAAGGGTCAGCACAAGCTCTCCAAACCGGGAGGGCTATTCACCAGGGAGGGGGATAAATGCTTGTATGCTAAGGTCCTGGGTAGGGTTCTTTCTGCCCTTATCCAGTAGCACAGTTTTTCTGTGGGGAGGAGTAGGCACTCCCCCAAATGGCCACTCCTTGGACCCCCCACACACCCTGTAAGATTAAGTCAGTAATTGCTGTAAAGAAAGTATAAATTCATCTCCCTGTCAGTAAGTGGTCCTTGCCTGAAGGAACATGCTATAATGTTGTTTTGGGGTCCTGTGACTAGCGCTAGTCTCTCAGAAGAGGCATTTGAGTACCCTGGGTGGTAGTTGGGGCCCTAAAACTTCCAAGTATGGCCCTATCCTCTGCCATAGCAGAGGCAGATGGGGGAGTGAGGCTGGGTGGGGCCGGGTTGTGTGAGCCCACCCTCAGGCTCCACAGAAGCTGTCAAGGTAGCTGTTTTGACAGGGGGAAGGGCTGGTGGTCAAAAGTCTGCTCCAGCTTCTGGACAAAGCCGAAAGGGAAGGGCTGAAGTGGTCCCACCCAACCAGAGAGCCTGCTTGTGGAGGCATATCCATCTGAGGTTCACAAACTGGCAGTCTGCAGTGGGCTTCATTCCTCTCCCCTCCTCCTCTGCTCCACAGTGTTTCCTCAGCATCTGCCAGTATGCAGGAACCCAGGCCAACTGAGTCCCCTCCTCTCACAGTGCTGTGGGCTGGGAGGCTTCCCACCCAGGATCCTGGCCTGAGCTGAGACTGTGGCACACTCCCGTTGGGGAAGGGACACCACATGAGCACACTGTGGCTAGGACCCACACTGCACTCTCCCCCCTGACCTGTCCACATGGGCTCCCTTGCCTCCCAGGACCAAGAAGGTCAATCCTTGACCATGCCAGGGAGAAACATGCTGGCCCCAAGTCATCCGTGGGGTGCCCAAGCAGGATTCATGTCCCTCTGCCTCAGGGCATGCGCTGCCCTGATGGAGCCACCAGGCAAGCAGCATCAGGGAGTGCTGATGAACAGGGAGCTCATAGTCTGAGCACCACTCAGTGTGCTGCAGGACCCAAGAGGAATGGTCTGAGCCCCACTCTCTGTGGAAGCCTTGTTGTCGTAGCTCAATTGTCTCTCTCAGCAGCCATAGGTGTGGGGGAGAGGGAGGAAAAGAGTCTATATGAAAGAGTGCTAGCACTCTGGTTGTCTCCAACCCTCTCTCCGGGAGGCAGGCCACCCAGAATGTCCAGGCACTGGAGTCATGCAGATCACCTGGGACCCACTGGATGCTTGTGGCTTCTGCAGTCTGGGCTAGAGTTGGGAAATGCCTGTGTGGGAATGAGCAGGATGAAGCCTGAGCAGTTGGAGCCCCCTGGGTAAGACAAAGGCTCATGGTGGGTGGAGAAGCAGTATGATGCCTGCTATCTCAGCTCGGGTCTTTTGGTGCAGGAAGTGCCCTGAGGGGAGGCTGAGAGCCTGGTGTCTAGTACACAAGCAGTTCCCAGTTCACTGGTGGCACTAGCCCCTGGGATTATATGGGCACAAATTCTTTCCAGCAACTCTGGAACCCACCATCAGAGGTGCAAAGGAGGGAGAAACAAAGTGTTCCACCTACCCTTCTCACTGGACTCCAAGCCTTTAGGGGGTTGATATTTGTAGTTACCTTGCTCCTTCTTGTTGTGCACCACAACTTCTTCCTGTGGAGTCTCCTAAAGACTCTGGCACCCTTCCTTCAGTCCCACATCTGATCTACGTCTGTCTGTCAATCTGTTTTTTCTCTTTCATCTAAAACTTCTTCTTACTGTGATACTCTGGCAGTGGGTGTCTTGGTCAGCCATCTTGCCAGCTTCCAAGCCAAGATAATAACTACCAGTGTTTATTTGGGCAATGCGTGTGATTTTTATGAGCATCAGTTTCCTTATCTGTGAGAGTGAGATAATAAAGCTTACCTGGCAGACTTGCGTTGAATATTAAATATAAATATATATTTAATATGTAAATAAGTATAAATATACATAAGTAAAATAAAAATAAATAAATAATACATATTAAGTAAGCATAAGCTTTTGCCTAAGCATTTTAGAAATTCTGTCAGCTTTGTCCAGGCCTTGTACCCCACTGGGAATTTTCTGCTCCATACTATGTCTTCTTTAAAATTATGTTGCCTTAAATAGGATGGTCTTAAATAGGATCCTCTAAAACTCTTTATTACTCTCAGATTGTAATTTCCCTTTACCAGGTGCTACTTATTTTTTGGTAATTCTGAAATATTTAATGTCTAGATTTCTTATTTTTCAAATTAGAATATATACTTTTTAAAGAAGAAATCACATCCTCTTTTTCTGTTAAAAAATCTCCTTAGCAATAAAAACAATGCTATTCTAAAAAAACAAACAACAACAATAAAAAAAAAATGCTATTCTGTGTAGTAGACCCTCTAAACCAATGCTTCAGTATGCCTACTGACCCATCACTTACTATGAGGTTATGAAAGTCTGGCATCTGGGTGGATATAGGGGCAGAAAGAGGCTGAACCACCACAAAGCAGCTATAAAAAATGGCCGCAAAAACTTGGTTGGGCTCTTCATTTCTTCAAAAATCCCTTCCAAACACTTTAATGTGTGTTCTTTTCTGTAATAACAGTCAGGATCATGTAGGCAAACAGGACTTTATCCCAGCAAGGAAAACAAATCCTTACCCACCAAGGAAAGACACGTAAATGTACTGAAGAGAAGGCAAGGAAGTCCTTCTCCACAGGGCTTTGTGGACACCTTCATGCTTCAGGTTCACTGGAGACTATGAAGAGCTGTCCAGTGAGGCCACTCAAGACCCATACCTCTCCTGTGTTTGCTCTTAAGGCAATATTCTGTCATTCACTTATTCACTGTTGAACTCATTTTAGCAAATTTTTGGCAACTAAACTAATAGGATACCCTTTTATGAAGATGTTTCAGCTAATTATACACACACATATATATACACACACATACAGAATATAGGTGTAACACAACCTTATCTCTGCTCACATCTAATAGGATGTCAATGGATAGCAAACACTCCTGGACCTGGAAGATATCCATTGATCAGGACAGTAATAGTGCTAAAATTTACTATTGACTATTTCTAAGTAAAGGGAATGTCCCTCATTTAATGATAGTAAAATAACACAATCCAAGGACGACATATCTGATGTATTCATCAGCAGACACAAAGATCTAAACTAATCTTTTTATTCCCTTTTTTCCCATTGCTACTTCTCCCCTCTAAGCCATTCCCCAAGTGATATAATTATGTTAAAGGTCAAAGTCAAAAAATGTACAGGCAAAAATAATTCCATAATAATTTGGTTTTATTTTGTTGCAGTATAAATTACACACAGCAAAATTCACAATTTTAGGTTTACAGTTCAATTTTGACAAATATATACGGTCATGTAACTATCACTGTAATCAATATGTGGGATAACTCTTCCATCCTTAGCCTGTGAAAATCATTGACCTGACTTTGTCCCAGTACTTTATCTTTTTCAAGATGCCATATAAATGGAACTATATTATGTAATATGTAGTCTTTTGGGTCTGGCTTCTTTCACTTACTTTGCATTATATTAAATTGTGCTCCTTTACTATAATGTGAAATACTTTTCAGATTAGAGATCATAAAATTTTGACTAGCAAATGCTGAAATTAAAGTCCTTTCATGTCATAATTTTAATAATTCTATGTAAAGATAATTTAGAATTAACATTAATGTCATCACCACTTGCTATGGTTCACTGAGAATGAATGACATTTACATTTAAGTTGTATACCAGCTTCTCTATTGCTACCGCTGAATGTTCTTTCCAAAGAAATCTATTTGTTAAATTGCACTAGAGTGAGACTTAGAGTATATTCACTGTAAATAAAACACATAGTTTAAGCTTCAGCCTTCGTGACACATGCCTCTTTGATCTCTGGACCCCATCAGAACTCACCAACTTTGCAGGCCTGAATAATGATGACTTTGGGTTTGTCCTTCAAATGGGGACAGTTGCAGTTGTTGAAAATCTGGAATGTGGGGTCATATAGCAAGACGTCTGTTTTTTCCACCACTATGTTTAATCACACAGATTCCATGTAGTATGCCATGGGATATAAACAAAAAGACCTGTTCTCTGAGTGAGCAGGAAATGTTCTTAGCACTAACTCACTGTCTACCGGTGATACTTTGAGTCATAGAATAAATGTAAAGTGGCTGGCACACTACAGTTTTAATATATAGAAAGTGCTCAGATGTGACAATTATTATCTTTTATTTTGTTAATTGTTGCTGTTAATGTTGTAGTAAATATAGTAATTCAGGAGACTATTTCAGTACTCCTTTAAATTTTCCTTTATTCATTCATCATGTGCTGGTGAATTTTCGATTGTGGTAAAATATACATAACATAAAATTTATCATTTTAACCATCTGTAAGTGCATAATTCAGTTGTATTAAATATTAATATATTCACAATGTTGTACATAATTATCACCACTATCTATACCCCAAACTTATCATCCTTATCAAAAACTCCATATTCATTAAACAATAACTCCCCCTTATCTTCTGGTAAACTTTACTTTCTTTCTCTATGAATTTGCCTATTCTAAGTATAACATATAAATGGAGACATACCATATTTGTCCTTCTGTGTCTGGATTATGTCGTTAAACATAATATTTTCAAGGCCTATCTATGTTGTGGCATATATCAAAATTTAATTTTTTTGACTGAATAATATTCCATTCTATGTATATAATTTTGCTTGTTTATTAATCCGTTTATGAACATTATATTTCAACATTTGAGAATAATGCTGCTGTGAACAATCGTGCACAAATACCATCTTGAGTCTCTGCCTTCAATTCTTTTGGGTGTGAATATACTTAGGAGCAATGTTGGTGGGTCACGTTTCCCACAGTGGCTGCACCAATTTACATGCCCATTAAGCAATGTGCAAGGATTCCAATTTCTCCACATCCTGGCCAACACCTATCGTTATCCTCCTCTTTCTTCTCCTCCTTACTGATATTATTATTATTGTTGCCACCCTCGTAGGTGTGAAGTGGTGTCTCATTGTGCTTTTAATTTCCATTTCCAAAATGATATGCATCTTTTCATGTGATTAGTAGGCATTTATAGATCCTTTTTGGACAAATGTCTATTCAAGTTCTGTGTTCATTT
>NW_012151951.1:4367081-4379637 GCF_000956105.1 Propithecus coquereli
TTAGATATAATTTCTGTCTTTGCCTATGTCTTTCTTTAGCTCTCTGACCATCTTTAAGACCTTTGTTTAAAGCTTTAATTTAAAGCTCTGTTTAAGGTCTAATAATTCTGCCATCTGGGCTTCCTCAGGGATGTTTTTTTTAGATCTTTTTTTTTTGTTCCTTTGAATAAGCTATACTTTCCTGGTTTTTTTGTGTGCCTTGTAAATTTTTGTTGTTGAAAACTAAATATTTGAATCTTATTATCTTGTAACTCTGAAAATAAGATTCTCCTAATTCCCCAGGGTTTGATATTTTGTTCAGTTGATTGTTTCAGTGTATCTGTATGCCAGAAATTATTAATAGTTTGAGATGAAAGCTTAAGGTCTTCTCAAGGTCTTTATTGAGCCTGAGCTTGTGTGGTGGCTTCATAATTTCCCCCCATATTTGCTGTTATTTTGAGTGTCTACAAAAAAAAAGGCAACTTCTTTAAATTTTCTGGAAGCTACTTCAGTTTGTGAGGGTTGGAACAATGGCATCCACCTTCCATGCTCACCCATCAGGGACTCAAAGCAGCAGTCTACAGTCAGAACATAAAACCCCAATATTTGGAGGACAAGCCTTTTGCCTACCCTGTCTCCAGCAAGCTGCACCATAAATGCAGGTTGTCATCCACATAGCTGCCTGCCACAGGATGTGAGGTAGGATGAGTGATGAGTAGCCACCAAAATTAACTGCAATTTATCAGCCAATCTATTTCCTGGAAGCTGCACACATTTAAATAAAATCCAGAGTTCCAAAATAGTCACTTCAGGCTCTTTCTGCCAGTGTAATTGTTGCCTAGGTAGAGGGATGGATTCCTAATGCTTTCCACTCTGCCATCTTCCCTGACATCACACTTCTGTGCTGGTTATTGTTTATTTTCCATCCCTAGATCCATTTTTCTGCTTTATTCTGCTTTTATCTTGTTTTGTGCCTCTATAGACCATACTACTTGGGCTTTCTTGTCAATAAACTTCATACTATGTTTGGCCAATAAGAGGCACCTGAAGGAGGTTGGAAGCAATTGGAAAGCAGTACAAGAGAAGTCAGGGTATTCTGCTGCTCTACACCCCGCCACCCCAGTGTGGCCACACTCTGTCAGTGACTATGTCCTCTGCAACTACAGTGCTTTCTGGGCAAACCACTTCTCCAGCTCTTACCACATGCTGGCAGAAAGTGTGTGTGTGTGTGTGTGTGTGTGTGTGTCTGTGTGTGTGTGTGTTTCCTAAGATTAGTTTTGGTTTAATAATAATAGAAAATAGTAAAAATGACATTGTGGTTGAAACCTGCATATACATGTCCAAACGTGTACATATGTGTATACATACACATACATATGTGTGTGTGTGTACTGCTCAAAAAAGATAGAGGGGGAGGAGGGAGGAGGGAACGGGCATATGCACAAACAATGAGTGAGATGTGTACCTCCGGGGGAATGGACACACTTGAAGCTCGGACTTGGGGGAGAGGGAGGGTAAGGGCACCATACGTAACCTAATCATCTGTACCCCCATAACATGCTGAAATAAAAAAAAAAGATATAGGCAATTATAGATACTAACTTTAACTTTTTTTAACACTGAAGAAATTGAGTCCCAAAGAAGTTAGATGAATTACAAAGCTGATTTGCTGTTAGGGGTACATGGGTATGTATATTTATATGTACCGCATAGGAGAGGGGCCCTTAGCCTTGATTTGCAGTTGTCTTTCACATCCACACTATATACCTCGTCCTCAAGCAACTCTTTCGTCCCTGTGACATTGTTGTTGGACCTTTGTGCCTTGGGAGATGGTAAAACTCTGTGTTACAGATGATGAGGAACAGATGAGCATGGCCCCTCTTATCTTTTATTGGCTAGATCTGCAGAGCAATGGGAAATTATATGAATTGCATTTCTTCCCACATATGTCAACAGCATAGTCAGAGTTACACTCTCAATGACATAAGATAGCTTCTTCTCCATCTGCTAACTTTCGCTAGAAACATTTTTTAAAAATTTTCTCTTCCTAATGGATAGTAGAAGGGGTTTCTGAAAGAAAGCAGAGAGAATGGGGAACGAACTCTTACCTACGGTATGACTAAAATAGCAAAACCCCACAATGGTGAACAGGAAGAGATATGGGCTGTTTATTCAATGAGCTTGAGGAGTAGACTAGAATATTGTCTCTCCCTCTTCCCTTCCCTTCCTCCCTTCTAATATTCAAGACCCATTTCAGATGTCTTGAACACTAAAAATATTCTCTATCTATTTCAGTCTATACTGATAATAACTAAGTCCTCATTTCCCCTATAGGGGTATTATTTTTATGGCATCTCTATAGAAATGCACATATTGTAACATCTGTATAGAATACATAATATCATTATTATTTCATTATTGCATATTTAGTGAATGAAATTATCTACCATCCAGGATTCTAATAGAATGAAAATATCTACCTACAATTATTTTTTAACCCTAAGCAATGCTTTAAGACATTACTAAGAAAGATACTTTCAATCTCATGACTGCTGTATATTTTATATATAGGAGACCTTTCCACTTCATTTTATCTGCCATTCCATTCATTGACAATCACCCTTTTAGTTTCCTTTTTGTGTAGTTCCAGGAATTTTTCAAAAGGATAAAGCTTACTATTTCCTATGGGCTCCATAGATGCTGGCTTTGTTTTTCTAGAGTTTCTGCAAGGGTTTTAAGAAACACAGCATAATGAGAGTTGCAATATCTGGTATACTGGCTCTCTTGTTGGGCCAGTACCCTATGTCATCCTTGTAATCATCACAGAGAAAGACACAAGAAAACTTTGTAAGAAGATGTCTTAGCTGGTAAAAATGATACCTTTGTTCAACATCTTGTTAACAGAGATAAATTGTGGTCAGGCAAGAGAGGTGGCCCCTTTGTGGAGAAAGTTATCTGACTCTGTGGTAAAGACTAGAAGGAAAGAGATCTAATAAGACTCTATTAATCTGCCTCAATTCTGAGAAATTCAGTAAGAATCTCCTTTAAATCTACTCTCTAATTCATAAGGATTGTCTGGCTAGTTCCTAAGAACAACTAGAAGTGATCTTTGTTTTGGGTAGATACCTCCCTCTCTTCTTCCTCAATGCACACAGATATTAGACTCTTGTTTCTCCTTGGTTTCCATGTAGGGATATTTAGAAACTCTGGATGGTTGCCACAGTTGAACAATGGATGATAGGTTTTGCTTGTTGTAGCTGTTTTCCTTTCTCTAACAAGTTGTGGAGTAGCTAGGATGACCAAGCATCATCAGGCCTGCTTTGGGGGTTAGGGGGTGAGGGGATCTGTCCTTGCTGAGGACCCAGAGCTCAATCAACTGGAGAAAGCATGTTGAATATCATCAGGAAGGCAGGTTCAGGCTAGAGAATATCGATATTCATTTCCTGCCTGAATAGTCTTTGATTCTCTTTTGGAAATGGGCAGAGAAGCCCCAGTGAGCTCCAAAAGAAGGAAAAAAGACTGAACACAGGGTATTTTTTGTTTTAATTTTTTATTGGCTTTGGTTACCATAAACCTAGAGTGGAGTAAGAATACAACCAGAATTAACAGTGTGTGTGATAAAGTCACCAATAACAGTATTCCCATAGACCTCTAGTTTAGCATCATTGGATACAAAGTTCTGCTTGGACAAGAGTCACCACAGTTTAACAATCCTAAGGATGGACTTTGGAAGCAAGCTTGAATCCTGATTCTACCACATAGCAGCCATGTGAACTTGAATTACTTAATGTCTCTGTTTCTCAGTTTACTCAATTGAAAGTGAGGACCAAAATAGCATCTTTCCACATCTTTGTAATTATGAATTGTGCTACAGTAAACATTTCAGGGTGCAGATATCTTTTTGCAAAGATGTGGAAACAACCCAAGTGCCCATCAATACATGAGTGGATTAATAAAATGTGGTATATGTATCCCATGAAGTACTACTCAGCCATAAGAAAATGATGACCTACCTATTTTATTATCCTGGATGGAGCTAGAGCCCGTTCTTCTGAGTGAAGTATCACAAGAATGGAAAAACAAACACCACATGTACTCACCATCAAATTGGTACTAATTGATCAACACTAATGTGTACATATGAGAAGTAACATTCAAAGGGTGCTGGGCAGGTTGGAGGAGGGAGAGGGGATTGGTAAATCTATACCTAATGGATGAGGTGCGCGCTGTCTGGGTGACAGGACCACTTGCAGCTCTGACTCAGGCAGTGCAAAGGCAATTTATGTAACCAAAGTGTTTTTACCCCCATAATACTTGAAAAAAAATTTCATCTTTCTCATTAGCTTTTTGTGAGTATTCAGTGAGTTAATATATAGAAAGTGCTTAGAGCAATGCCTGCATATATTAAGCTTTATATAAGGTTTAACATCATCATTATTTTTTAGCTACTACAAACGTAACGTGGACTCAGGCAACAGTGGAATCAGAATTAGGTATTAAATACACAAGTATGGTTCACATTAAATCACAAAGTGGCAACATTCCCTGTATGCCATTGCTCCTGCAGATTGAGGTGAGTTTTGTTAGTCTAGTGCTGTGTTTGATTCCTGGGATTGTTGAAATTATCCTGGTCCTTTCTCACAGGCCTCCTTTTACCCTTTATCTCATAGTGATCTCATCCAGTCCTATGATGTTAAACTGACAGCCTCCAATTTTAAATCTCTAGCTCTTCTGATGTCCAAACTCACGTAATCCACCCGCTCCTTAACACATCTTGATGTTGTAGGAATCTCGAATTTAATGCATGCTCTCCAAAGCCCGTGATCTCCCCAACTCTTCTAATCAAATGTTTCACCTTCTTAATAAAAGATACCACTATCGAATCACTTGCCCAAGCCAAAAGTTAAGATGTCTCCCTTGATTCTATTTCCCTCACCCTCTACCCATCTTGTCACCCAGATCCACTCCATCCTTCAGTCAGTTCTTACCTCCTCTCTGCTGTCCTGCTACTCCAAACAGCCAGAATTTCCTACATGGGTCACTGAAGTAGTTGTAAACTCACTTCCCTACTGCTACTTTCATCAAGCTACATCCCACTGTCCTCATAGTGGCCAGAGTGACCTTTTGAAAAAGGTAAATCAGACTTTCTCTTTTTTTTTTTCCACTTCTGAAGCTCATTCCTTGTATTTTCTGTTCTTCATCTAGTGTATTTGAAAACAGAGCTGCAAAAAAGACCAGTCTAAACATCCTCAGGAATAAAATTTGGATCATAATCTTTAGCAAATCATAGCTTTGGCTATAGTTGTAAACTTTCTCTTTTTCGCCTTTCAGTCTCTTCTTGGTTCAGCAATTTTTGACTTAGCATGTCATCCAGCGAGTTTTGAAATATGTCCTCAGACACTGAGTTAACCAATATTTCATTGTTTTTTTTTTTCCTTTCATGTATTATCTATTGGAAGCAAAAAAAATATTGAAACTAATAACTATCTTAAGGAATATTCTGGCACCTAAATAACTACAGCTTTCTTTTTCTATATTCCCTCGTCATTGTTCAAGTGTCCCAAGGAATGACCCATTAACTGTATCTAAGATCCCTTTTCTTTCTTTTAACCCCTCACCAAGACACCACTCACAGAATTCTAGCCTAGCCAGGTCAAAACAGAGCTGTACTTACTCAAATTGTTGTTCTTATTTTGTTTTGGTGAGTTACCAGGCAGGGCCCAAGGAGCTCCACCTGTGCTACTGCTTTGATAAATATGTCCATGGAGATCAGAGTTAGTAAAGGTCAGATTTGTGTCATTTTTATTTCCCTTTTTAGGAACAATAGCCCATGGCAATTCTATCATGCACATTCTTAATCTCAGTCATGTTTAGACATTTGAGCATTCAGAGAAGATCCACAAAGAACTGCAGAAAATAAGGTCACACTTTTTCTTAGCATTCACTTTTCCCTTTGAAATACCAGGAAAACCCAGCTGAGCAACTGGCTTATGAGTCCCCATAGCTCATTCCCCAGGAGGTCTTTAATGTGGAGCCTAAAAGTATATAGATCAGGGAAGGAAGCCTCCTTCCTTTCTTCTCTAGCTAAATATTACACAAACTATACAGAGTCTGGTTTAAAAAAAAATTAAGTGAGCCAATATTATCCCCTCAAACATCTCCCCTAAAGACCCAACCTGATAAAAGGCGACTTACCAGCCATGGACTCTGTGGCTGTCTTCTTATGAGACAGAAAAAGAGTAAAGAAACAAAATACTAAAAGCAGTCAGATTCTTCCTGTTAGGAAGAGCATGAGCACAAATCAGGACAGACCTAATGCACTGCACATGTGGTTATCTGTACATGTATGCATAACTTTTAAGAAATGAGATTCTGTAGCAGATTTAAGCTTTGTCCAGGGAGATTGCTAACCTGAAAATTAAATGCATTGCATTTGCTACAAACCCCCAGGCCTGTGGCCTCTCCTCTCGGCCTTGGCCACCAGCTACCACAGAGGCAGAAACACTCCACGCAGCACCCACCTGAAGGCTTTCTGCCCCACCCGCACCAGAACAAACACCTCTCTCCTCCAGAAGCTCCTTTTACTTTAGATGAAGACAGACTTATATGGCTTTTCTAGCCAATTTTCAACAGGTTGTTGTATCACATGGGGGCCCATGGCACAGTTTCTGCTCTTTATTTCGTCCATTATATTCATTTTATATACATTTATATACATTGTATGTACATTATATACATGTATACATTATATACATTTATATACAGGTAGTGTTATAGAAAATGAACTTGATGGTGTCATTTTAACCCCATTAGCAACTTTAATGAAATAAAGCATAAAAAACTTTAAGATGTTTGTCCATGTCCTCAGTTGTTTGTTATTTTAACAGGAAAACATAAAAACAATTCTGAAAAAGACTAAGATGAGATGTTTAGGCAAGCTTGGTGCCTGGTACCCAGATGACTGCGAATGACTGCTGTGGATTCCTCTATAGACACAAAATCATCCATGGCTCCAAAGGCCACTTGTAACAAATTCAGTAATTTTCTGTTATTAATCACTTGTTTCCTTTAATGTTAGCCATGCGCCATGCACTGAATTTCCAAATCAATGTATATTAAATGCTGATAGAATGTTGTAAAAGGTTATTTGTCAAGGAATTATAAGATTCTTGTATCGCAGTCATGGTTCTTCTACTTTCAAGCTCCATGACCAGGGACAAGTAACTTATCCTTTCTGAGTCTTACTTTCCTCACTACAAATAGAATTACCTCATGTGTTACCAATTCAGGATTTTTTTTGGTGAAGAACAGATAAGATACATTATAGCTAGTAAGATTTAGCAAATACAATACTTTCAGTTAAATAGGTCCCAAATATTGTATGGGACATATTTATCTATTAATATTTGGGACATATATATAATAATAAATGACTTGTTTGACTGAAATTCAAATTTATTGGCCGGGCGCCGTGGCTCACGCCTGTAATCCTAGCACTCTGGGAGGCCGAGGCGGGTGGATCACTCAAGGTCAGCAGTTCGAGACCAGCCTGAGCAAGAGCAAGACCCCATCTCTACTAAAAAATAGAAAGAAATGATCTGAACAAAATACACATATATATATACATACATATATATGTATATATATATAAATTAGCTGGGCATGGTGGCACATGCCTGTAGTCCCAGCTACTTGGGAGGCTGAGGCAGAGGAATCGCTTGAGCCCAGGAGTCTGAGGTTGGTATGAGCTAGGCTGACGCCACGGCACTCTAGCCTGGGCAACAGAGCAAGACTCTATCTCAAAAAATAAAATAAAATAAAATACAAATTTATTTGGTATCCTATATTTTATCTGGCAATACTATTAACATGTTGGGCCAGATAATTCTTTGTTGTGGGGGGGCGCTGTTCTGTGCATTATAGGAAGTTCAGCATTGCCAGCTTCTACCTACTAGATGCCAGCAAATCTCCCCTGTGACAATCAAAAAATATCTCCAGATGTTGGTAGACATGTCTTCCACCCCACTTCAGCCTCTCTAGATTTTTAGTTAGACATGGATGGGTAAGGTCCCTGCTCTCTTGCTTACAAGTTGTGTTACCTTGTACAAGTTACTTAGTCTCAGTTGCTTAAACTATATAATAATATAGTAGATAATAGATAATGGGATAATGATAACGTACAGGTAATTGTATGTATTAAATGACTAAGTTTATTTAGCAAACATTTGCATAGTGATATGTGCATGCATTTTAATTTTTAATTTTTTTTTTAAAAGACGTGGTCTCACTCTTGCAAGAGTTGGTCTTGAACTCCTGAGCCTAAGTGATCCTCCTTCCTCAGCTTCCCAGAGTCCTGGGATTACAGGCATGAGCCACCTCACCTGGCCAAATTTTTTTTACATATTTACTACATATGATGATCCTTTGAATTGGGCAATATTACCTAAGCCATTTTACAGATAAGAAAACTGAGGTACAGAGCTTAAGCATCTTGCCCAAGGTCACCCAGCAAGTGAATGGAAGAGCCAGAATTCAAACCCAGGTGGTCTGGCTGCAGAATTGGCTTCTTCATCATTATGCCAAAATGACTCTCCGAAACTGACTATAGAATATTTGGCAGGTGTTCGACACACAGTAAGAACTTACACATTGTACTGATTGTTAGATTAGTGTTATTTTATACAACCCTAAAAGCAGGTGCTCTGCCTTACGTTTCCTTTCGTACTTTGTATACTGTGCCCTTACAAGCACCTTGTGGGCTAGATGACATAGGCCAGTAATAGCATCTTCATCTGATGAATAATCATCCTGTGTGCTTGCCCGAGGGAAGAGATGAGTGTGAATGACAATTGTTTTTCTCATCCCTAGGCCAGCTCTGGTATCACCAGCTGCCTGTCTTGCAAGCATTGTGCCCAGTCCTCTGAGAACACAATGACGGTAATATGGAGGGAATGTCTGCTTTGAAAATGCTTAAGGTAGGCTGACAGCAAAATCATAAGCACAGGAAAAATATATAGCATAGAAGAGAGTAGAGGATTCTCTAAATGGTATGGCAAACTGGGAGTGCTATAAAAGGATTTCAGAAAAGGATGGATTTAAAAGTACTTTGGCCTTTAAAAAAATGACAGGGCCTTGAATGTACAAATAAAAAAAAAAGCAGTGGTGGTGGTGGGGGGGTGACCTGTATTTAAGGAGAGCCTACTACATACCAAGCATTGAGGTGAATGTTTTAAGTACAATAGGGCGTTGTTGATTTGACATCACTGTGAAGATATTAGTGCTATAGCCCCATTGTACAGATGGCCTCGCCCAGATGAGGTCATATTGTTAATATCCATTAAAGACACAATTTAAATTCACTCTTCCAATTCCAAAACCCAAGATGCCTCATGGGTAAATGCAAGAGAGAGAATATCATTTCATGCTTGTAGAATAGCATAAAAATTGAAAGCATGAAAATGCATAAATGAAAGCAGGGACAGGAATGCCTGTTACAGAGCAATGTAAAAACAAAATGATGCAGGTAAGTTTCTTTATAGAGCACATATTATTAACTGATATCTTTATTTGTTTGATGTCTTTTTCTGTTTATTACAAAATGAGCCCCCAGAAGATAATCAATTGTCCATCTCCTTTGCTTTCATATCCACATTACCTAAAATAATGGTTGCTAACTGGAGTAGCATCAGTGTATATTGTAAAATATAAATGGTTCAGAGTGAAAGGAAGAGTAAATATCAAATACAGCAAATTTGTCAATGAAAATTAATTTAGAAATTATAGAAAAATCAATTTAAAATTCAAAATTAAACTGAAGACAAATGTAGGAAAGATAAATGAATTATTGAATTTAATCAATACATTTCATTTATTTTCATTCATTAAACACATATTTATAGAGTATCTAATAAATGTCAGGCACTGAATTAGGATCTAGGGAATTAAAAACAAGATGACAGTATTGTCCTTACAAATTTTTGCTGACTATGTGATAAGGCAGACAGGTGAGTTAATTAAAACCCAACTGCTGTTACAAATTAAAATCAGCACAAGTTAGGCAGGTAATACATGTAATCAATTGCTTCACTGCCACATGAACAGATTTGGCAATAGCTTTTGTGGAGAATAAAAGTCCTGAGCTATTTTCTTCTCTCATAAGTTTAACATGGGCTAGAACAACTCAACACAATCTTAGGCTGGATGCATCTTAAGTTCACTCAAAAATATTTTTGTGACCCTGCTAAATATACATTGTGCTCAGCAAGAATTGTGTAAGTTCATAAGAACATAGAGTCATGGCTTCATAAAGCTCCCATTCTAGTAGAAAAGAGTTAATTAGTCCACAAACCAATAAATAATTGCAAGTTATAATTCATACAATGAATGGACAGTGAAAGGACAAATATGTGGATGAGTGGGTTAGTTTCCTACTGGAAACTAATGTGTTGCTTCTGTAACACATTATTACAAATTTAGTGGCTTGACATAACACAAATTTATTATCTTGAGGTCAGAGTCTGAAATGGGTTTCACCGGGCTAAGATCAAGGTGGGCAGGGCTGCCTTCCTTCTTGGAGCTCTAGGGCAGAATTCCTTCTCATGTCACAGATGCTGGTGATGAGGACGTGGATGGGTTTGGAAGCCCATTACTCTGCCTACCATGAACAGACGAGATGTTGGAAAACAAGGCAATGGGAGGAGCACGATTTCACTGGCATGGTCAGGAAGTTCTCTTTTAGTTGGTGAAGCTAGGTCTTCAATAAAACAGTTTCAATTCAAGTGAAAAGATTGAGCTGCTAATTCTAGAATTACCTAAATCATATCCAAAATAGTTCCTTCATCTCTGGACCTCAATTTAAAAGAAAAAATTGGTTAAAGGATATAAAATTTTCAAATAGGGAAGATGAAGACAATGCAATGTGTGATAGAGCTCATTTTAGAGTGTATTAAAGAAAATATTATGGTATGGTTGTTGTCACCATTATTTTCAGTGTAAAAGAGTTGCAAGCATAAAATCAAATATATTAATATTAGAATCTTAAATATGATTTGAAAATATCAATTTTAAAATAGTTTTAACAAAATATATATTTTCTGACTTTGTGAGAAAGGCCTCATAGGCCATGACAGTCTAGTAGCAATAATCATCTCTAGTTCCAGAAATAATTTCTAAATGCCATTTACCAGTAAAAAAGATAAGGGCTTCTTGGAAAAGTAGCTGATCCCAGGCAGAGGTCAGAATATGTACAAAATGTGTGCAATGTCTTCTTGAACCAAAAATCAAGGAAGATTTCATGGGTCATGATTTAGAGATATAGCAAGCAATCTGAATGACTTCCACTGGCAAAAAATGGGGAAATTTTAAGGACCAAAAATGACATCCTCAAATGGTTAAAGCATATAGAATATATAAAAAGCAATAAGTATGAACTAATATTTTAGGGGAGTGGGAGAAACAAACAACTCTTGAGCACCAGTGATAGTTGCTGGGGCACCAATTACTTTGAAATTTGATAATTAAAGGGAAATAAGTCTTTATCTTCCCATGTGAATTGTATTTCAGGCTGACTAAATGGGACACTAGTGCATGAGGGGAAATTCTTAAGAAGTCCAGCTAATAAATGGAGAAATGATGGAAAGTCATGATTTCACAACTTATAATGAAAGATGTGATTATGGCAGTGTCAATAAGTGGATGGTAAAATCATCATTAAAGGTTTACTGGGACTTTTAAAAAGAAGGGATCAAACTGAACCCGCTGATGATTTTTAGCATCATTAAAGCTATTTCAGACATTATGTACTGTCTGATGATATGCCACACTATGGAGTACTCAGCACCACCTAAGAGGTATTCTTGCAAAATAAAATTAACCAGTTAGATAGCACCACAAGCGAGTAGCCAGCCAAACCCAGAATATGAGACATTCTATAGGACAATTTACCTAATTTCTTCAAAAAGTAGATTGCGCTTAAAAAGGGAGGTTCTGGATAAAAAATATTTACAAGAAACTTTCAGATATAACCAAATACAAAGAGCAGGTGACATTTGCATTTGAATTTAGATAAACCATGTATAAAAATGCATTTATTCTCAAATAATGAACTGTATTACAGCTAAAATAAATACCCATGAGTTCATGCTGATATACAGGCATGCAACATATGACATTTTGGTGAAAGATGGACTGTACATAAGACAGTCTCAGAAGATTGTAATGGACCTGAAAAATTCCTATCATCTAGTATTTAATATAATCATTATTTTAGAATGTACACTTTATACTTATTAAAAAAAAACTATAAAATAGCCTCAGCAGGTCCTTCAAGAGATGGCCTTGTTGGCATCCACAAGAAGGCATTTTTATCATAGGAGATGACAGTTGCACACGTTATTGCCCCTGAAGACCTTCCGGTAGGACAAGTTGTGGAGGCGGAAGACAGTGATGTTGATGATCCTGACCCTGTGTAGGCCTAGTCTGTATGTTTGTGTCTTAGTTTTTAACAAAAAAATGTAAAAAGTAAAAAATTTGAAAAATAGCTTATAGAATAAGGATATAAAGAAAATATTTTTGTACA
>NW_012151951.1:4381097-4385275 GCF_000956105.1 Propithecus coquereli
AACTGTCTGATCTGCATTGGTTCCACGACGGAACTCATATTTGAAAATAACGCAAAGTTTCAACTTACCTATGGTATCACAGGAATTGCTCTAAAAAATTTTTTTTGAAAGATAATCACAAGCCAACTGTGTTTGAAAGAACAAGGATGTACCTTCACAATAGAAAGTAAAACAATAAGTGTCAAAGTGAAATGTCAGAGATAACTCTCAAACTTAGTACTTAAGGAAATCTGACATTTCATACTTAACAATAGCATATTTTTACTGTATCTTTTCTATGTTTATGTTTTGATACACAAATACTTACCACTGTGTTACAATTGCCTATTCAGTACAGTAACATGCTGTGCAGGTTTGTAGCCTAGGAACAATAGGCTATACCATATAGCCTAGGCGTGTAGTAGGCTGTGATATCCAAGAATGTGTAAGTAACTATGTCTATGATGTTTGCACAATGATGAAACTGCCTAACGACACATTTCTCAAACATAACCCCATCATTAGGTGATACATGACTGCAAATAAATGACTGAATAAATAAACGAAAGAGAAATTCCAATGCCCTATATAGAAAAATAAAAAAATAATACATGTAGATACTCCTTCTTCAAGGAGATGGAGAAAACCTGCATCTACCCATATACATAAAAATGTGTGTGTGTATAAATATACCTGTGCATACATATATGTGTATACATATACACATGCACACAAACATACCCCATATGCCACTTTAACCAAGCGATCAAGGTTAACATTACCCATGATAAGTCATGATGCTAACAAGTGACCCCCTATACGATGCAATGAGAAGAGCACGTCTCCTTTATGGTTTCTCCCCAAAATCCATCCCAGTCTAATCATGAGAAAACATCAGACAAACCTCAGTGAAACACATCCAACAAAATATTAATACCTGTTCTAAAATGTCAAGGTCATAAAAATCAAGGAGAGACTGAAACACTGTCACAGATCAAAGAAGACTGCAACATGACAACTGAGTGCAACGCGGCATCCTGGCTTGGTGGCGGGCACTGAAGAAAGCACTTGGTGCTGAGGGTGCCGTGACTCAAATTCTGCATCTGGTTTCACGGCCATCTGCCGCTTTTTAAGAGAGGAGGGTGGGTACCCAAGTAGATGTTGTTTGAATAAAGATAAGCAAAGCAATTAAACCTTTGATGAAAGTGCTGTCCTCCTTAAGTTTAATTTCATGGGTTGTAGATAACATACATATGGAAACTTAGCCTGGCATTCCTGTTCAGTGACTCCAAATATAGTTCTCTCTCTTTCATTACTAATCTGACATAGGAATCCAGGACATTAATGTGGCCACATGCACTAGTGGTTCAGGAAAGTGACTCTGTCGTGAGGTTGGAGAGCCCTTCCACATTCTCCTTTGCTGAGCCCAGAGAAGCAAGGAGGGCCCGGCCAGTCAGCAGGCACAGACAACTCAGGTTCTCTCTGCATAAATGCCCTTAATTTTCTCTTTCCATGTTTCTGCAGGGGTGAGTGGAGCGAGTGTCCACCACTGTTGGGAAATCAGCCTGACTAACTCACAGATTCTCCTTTTTGAACACATGTGTTGAGCATTCTCACTCCGTTTCTTCAGTAAGTTATTGACTTACGACCAAATAATCTCTTTGAGGCCATAGCATTCTATTTCAGTCCACTGTAGAGAAAAACTCTGAAATGCAAATAGACTAATATAATGCATGGGAAGAAATAAAACATTCGACACAAATCTACACTTCCATTCACTACAAAATCGCAGTTTATTCTGCCAAGGATATAGAATATTATGCACACAAGCAGCTATACAAAGAGGAACAGCTGTGAGCATCTGTGGAAATTCTGCCTTGCTTCTCAAAGGTAGGGTCCTACTAGACTTAAAGATACCAATTTCTTGCTAAATACTACATTTTAAAATGTATATTTAGGTTACCCCTTGAAAAATATATAGTAAAATTTATGTAGTTCCATTTAAAGACATACTTACATACGCCAGGACTTTCTGTTTCTTGAATCAGAATCAGCTTGCTTAATACCACATCCAAGAATAAGAACTTTATCTCACGTTCCACTCTGATTCTGACTTTTTTAACCTTTCTTGTCAGGGATGGGCAAATTCCTACTTCATGTTTGGAATAATGGAGAAAGTTTATGTTGCAGCAGATAACTGGCTTGCTTCAACTATCTCTTCTCTGTAAGCATCTTTGACTTTATACCCTCTTACCTAGAAGGTTCTCCTATGAAGTTTGGTCTGAGACCACAATAAAAATTTATTTCCCCTCATTTCCCACCCCTTACTAAGCCATGCAATTAAAGACAGCAATCAACTTACATTAGCAGGCAGAAATATTTTTCAGCACATCTATCTGCTTTGAAAACCTCTGTGGACTTGCAGACTTATATACGTTGAGGATTTAAATTTGGATAAGTATAATTATTGTTATTGGGTGCTTATGTCTGCCACACTCTGGCAATTAGCAACCTAATATTTTTACTTTTCAAAAATAATTTCTCTATATCCTCTGAAAATATTCTTTGCTTATTTTGGGGGAGTGAGGGGAGATGTTCCTGGATTATGTTGATTTCTTCTGTCCCAAACATGGAAATAGCCACTTTGCAATGAGTGCTGATTATGTTTAGTGGGGAATAGTGTTAGAGACAAAAATCGTGGAGCTACCAATTTATTCAGATGCCTATGCAGATGCATATTGTAATTTTCACATGAATATTCAAGTATAAGGCATGGTGTATTAGCCATTCCTGAGACAGAATCTTTTGTTTTTCTCTAAAGGGGCCATGAGTTCATGTTTATGTCTCCAATTTAATTATGTATTCTTTGATCTTTTTATAATATGGGAGCTTATTAATCAGTTTCCCCTCCTTTCTGCTCTGCTTGATCTATCAAGTTATACAGGGCCATATGAAGCCATGATTTTATATTGTTTTCCCTTAAACTTAGGAGTATTTACTCATTTATTTGCTTATTTATCATCTTATATCTGACTCAAGCATCTCAGCAATGGTCCCAAATTGTTCAGGTCTAAGTAATACTTTCCCTTTGCAATTTCTTAAATATGAGCTGCTTAAAAATAGAAAAAAAATCTTGACCTCACTCCAAGGTAAGGAAAAAAAAATCCACAAACAGAAGCCACTTGAAATATCACACTAAACACCACATTTAGGGAATAGGTATGAGAAATAATCACGTAAAAGCCTCTGAGATTTTGTTGAAAAGATTCCTTTAAATATTTCTATAGGCATGAGCTCACTCTGTTTTCTTATCTAGTTAGCTTGAATATTTCACTCTGCTCTAGCTAATTGGGTAAATGTAGATATTTATTACTGCACTATTGTGAGCATTCAACATTTTAAAAATCTAATTAAGAATGACATAACATACAACCGAACTAATAATAAGAATTATCCAAGTCTTTTCAAACTTTACTAGAAAGTTTTAAGTGGAGCAATTTCTGTAGTCTCAACATTCCACAGGGACCGACTCACAAGAAAGAGACAGCGTTATCTGTGGATTATATTTTGATGAAGAAGCCAGCATGCCTTCGTCTCTGCCTGAGTTTGTGCTATAGCAGTGACCAGCTCCCTTCCTCAACTATGGACACAGCATTTGGTCCTACATCCTGCCACCCCTTCCTGGGGTTCACCTTTCCTTCTGGAGCTCAGCAGCACAATCTCTCTTTCTTGGGGTTTGATGGCTACTTTACCCAACTCCTGAATGCTACACCATTGCCTTTTTCTACTCAAGCTTATATCATCATGTAGGAAGACTTTGAATTGCTAAATAAGAGCTTCTGTGTGAGGGAGTAATAGCCTATGGAGGTGACAGGCTTTACTAGAAAGCTAACGGCAGAGCTATTGTTCAGGGCCACCTGGCCTTGGCTCTGCCTTCTGCTCCAGGTGCAAGTGATTTGAGCACCAGCAAGTGTTTCTCCTGCCTTTGCTGTCATTTCCATGGTGTCTATCTCCTTTATCAACCTCATACGAAGGAGGCGTGCCAGTGTCTTTGGGTGCATCCAGGCATTCCTGTTTCTTGTCTATCAGCATTATTGTCTTAAAATTGCAAAGAGATTTACACTACAAACTGAACATTAGGCATTCACAGAAATCTATTTAAATAAATTAAGTATTTAGATTATTAATATTCTTTTCAG
>NW_012151951.1:4385790-4388468 GCF_000956105.1 Propithecus coquereli
CTCATAGGCACAGGTCATATGGTGTGTAAAATGTGGAGCCCAAAGCAGGCACAGTAGACATTTGACTCCCACCCCAGTATTCCTTCGATGATCTCATCACAGCTTCTCTGAAGGAGCTCCCAGCATCCTGCCTCTGTTTTACCTTGGGGATTTATTAGCATAGTAAAGACAGCCAGGTTTCAAAGGATTCTCATTTTAGAGCCAACATTATCTGTCAAGAGAAAGCCATACCTGGAACTAGCTCCTTATGGTCCCTTCCTTACTTGGCATCCTGAGGGCAAGGAACACGCTGGAAGAACTGGTCCCAGATGTGGTGGAACCTCAGCCTTTGGTGACAGTGTTCACATTGTGACAGTAGCATGTTTTGCCCACTTCAAACTCAACTCTGAGATACAGAATAAACCCCATGGTCAATGAGGAAATTGGACTTAAATGGTTTGAACTTGAATTATGAATAGCCAGAAATGACCCTTTATTTATTTAGGTTCTAAAAACCTAAAGTACAGTTCAGAAAATGGTCAGAATATAATAGTCTCTGAGGAAGCCAGCGTCATGCCACCTCATGAGCTCAAACCGGCTGATTCCTCTCACTTAGCCCAATAACTATCAAAAGGATGGAGTTAGGTCAGAGTTGTGCCACTCTCCGGAGAGAGGACCACAGCAAAGGCACCCTATAAGTTGGGGTACACATTCAGCTACTGGACAGAGTCCACACATCAGTGGCTTAAACAGGATGGAATTTTATTTCTCTCTCAATTAATAGTCTGAGTAGGTCTGAGTATACATCTTGCAGGGCTGATACTTTGGGGGTTCAGGGATCCAGGCTTACTGCATCATGTCATGGTTTAAGAGGACCACTTCCACTTTTGTTAACATACCTTCATTCTACCTAGAAGAAATGAAACAGGAGAAAGAGTATATTTTATGAATATTAAGTGCAACAACAAGACATAGTACCCATAAATGTCACTAATTTCCCATTGGGAAAAAAATGTGCTCATGTAGCCAAAGGTAGCTACAAGAGAACTGGAAGAAACAGACAAACAAAAACTTTTAGCCTGACCTACATGTGCCCAAGTAAAAGTTCTAGTACTGTAGAATAGGGGAGTTGGATATTGTGGTCATCACAGTCTCCATTGCAATCTCTGAAAGTGCTGGAAAGATTAATCCCTGGTAACTTGAAGTGGTAGTAGGCTGTCAGGTGGCTTTGTCACTCAAATCTTCCTACTTATAATGTCAGTTCTGATCTCATTTCTTCTTTCTTTATGAATATAATAAGCATATGTACTGATGTAGCTGTTTGCCCTAGTGTCCTACTGGCTTAGCATGCATTTTCACTCTCAAATGTTTCTCAGTTGATACACAAATGGTATGTCACCTTATCTGTGGCCTTCATGTGACACCCTGCCCTATACTCCATCCTCTCACCCCAGTTCCCAAGGTGTAAAGGGAAACCATATTAACCATCTATGATAAGTAAGCCTGGGGTGCAATCCCTGCCTCCTTCCAGAGAAGCATGACCTTTTTACCAATAGAAAATTCCCATCAGAGGGGACAGAAATTAGCAGAAGTCCCTGCACTGCTGTAGTAGGCACCATAAGATCCCCACAATTCATTTTTCCTTGAGTTATAAAGGAAAGTTTTATAAGTTGAAAGCAAATTTTAACAAGGTGAGGTTTAGATTACATTTTAGAATATTTTTATAAAAAGTTATTACTGTACATGTATGTGGGCACAGAATAAATACTATGCTTGAATTTTTCCATTGCTCCCCTGGCCAACACCTACCTATTGCCTTTTTTAAAGCAGAAGTTTTGGGATTTGATCTGCAAATTAGTACTCCTTCATCCCACAGAAAGGCAGCTTGCAAGGAGGTAGGATTGCTATATATAGGCTAAAGTGCTCATCGCTTCCTGCCTTGGGTGTAAGGATTTATACAAGCCTTCCTGTGTTTCCAGATCAAAATCAGATTCTCTGTATCCCAGTAGCAGGATTCAGGCTGGCCTACCTAGAGTGATGGTAAGAAATTTCCAACAATTAAGCAATCATCATTGTCTAGGGAAAGTCACCGTTATCTGGAAGGAAAGCATATACCATTAGGTCTCATCTAGTGACTCTTTTATAAAAGAAAGAATTGGTTTATCGCATTAGCTCCTTGTCATATCTGAGAATACATAATATGGCCCAGGGAGGACAAAAGTATGTTTATATAGTGAGGTGAGTGTGTCACAAGGCAATAGAGATGTAACCTTGAGAGTTATAGGAGAAAATAAGAGTCCGGTTACTCGTAGACACTAAAACAAAGAATTAGAAGTCAGGGCAAAGAACTGGGCAAGTTGAGTTATCTACCAGTTGGGATAGGCTAGACATCTCTGCAGAAACAAATGACCTCCAAACCTCACAATGGTTTACTTCTCTCTCCTGCACCATGTCCATTGTGGTTTGGGATGGCTACCGTGTCATCCTTACTCTGGGACCTAAGCTGAAGGAGCAGCCTCTTGCTGGAATATTCTTAGTCATCATGAAAGAGGGAAAAAAGATACTTGACTATGCCCTGGCACTTAAAACTTCTTCCAAGTGAGAGCCATCATTGCCACTCACATTTTATTGTTCAAAGTGTAAATTCTCCTGAGTTCAACAGGACCTGGATCCACAATCCACTGCAAGGAGGCACACTG
>NW_012151951.1:4389783-4391183 GCF_000956105.1 Propithecus coquereli
TGGCTCTTTCCACAAGCTTTTGGACAGGTAAAGGAAAAATTAAAGCAAAGCATATCGTCCCTTTCTTTTCTCATCACGGTGTTCATGTAAGAATACGCTTTCACTTTAGGCCTCCTGTGAAATAGAAAATTAAACAAATTTATACCTACTTCCTAATTACATTCAACACGCTACTTCTTTTTCCCCAGGCACAATCTTATGTAGGATAAGAGTGTCCTTTGGAAAGGACGAACCAGCTCTGCACACTTGCATACCAGAAGCTTCCTTAGCTGTGGTTTTTCAGAATCCTTTTCCCTGATAAGAGAGTATGGTGGGGGAAGGAGATCACTCTCTGGATCCCAATGAGGGAGAAAGGTGGGTGGGAGGGGGCAGTAATACATAGATGCCACGGCTGTCATTGTAAGCTAATTAACCTGACATTTGGGAGAAGGCTGAGTTGGGAAGTGGCAGAGGTGGGAACCATAATGCTTGGTTTTAGTTTTTATGCATACAAAAAAGCCAGATCTGATAAAAGATGATCGATCAGTATGTCATGGTAGACATACTGCCTGAATTTAGCTTAGGAGGTATGGAGTTAGAGGGAGAATTTAAGTGGCAAGCCTGAAAAAATCATTTTAGCTATTGTGTGAATAACATGTAGGATTAAGGAAAGGGAGAAGTCTGGGAAATTAGACTTTGGAGTTTTCTCTTTGCTTTGGTGGGTGAGATGTGTTAAAACTTAAGATCGATTAGAAAATGAAGACTTGAATGTTGCCGATGTTTTTCAATTACCACAACTATCTTGCAGATACATAAATACTTTTAATCAGTTGAGAACATAAGAATTCATGCTGTGGATGTGGGAGCAAAAATAGTCTGAAAACCTATTAATATTTCCTTGAGGAAAAATTTTTTAACCTATTCGATTGCGAACTCTGTGCTACCGTGGCTCCTTTTGTATTACAAATGTGATTCTTTATTCATCTCGATGTAACATAAATTGAGATGTTGATAGATTTTTCCAAGAAAATAAATGAGTCATAATAAACCTTTTCCTATATAAGGATGAATGTGAAGTACATAGTCATTATTCGAACAGGATGTTCCTTTAAAAAGCAATTGAGATTGCACATCTCAGGGCTGTTTGGATGGCAATTTAGCAGCGTGTCTGGCAACAAGATTTTGTTCTTTTCTGCTTCTCGACAATACTTTCAGAGGTCAGGAAGTTAAATCTTTTGGGTGACATGTACACCACCCTTGTTTGCTGTACTTGGATATAGTGATTGGACTCTTAATATTGTATCCCTGTCTGAATTTCTCGGCAGAATGTGCTTTAACATTTTACTGTGTGGTTTGTTAAGTTTAAAACTTTAAAAAGTGATATCCTAACACTCCTACACTGCTGGTGGGACTGCAAACTA
>NW_012151951.1:4399961-4401514 GCF_000956105.1 Propithecus coquereli
TTTTTTTTCTTAAGACTTAGTGACTTATAGTTATTTGCAGGTATCACATAAAGTAACTGTTAATTGTTTTCAGTTACATGAACACATTGGACTGAAATTTTGCAATTGGAGTCCACCATGAAGATGCTATAAAAACAGTTTCTATGTCATGCTATAATTATAGAGGAGTCACACTTCTGTGAAGATTAAAATCTAAATTTTCATTGAAAAGGCAAAAGGCATGTTACTAATCATAATTATATTTGAATATCCTATAAATCATCTACATGGCATAGTATATAGCCTACTAGTGATTGTTATGAACTGCAAGGTTGGCCAACCATTGAATAAGAGTAAAATAAAGAACAAAAGGAAAGTCTATACACTGAAGTCTGGGGACTGAGCCATTCTGCCTTTAAGAGAACTCTCTGACCTAACTATGACCCGAAGATGAATGGGAAATTTACTTCATTCTATCTTACTATTAAACCTATATAGCCTAATAAAATGTAATATTATTTTTAAATGAAAAGAGAAAAAGAGATATTAGAGCAACTACTTAGAGACCAATTCAGCTTTGAAATCAGATTAATGGTTCCATAAATATATTTTGGATTTGCAACACAGACCAAAAGTTAAAAGGAAAGAAAGAGCTAATTTTTTCCAATGCCCTAAACTTTGTGTTAGTCCTTTCTAAAGCTGGAGATACACATTGTTATAGAAGGGAGTCATTTATTAATCTCTCTAGCCAGCATACATTAATATTTCTTAATATATATCTTTATACATGTCTAAAACATATTGATTATAACTCAGGAAATAGTAACATGGAAATTGGCTCTGCACATAAATAAAGTTTTCTGGTATAATCTGGTTACCTGACCAATATGTTTCTCTCTATATTGACTTATTTATCTGTCTAAAATACACTTTTAAGCTCTTGGCCATAAGAAGTTATACTTGGTCACATAAGTTTGCAAGAATTTATAAGCACTTTTTTTTAAATAACTTTTCCTCAGACAGAGTTCCATCATTTCAACTATGTGCTATGCTCATGTATATCTCAGGCTTTTTCTGCTCAGATCAAAATAATAAAACTCTAAGAAAATGCTATAAATATCTATGGCACATTAAATGACATGGTATTTTTAAAGGAATGGACATGACACTTTGGAGGATTTCTCTTATACTTCCAAGATTATTCTAATGATATAGATTGAGAATCCTCTGGTCAATTTTAGAAATGCTAAACATTTAAACTCTGTTTGCTAACGTTCACATAGTTACTTTTAGGATAGTGGGCCACTTGCGTTCTTTCTGTTTTTGAGAACCGGAGCTGTCCTATGAACCTCTAGTATTATGGAAGAAACCTATTAAAATTGATGATAATGCACTCACTGGTAAATTTTACAAGGTGTGAAGGGCACAATTTTATGAAGAAAATTAAATTATGTACCATTTTAAAATAGTTTATATACTCCCAGAGATGTATTGCTCCTATCCTTATGTAGGAGAAGAAATAAAGTGTAGCTGTTTAAAGTATTAATTAATATTTCAAGTTTGAGATCATGACA
>NW_012151951.1:4402884-4403958 GCF_000956105.1 Propithecus coquereli
AGAAACATACACTCCTGCAACTCTTGAGCAAAAGCAACCGAGGCCAACCAACAAGAAACTCTTGTCAGGATCCTGGCATTATGTGAATTCATCCAGTATGCTTCCTGGATATTATTTGACTCTAAACATAAGTAACAAACATCACCAGTTGTAGTTTTCTGACTTCTGAGCAGAAAGGCCAGGGGCAGGCCAAATTGTGTAGTTACAATACTACTTGGCTTTGAAATTACTTTTCAAACAAAGCTTGCTTTGATGAGGCCCACTGATGTTAGTGCTCACAAAGTAAAGATACAGAAAGTAGGATTAAAGAGAACTTATGATTTAGAAGTCAGAACGCTTACGGTTGTAGAGATTAGGAGAGATAATGGTCTTAGAAGCTTGATTAAATGCACAGAAAGGAAGTGCCCAATGATGGAAGAAGAATTAAAGAGATAGCAAAAGCCTTTATTAGAAAATGCGTGTGTTCTTTTTTGAAATGCCAGTGAGGTGGGAGATTGCCATGACTTTAAACCAGAATAAAAGTTATAAGAACAGAGAAAAGTAACAATGAAAAAAATGTATACATCAACTGTTGATCTAAAATTTTCCTTCTTTTTGGAAAACATCAACTTTTATGTGTGTATTATTTGAGGCAGAAAGTAAACACTTAAGGATTATGCCAAAGCTACCTATCACTTTAATGAAAATTTAGAATGTGAATAAGAACTTTTTAGAATACTTTATATTGTTATAGCTTCAGTAAATACTGAAAATTGTTTTTACCTAACATTTGTGACAAGAAAAAGTATCTATACTAACCATAGCATTCTTCTTCTATACTTCAGTATGAGAACACAATTATATTATTTTCTAATTAAGGTCTATTTATTAATCCCTAACAGCATTATTACTGTTATCTAATCTTCATTAAAAGCATACTATGAACAAAAACTATTCTGACATTTAAGTAATCTTCAAACATAATGAACCATTCAAGCATACTTTCCACTAACTATAATTTGACTTTTACCAAACTCATTTGAGAATTCTTTGTTTGCATATTTATTTCAGTTTATGTTTGTTTGTTTGTTTGTT
>NW_012151951.1:4404008-4406060 GCF_000956105.1 Propithecus coquereli
TGTGTGTGTGTGTGTGTGTGTGTGTGTGTGAGTGTACGTGTGTTTATGTGAGGGAGGAGGGGTATACTTAGTTCTATGCCAATCTAGCACATGCAGAGTCATATAACAATCCCAACAATCCAGATATAAACCAGTCCATCACCACAAAGTTCTCTCTCATGATGCCACTTTAAAGGTCCACCTTTGCCACCTCTGCCCATCCACCCCCATCCCTAAACCCTGGCAAGCTCTGATCTGTTTTAGTGATTAGTGTTTGAGATTAACTTTTCCTAATCTGTTGAAATTGACTTTTTTCATATAGTACAATGCCTTTGAGATACATCCAAGTTGTGTTTTATTGATAGTTCATTTCATTTCTTTTTTATTGCTGAGTGGTATTCCATGTTATGGATATACTATCATGTTTAATCATTTACCTTGAAAGAGACATTTTAGTTTTTTCCAAATTTGGCTATTACAAATAAATCTGTTATGAGCGTGCATGTACAGGCTTCTCAGTAGACATAAGTTTGCATTTTTCTGGAATAAATATCTGAGAGTGCATCTGACATTGCTGGGTTTTATGGTAAGTGTATTTTTAATTTTTAAGAAACTGTCAAATATTTTCCTGGTTGGATGATCCATTTTACATTCTCATGAGCAACATATTTGATATTCAGTTTCTCCATATCCCTGCCAGTGTTTCTCTTTCTCATGTGTATATATATACATACACAAACATATATATGTATATGTTTGTGTGTGTATAAATATGTGTATGTATATATTAGCTATTCTGGTAGGTGTATAATGATATCTCATGGTGATTTTAATTTACGTTTACCTTAATAGCCAGATGAATATCTTTTTACAAGTTTATTTTCTATTTGAATATGCTCTTTGCACACTCTTTATGATTTTTGCTTATTATTGAATTGAATTAGATTTTGGTAATGTAGAATCTTGAGAATCCTTTATATATTCCAAATATAAGTCCTTTCACAAATGTATGGTGTGCAAATATTTTCTCAAAGTCTATAACTTGTCTTTATATCCTCTTGAACAGAATCTTGAATAAATTATCTTAACTTTAATAAAATCCAATTTATCATTTTTTTTCCTCTTATGGATAATGCTTTTGGGTTTATATCTAAGAACTCTTCACCATGCCCCACATCCCAGAGATTTTCTCCTGTGTTATCTTCTAAAGGTTTTATGGTCTCACATTTTAAAGTTAAGCCATTTTGAGTGACTTTTTATATAAGTTTTAAAGTCTGATAAAAGCTTATTTGCTTATGTATGTATATATGTATTTATGTATGTGGTGTATATGTATGTATTTTTATCTATGGATGTCCAATGTTTCGGCACCATTTGGTGAAAGAGCTATCTATTTCTAACACCTGTGTCATCTTTGTGTTGGCATCTGTTGATTGCCTTCTGTCAGTCAAATGGGGATATTTCTGGCTCATGGTATGATGAGTGATTTTTTAATTGAAACATGGACATTTGGGGTAATTATGTTATGAGACTATGGATTTTATTTAAATCTTGTGTTTTTAGCAGGCTTCCACTGACACTACCCGGGGGCGGAGGGGCGTTGTCTTGTTTTTGCCAGGTGGAAATTGAAGTCCAGGCTGAAGAATGAGCCTCTGTTGAAACTGGGGGTGGGGGCGCATATCAGTACTGCTTAGTGGAGGGGAGTTTAGGTTCCCCTGTGTGTCTCACACCAACCAGACTGGCAGGGGGAGGGGCACCTCAGTACTGGTCCCCACGTGGCCTTCAGTGAAGTGGTGGCCTCATTACTGTTCGTGGGTGGCGAATGACTCAACTTTCTAGTTAATTTCCTAAAATTACCACCCCGTGGGGAGTGGAAGGTGGGCGTCATTACAGTCAGGTCGAGTGGAAAGCCAGGCTTCCCACGTGTTTCCCACTGATGCCATCTTGGGACAAGGCCTTTAATCACTCAGGAGGTATGGAGCCCTGGCTCTTCATTCTGCCTTCCTCAACTCTACCCCAGAGCTGAGGAGGGAGATGTCTGTTACAACCTGGCAGGAGTGAAAAAATATCTAA
>NW_012151951.1:4406110-4407292 GCF_000956105.1 Propithecus coquereli
GAAATATAAATAAAATATTTACAAAAATGCAACAGTGGTCAGGAGAGTAAGAATGTAAGCCATAGACTGAGAGAACTGTTTTGCAAATGACATACCTGATAAAGTACCATTATCCAAAGTAACAAAAATTCTTTTCAAACTCAACAATAAAAAAATGAACAACACAATTAAAATATAGGAAAACGATCTGAAGAGACTCCTCACCAATGAAAGTATGCAGATAGCAAATAAACATATGAAAAGGTGCTCCAGTATCATACATCTTAGGGGAATTGTAAATTTAAAGAACGAGGTACCATTACAGACCAATTAGAATGGCTAAAATTCAAAACATTGACAACACCAAATGCTGACAAAGATGTGAGCAACAGGAACTCTCATTCATTGCTGTTGGGAATATAAAGTGGTGCTGCCACTTTGTAAAACATTTTGACATTTTCTCACAAAAATAAACATACTCTTATTGTACCATGCAGCCATCACACTCCTTAGTATTTACCTAATGGGACTGAAAATTTATATCGACACAAAAACATTCATACAGATGTTTATAGCAGCTTTATCTTAATTTGCCAATTTGAGAAGCAACCAAGAAGTCCTTCATCAGGTAAATGAATAAGTAAACTCTGGTACATCCAGGAAATGGAATATTATTAAACACTCAAAAGAAATGAGATATCAAGCCATGAAAAAACATGGAAGCAATGTAAATGCTTATTACTAAGTGAAAGAATCCAATCAGAAATGGCTACATGTGATTCCAATCATATAACATGCTGGATAAAGCAAAACTATGGAAATAGAAAAAAGATAAGTGATTTCCATGGGTAGAGGGAAGAGAGGGATGAATATACATATCACAGAGAATTTTAATGGCTGTGAAACTACTCTGTGTGATACTACAATTGTGGATACATGACATTATATATTTTTCAAAACCTGTATCATGTACAACACCAAGAGTGAATCCTAATATAAACTAGAGACTTTGGGTGATAATGATATATTAATGTAGGTTCGTCTATTATAACAGATATATCACTTTGGTGGAGAATGTTGATAATGGGGGAGGCAGAGAGTATATAGGAGATATCTGTACCTTCTGCTGAATTTTGCTGTGAGCTTAAAAGTGCTTTAAAAAATAAAGTCTATTTATAGAAAAAAAAAGATTTAAAAATAACA
>NW_012151951.1:4419848-4437455 GCF_000956105.1 Propithecus coquereli
ACACACATATTTAGGATATACCTTAATAGATTTTTTGTACTAAAGAGTAGTTAGTACACAGTAGATATTCAATAAGAAATGAAAAAAATCTATAAACTTGGCAATGATTATTAAAATGTATTAATTTATGAACATATCAATTCCTTTTGGAATTCATTAGATCATTTGGAAGAATATTGTCAAATGACTCATTCTCAACTTACTTTCCTTGCAATCGTTTCTGCTTATATTACAGTTCTAGTATTCACTCAATTTCTCTCTGACACAAATCTGTTTTCTTAGTTCATGTATTTTTCCATAAAAGAAGTTACAAATCCACTTCATATCTTTCAGTCTTTATAAATTCATCTCTCTTAGTCCCTTTCTTTCTTGCTGTGCACATGCATGCCAGCACATTCTTCACCCCTTTACCTCTTCTAAAAGCTGACTACAGAGTGATTTGGATTTAAAGCAGAAGATAATATCCATGTAATTAAAAATTTCCCCTCTTCTCTCTAGCTACAGTAACCTCAAAAATCTCTGAGGAAACACCAAAGAGAGAAAACATAAGAAAGATAAATGGAGAAGAATGAAGCAAAAAGAATGCCATGAAAGAGACATGTTTAGAAAAGCAAAGAAAGTACAAGGATCAAGACATTGAGTACATCAGTGAAATGGAAAGTAAGCCACGGTCAATTACATTTTTTAAAATTGAGATTTTTCTAGTGTAATCAGAGAATTACCCATGACCTCTCTCATCTAAGGACATTCATGAGGAACTTGTTTGCCAGACCCAGAGGAGTAAGTACATGAGATTTTCCTCTAGGTAGTCAGTTGAATGATGGCCCTCCTAAAATGATATGTCCGCATCCTCATCCCAGGAACCTAAAAATGTGACCTCATTTGGGAAAAAATCTTTGCAGATGTAATTAGCCTAAAGATTTTGAGATGAAGTCATTCTGGATTATCAAGGTGGGCCCTAAATCCAGTGATAAATGTTCTTGTAAGAGACAGATGAGGAAAAGATATGGAATAGAGGGGAAGAAGGTCATGTGAAGGTGGGGACAGAGATTGGAGTGATACAGCCACAAGTCAAGGACTGTTGGAGCCACCAGAAGCTGGAAGAGGCCAAGAAGGATTCTACCCTGTAGTCTTTGGAGAGACTGTGATTTTGCCAACACCATGATGTTGGACTTCTGGCCCTCAGAAGAGTGGTAGAATAAATTTCTGTTGTTCTAATTCATCAAGCATGTTGCTATTTGTTAAAGGCAGCCCTAAGAAACTAACATAGTATGTATACTACTTCTCTAGTGCAGAATTATAAGACAAAAAGCAAGAGAACATGAACACTACCATTAATAAACTAATTTTTCTTCCTGCCCACATTCCCATCTGAAACATTCCCTAACAGATACACACACACACACACACCCCAGAAGCAAATAAAGTCCCACAGCAATGGAAGAGAATAAAGGTTGAGAGGGAATGTATAATTTAAAATATGGACATTGTTACATCATCTTTGAACCCATTTGATGTTTACCAATTCAAAATGGAAAAAATGCTGAAAATATCTTGTGCTCTGTTAAATTTGAAAGATCATTTATGAATGGCACATGGGGTCTCTTTACACTAAAATAAGTCACTTCATACATTTCTGCTTGGAAAGGAACAAGAACATTATTAATGTAATAAAAAATGAGAGTGTTAAGTAATGCTTAAAATATTCTTTGGTTCATCAGCTACTTTCAATGAGAATGAGATGGTTGCTGCTAAATTTGCTATAAGCCTGACAAAATATACATCCAGATTATATATTTTTAAAGTGAATAAACTTGGAGTTATTTTTCTGTTTAGTGTTATGTGCAGGTTCATCCAGAATCAGCTTGGCTATAGCTAGAAGCAATTAAGAATATTCAGGAAGAATTAAAACCCTAGGAAATTGTTTTTATCTCTAATAAATTGCAGCAGAGCTAAATTGTGCATTGATCACAAGAGAAAACTTATCATAGTGACTCATGTAAATTACCAAAATTGCTTTAGTTTGGGAAATAGACCTCATTAGTCCTAAATTTTACCTTACGATTTTCCCAAGAAGCAGAACATGATTGCTTATACTAAAATGATGCTCTTGATACCATAAACACAATAATATTAGCATATTGCTTTGGTTATAATCTCAAAACTAATAACATATATAAGAAAAGCCAATGATCTCACTTATACCTGATCTCACTTATACCATGATATCCTTATATCATGGAATCACAATTTAAGCACATTTATAGATAGTGGGAACTGAATCAAGATATTCAGCCTGACTCTCTACTCCTATCTTCTGGGCCCGAGGGTGTAGCCTTTAGCTCTTTGGAGGAAAGGAAAATCTGCATTTTCTCCAGATATCCAGAGCTGCCTATTTGCTTATAAGTTTCCAGAAAGCATTTTTTTCAAGTAGCAGGTAACATATTCTTGGAACTTTCTGGGAAGGGCTTTGATGCCCATCTAGTACAATTTATTCATTTAACTAGAGAGAAACTAGAGAGATTGAGGGTTGAATTAATGTTTTGAAGCTCAAGTTCCAAAGTAGAATCAACCTTATCTAAATTAGCATTAAGCAATCTGAGTGTGTGCCTGTAATCCCAGCATCTCAGGAGGTTGAGGTGGAAGGATCACTTCAGCCCAAGAGTTCAAGACCAGACTGGGCAATATAGTGAGACCCCCATCTCAAAAAAAAATAGCATTCAGCTATAACTTCATCATGGGATAGAATATGGTAGTATTTTCCATGCCTGTAAAAATGTGTATATTTTCAAAAAAAATTTCTTGGATTGCAGACATAAGTGAGAGCAAAGTACTTGAAGAGAAAAAAAATAGGTAAAAGAATACAAAGTTTTAAAAAGATCTTGGTAGCTCAGCAAAACTTTATTTTTTGTATACTATTTTCCTGGCACCATGTTAGATTCTGAAGCTCTCCAAATAAATGAGACACTTCCTCTGCCTTTAAGAAACATAAGACTGCATGGCAGATACTAGTGAATTATTTTGTAAACAGATAGAGATAGAAGATATCATGAGAAAAGAATGAAACACCAGTCATTCCGTCCTGAGGAGAATAGGGAAGACAGCCTAGAGCTGGAGGCTATATTGAGTCTAGAAGAATAGGTAGAAGTTAGCTAGGTATTTTGATGGGGATTGCATTAAATCTGTAAATCATCTTGGGCAGTATGGACATTTTAACAATGCTGATTCTGCCAATCCAAATGATATGCTCTTCCATTTGTTTGTGTCCTCTACAGCTTCTTTCCACAGTGTTTTATAGTTTTCCTTGTAGAGATCTTTCACCTCTTTGGTTAAGTATATTCCTAGGTATTTTATTTTCTTTGTAGCTATTGTGAACGGTATTGAGTCTTTGATATGACTCTCAGCTTGACCGTTATTGATGTATAGAAATGCTACTGATTTGTGTACATTGATTGTATATCATAAGATTTTGCTGAATTTATTTATCAATTCCAGGAGTCTCTCGGTGGAGTCATTGGGGTTTTCTAGGTACAAGATGATGTTGTTAGCAAAGAGCAATAGTTTGATATCCAAATCTTTCCTGATTTGGATATCCTTTATTTCTTTCTCTTGCCTGATTGCTCTGGCTAGGAAACTCAGCACTATGCTGAATAGAAGTGCTGACAGTGGGCACCCTTGTCTTGTTCCAGTTCTTAGGGGGGATGCTTTCAACTTTTCCGCATTCAGCATGATGTTGGCTGTGGGTTTGTCATGTGTGAATTTTGTAATTTTGAGATATGTTCCTTCTATGCCCAGTTTGTTGAAGGTTTTTATCATGAAAGGATGCTGAATTTTGTTGAATACCAACATCATACTTCACAGCACTGGAAAAAATAATTCTATGCCTCATTTCAAACCAGAAAAGAGCCAAAGCAATCTTGGGCAAAAGGAAAAAATCTGGAGACAGCATGTTCCCAAACTTCAAACTATCCTACAAGGCTATAATTACCAAAACAGCATGGTATTGATACAAAAATGGAGACATAGACCAATAGAACAGAATAGAGAAGCCAGGTATAAAACCACCCACCTACATCTAACTTATCTTTGGTAAAGCAGACAACAACATACACTTGGTAAAAGAAATGCTATTCAATAAATGGTGCTGGGAAAATTGGATAGCCATATGGACAAGAATGAAACAGGATCTATCTCTCTCACCACTCACAAAAATTAATTTAAGATGGATAAAAGACTTAAATGTAAGGCATCGATCTATAAGAGAATGAAGCAAAAACTCTTCCAGATATTGGCCAAGGCAAAGAATTTATGAAGAAGATCTCAGTGGCAATTATAGCAACAACAAAAATAAGTGCAATTTGATTATACTAAAAACTTCTGCACAGCTAAGGAAACAATCAACAGAGCAAACAGACAACTTACATATGAAAAAATGCTCGATGTTACTAATCATTAGGAACATGCAATTTAAAACCACAAGGAGATATCACCTTACCTCTGTTAGAATGGCTTTTATTAAAAAGTCCCAAAACTATAGATGCTTGTGTGGATGCAGAGAGAAATGAATGGCTATACACTGTAGGACTGCAAATTAGTACAACATCTATGAAAAAAATATGGAGATTCCTCAAAGAATTAAAAATAGACCCTCCATTCAATCCAGCAATCCCACTACTGGGTATTCACCGAAAGGGAAAGAAGTCTTCCTATCAAAAAAACACCTGCACTTGAATGTTTATTACAGCACGATTCACAATTGGAAAGATGTGGAGTCAAACCAAGTGTCCATCAATTCATAAGTGGATTAATAAAATGTGGTGTGTATATATATATCTCTATATATACAGATATAGATATGTGTGTGTGTGTATATGTGTCATGGAGTACTACTCAGCCATCAAAAATGATGAATCAATGCCTTTTGCAATGATCTGGATATAACTGGAGACAATTTCCTTAAGTGAAGTATCTCGAGATCAGAAAAACAAACACCACATGTACTCACTATTAAACTGGAACTAACCGATGAGCACGCATGTGCATAGAGGGAATTAAAACTCAGTGGAAATCAAGCGAGGAGGAGGAGGAGGGGCGGTCCAAAGCCTACCTAATGGGTACAATGAACACTATTTGGGTCATGGGCCTGCCTATAGCTGTGACTTGAGCATTACAAAAGCAATCCATGTAACCAAAAACATTTGTAGCTCCTTAGTATTTTGAAATTTAAACAAAATTTAGCTAAAGAAAGGTAAGAGAACATTCCTAGGAAAGAAAATAATATAGAAAATAAATACACTAAGTATGAAACAGTATCAAATTTACAGAAAACCATAAGTTTTTATTCACCGGAATTAAGTTGGAAGAATTATGAGAGACGAGGCTGTAGAGATAATGGCTAGCAATGATGGTCCTTACGTGCTGCTCTAGGAAGTGTGGTCGCTAGAGTAGAAGTAGTGGATAGCACTGAAATTTGTATGTTAATACAGGTAAATTGTCAAATTTAAATTTGAAATTGTTCATTCTGAAAGCAATAGTTAAAATGAGTTCAAAGGGAAAGAGACATATCAGATAAACCTAAAAACTACAGCAGAAGAGATGGGCTTAAAGCAAGAGGGAAAATCTGAAGTAAATCAAAGATTAAGTTGGAAATAATTTCGTGGAGAGAAAGGAAAAAATCTTGAATAAATGTTTTTTTAGAAGACTTTAATCAATGAGTTCTGCCATCTAATGACCTGCAACTCCTATGAGAAGAACATGCATGGTATAGGAGATGGCACATTCATTAGTATTTTGAATTTGAGGTGCTTATGGGACATCCAAATTGAGATGATTATTAGCTGGATTGAAATACCTGGCACATTAGGGAGTGAATGTGTCTGAAGCCTGGGAAACACACTGTCTATATGTACTATATAAATAAAACTGTTTAACTTTGATCAAAAAAAATAAGTTAGAAGGAACCTGGTACAAGGCACTTTAAGTAGCTTATCTGCAATACTACATACCTTTGGACTTCATTTTAAGTGGGAGAGAAATAAAATTCTATCTTATTTAAATCAATGTTATTTTTATTGCCTTTTTGCCACTCATAAATCAACCTGATTCTGACTGATATATCTTCTAAAATAATTTCATAAATGCTTGTGTTTTTAATACTTGGTTCAAGTGAGCAAGATTAAATGTAGTCAGATTCTCCAATGCCGCACTTTCCTTAATATGTTATTTTCAGTCTCCTGGAGGCAGAGTCATTTTCCAATATAAAAGAGAGTGTTTCAAATATGTCCATCCTTCGGGTAGTGCGCATTGCCCTCCTTGTGTATACAAATACCCCTCCCCTCCTCCCCCTTCCCCAGCATCCAATAGATGTTGTTCTGATATGTGCATTTATGGGTGGGGGAACCAAGGGCAACACACCTAACCTAATCATCTGTACCACCGGAAGGGCGGCGGGAGGAGGGGGGAGGAGGGAGGAGGGGACGGGTATTTGTATACACAAGGAGTGCAATGCGCACTACCCGAAGGATGGACATATTTGAAACACGGACTTCGGTGGGGGGGGGGAACCAAGGGCAACACACGTAACCTAAACATATGTACACCCATAATTTGCTGAAATAAAAAAAAAAAAAAAAAGAGAGTGTTAACCAAAATGTATGATTCAGTGGAAACATAGGCTGTTTCTTTATGTTAATGAACTATCCTTATACTTGCAATGATGTAAGTATAAAGATATAAAGATGTATGCATACTGATGATTTCCACACAGGGTTACCCAGAGGTAAAAAAGGAATGAAGTGCTGCCTTGGTAAAGCCACTTACTCAAAAAGCCACAGCCAACAGATGGCAGAAACAAGGGTGCATAATGGGTCAGTATAATGCAAGGGTCTACATACAGCTGCAAAACAGTCTTAGAAATCACCACCAGAGGGGCACACTCTGTGGTTCCCAGTTTGAGGACAAAATCAAGTTGAATCATACAACTGGTATATTGGTATAAGAGATGGTCTTCTCTGGACCCCGAAGATTGAACAGCAACTAACAGATGGAGCTTTTGGTGTAACAGAAATCCAGAAAAGAGATGAAGTATATGAGAGTGTGGAGATGGGAGTCCAGGTATGATACAATGATGATGAACAGGTTGCCTATCAGTGTCATCAAGGAGAATATCAAGATAACTACAAAGAAAACTACTTCCAGATGAGGCCAATTAGAAGAACCCAGTAGAATAAAGTAGTCTTCATAACTTGCATTCGTATTTTTCATTGTCATTCATTTCCTGTTACCCGAGGGGAAAAATCACATAAACTCAGAAAAAGGAAGGAAATGCTGCAAAAATCATGTGGACCTCATGAATAAGAAGGGCCAACCACTGTTTGATTCTAAGACAATTTGAGCATTTTGAAAAACTGTGATGGTAATGAATTTAACAAAATGAGAATCCAAAAGCTCATAATGACATAAAAGATAAAAGAGTAGTAAATAAATGGTGGCAAAGACAAAGCTATTCCTTACTGTAGAATCCTAAGTAATAAATATGGCAGAGATGATGTAGTTAGAAAAAGATAAATAGATGCTAAAACTATGAAATAAAAATTTGATGGAAAAAAGGAAATTTACATAGTCTAAAATAGGAGAGCTGTCCAGAAAGTATCCATCCGTAGTTAATATAATGAGACTGGTTACATGGCTGGATACTTTCGGGGCAACCCTTGTATACTTCCACAAATTACTTAATTCCAAAGTGAAAAGTAGTAAACTTTACAGTAGAAAACCTGGTAGACACTGTGATCAGTATTAATACCACCAATGCTGGGAAAGACCAATATCTTGTGCCTGCTGATCTTATGCTCTGAACAGGACATGATGTCACTTCAGTGATTTTCCTGACAAAAATGCACAGCCTAATTCTAATGATGAAGAAACATGAGACAAACTCAAATTGAAGCAAGTTGGACAAATTAGCTTGTCTGTATTCTTCATACATACCAAGTTCAATGAAGACAAATAAAGGCTGAGGAACTTGTCCAGGTTAAAGGAAAACAATGAAACATGATATCTAAATGTGTGATCCTGGATCAGGATAAAAAATTTTATTCACATTATTGAGACAATTGGAAAAATCTGAATATAGACTCTGGATTAGATAATAATATTGTATTCATATTAAATCTGCTGATTTTATTGGTTATATAAAATAATGTTCTTGTTTTTAGGAAACAAATTCTGAAGTATTCAGGGGTAAAGGGAAAAAAAGATGTAAGCATAAATTAATGATAATTTAAAACTAGCTTTTTATCTCCAAAAGGTATCTGGTGTGTGTCTGTGTTTGTATATATATTTAGGTAAGGTGGCCAATAATCACAGCATGAAAAGAAGAGAAAAATAAATCAGATTTTTATTTTTATATATAAGATTAATTTTTTAAGAAATCACCAAGTTTGTATAAGGGTCAATTACATTAATGATTGAACCTGTATCCCAATTGTACAAATTTTGTAACAAATATGTATTTTGAAATCACTCATAATGGTGACTAGACCAAATAAAAGGAACCCTACTGCATGGTAGTTTAGATGCTAGGATCTTGACTCAAGTAGTGTAGATTCAAATATCAAAAATACCAACTAACTCCGAACCACTATCTTAATCTGTTTTCAAATCTATAAAATGGGAATAATAGCGATATCCCAGATAAGACAAGCATAGTTGTCTGGGTTAGGAGAGGTCATTCATATAAACAGGTGAACACACTGCTTGCAATATGATGAGCAGCTAATCACTGATATCACAGTATATGTGGCAGATATTTATACACACTAAGTACTCTGGGCTAGAAAGATTGGCAGTGAGGGCTAATGTTTTTAGAAGTATGCAGCTAATGCCCATAAACTTTAAAATCTGACTTGCTCAGCCTTGCAAAATCCCAGAAGCCTATGTGGCATGTTCCTACAAATTCTATCATCCTCTCAAGGATAAATTATCAGAAGAAAGAGCCTCTTGGGGGACAACAGATAAAGAGAAGAGGCAATAAAAATGGAATTTTAAGACCCGCTTTTGGAGCCAGATGGCTTTCCTTTCAGGGTTATGTCTGGGGAGCACCGAGCAGTGACCAATCACATGAGATTCACTCGGGCGAACAGCTGAAAGAGTGTGTTAGAAATTTCTGAACTGGGGTGAGGAGCTCAAGCTGAGTCCACCCACATCGTAAGGCTCTCACAGCACTGGCCTCTGCAAGATTTGAATGCAATTTCAGGGAAAAGCCTGAACACCAGTGGTGCGGAATAGTGAGTCCCAAGGCACCATTCAACTTTGTATAAACAGCAAGGGCAGCCACCAAACACTCTCCACTAATTTGCAAAGCCTCTCAACATTTAAAAATGTTTACTTCTTTCCTTACCTGCTTTATAAATTCAAGCACATTGTCATTTACCAGTGAACACACGTGGTAAACCCATTAGGGGAATATCTTAAAAGGAACAAAGGATTAGTCTTAACATTACAATAATGAGTGACCCTTATGAATTTGTTAATTATTTTCCCTTCTGTAGATATTAGCAACGCCTTTTATCCACATTTGCATTTACATATGCTCACAAGGCACTGGCTTGTATTCTCTGCATTTATAAACAATTACTTCATGACAGACCTCCTAAATAATTGAACAGTATCACTCCAGAGAGTGCAAACCAACCTATTCACACCCTCTCCCACAGGCCACTAAGATACTCAAGAGAAAGAAAAACAGATCTACTCAAAGATGTGATTCAGGAATCTAATTGTCAGTCCATTTCTGTTACCATAAATTGAGATTTGTCTGGGCATCTTGCCACATTTTTATTCAATCTGCTGTCCCTGTATTCAGTTCTGATTTTCCATTCCTATCATTCAATGATGTTGATTTTATTATAGCTCTGCAAAAACTTGCATATGTTTCATTGTTTTAAAAATGAATGTGTTGTTTCTCTCTAGGGAAGGACTATAAGAAGCAATACATTTAAATAGTATTTTGTTCTAATAATATTCTGGAACTAGGAATGCTGACCATGCTGAACAAAACATCACAGATTAAAAAAAATACTCTTTAATATTTTCTTTTGATACAACTATAAGGCATCTTTTATTATTTATTTAATATTTATTAATAATTCAACAAATTGCTAGGCCCTAGGGATTCTACCGTGTGCAAGATATTATCCAAAATTTTGTGACAAGATCTAGGGATTTCCAATTAATAATGTAGTCAGGAAATTTTTTTGATCACTCACTAAATGACAAAGTATGGTTCTGAGATGCAAAGAAAAATAAGTGTGTTGAAGGAGATGAGAGTGCTGTCAGACACTTAAAATGATGGTAGCTGGTAGCTACTATAATAATGCTATGCACAAAGTGAATGAAGGCACATGCAGGAGGCTCTATAACCCAAGTGAGAGGTCAAAGACATCATCACGGAGGAGGCAATGCCTGGGATGTGTTCAAAAGCTGAATGGATAGGGCTGGATCCCATTCTATTAAGTGAAGTATCCCAAGAATGGAAAAACAAGCACCACGTGTACTCACCATCAAATTGGTTTCACCGATCAACACCTAAGTGCACATATAAGAATAACATTCATCAGACGTCGAGCAGAAGGGACGGGGGAGGAGGGGATGGGTACATACATACATAATGAGTGTGATGCGCGCCATCTCGGGGATGGACACGCTTGAAGCTCTGACTCTGGGAGGGGCAAGGGCAATATACATAACCTAAACATTTATACCCCCATAATATGCTGAAATAACAAAAACAAAGCTGAATGGGAAATACAGAATTGAAAATTGGACAGAAGACCACTGCAAGGAGTAGTGTGTGTACGAAGGGCTGGAGCTAAGGTAGACAGAGCGTGGCTCTGTGTTGTCCTGAAAGTCCTTCAGCACAGCTGGCACATGAGGCTGAAGGTGACGCTGCAGAGGGGATGTGTGAGCAAGAAACAGCTGTCTTGTTCTCAAGGGGACCCGACCTGGGCAGCATGCATTATCACAGTAAAGGTGAGACTCCTACTTCGGACAGCACCCTAAGTGAGGAGAGCTCAACTTCTCAGAGAACTTCCTAACCCTCCACTAATCAGACTCACAAAACTGATATGTAAATGCATTAATTGTCTAATTTATAATGAAAAGTAACTTTCATGTGGGCCTGTATGCTTACATAAGTATAGGCATCATAAGCTTTTCTCACAGATATACCTTCGTAAGCTGTCCAACCAAAATTAGAAGCTTGTTTGGAGATAGCAGAATCAGAGTTAAAGGATTTTGAATTGATGCACATCTTGGGCACATTGGGGTAATATGGCTCAATCCATTTGCTTTCACAATCAGATAATTGTGGAGGGGTTTTGAGTTTTTTTTTTTTTTTTTTTTTTTGATCAATGAAAAAAAACGATCATGTTTCATAGGCTAGCTAAGGCTTCTTTTTCCCTGTGAGAGTGTCTGGAGGTGCTTCAGTAATCCCAACTTTTTTCTGTCTAATTTTTGAGTTCCAGGCCAGTGCAATAAGAATTTGGAACATTATTTTCTCCTCTAAGATAACACAGACAACATACGGCTGGGCTAAGATATGACTCCAGATCTGTTTTCAAAACCCATGTAGCATCTATGGTTCAGTGATCAATAAATTTTTCTTCTTACTGGCATATCCACTATTTGGATAAGCAGCACAGCTGAGAAAATTTGACCGATTTGCATTTGAAACCCAGTTCTGTCATTTATTAACTGTAAGGCCTAGTATAAGACACTTTAACTTTTTTTTTTCAGACAGAGTCTCACTCTTTTGCCCAGGCTAGAGTGAGTGCCGTGGCGTCACCCTAGCTCACAGCAACCTCAAACTCCTGGGCTCAAGCAATCCTTCTGCCTCAGCCTCCTGAGTAGCTGGGACTACAGGCATGCGCCACCATGCCCGGCTAATTTTTTCTATATATTTTTAGTTGTCCGATTAATTTCTTTCTATTTTTTTTTTTTTAGTAGAGACGGAGTCTCGCTCTTGTTCAGGCTGGCTTCGAACTCTTGAGCTCAAACAATCCGCCCGCCTCGGCCTCCCAGAGTGCTAGGATTACAGGTGTGAGCCATGGCGCTCGGCCCACTTTAACTTTTTAGCCCCAAATTCCAGCCAGTAAGAGAGCAATATTTACAAACATATATGTTTAGTATATAGAATATACGTTTTAATAAAAAATATCTTTTTATTATAAATCAATTACAAACAGTTCAATTTCAGGCCTTGCATCCATTCTGCCTTTTTCAAGTTATTTTATATATATCCGCTTTGATCAACTAAGTCCTGTTTTCTTAGTTTGTCTCTGAAAGGCAATGTCATTTCCTTTTTTCTAAGTGTTTAGTGAAAGTCTTATTGAAAACCTTCATATGCCGACATTTCCACAATAGTTAGTGGACTAAAATTTATATGATCTAATACATCTACTTGTTCAGAGTGTGCAGAGGGATAAAAATGTTCTCCCCAGGAAAAGGTGAGTTCTGTCTCCTATTGACTCCCCCTAGAGTGAGGTTAAAGAGGACTTGTAATGTTTTAGTACATTTTTTGAAGGGGCTCAAAATTCCATAATAATACAGTCACATCAATTCTCATAATCCCAGTCTCAAAATGTTGTCCACACAGTAGTAATACCCTCCAGGGATTAGGGGGATGTGGGGGGTAAACCTGCAACTAAAGGACACGGGAAGCACTGTAGGGGGGAAGGGCATGCCTCTAACCCTGTCTTGGGTGACGCAAAGACAAAGTGTAACCATAATGTTTGTACCCTCATAATACCCTGAAATAAAAAAAAAAAAAAAAATCTACAAAATAAAGTCAATCATAGTTCCTTGAAAAATCGGCATGTTTGTAGGTGACTCTGTAACTACAAGGCAGTAAATAATTCCCAGAAATTGGGCTCAGTTCAGCAGACAAGACAGTAAGAGAAAATCTAGAAGCTAGTCACGCTCAGATAAGTCTGTGCAGGCTTTTGAAAGCCAGGACTTCCCAGTTATTTAGATATAATCAGGCAATATACAAGATGCTTGTCAGTAATATCAGACCTTTTTTTAGAGCAATAGAAACCATATTATCTCCCGAAGCTTAAATATAAAGCATTTTATGCCATCTCTAGATGAATTAAGTATTTTTGGAAAAGGAAGGAACTTTTATTTTCAAGTTTATTGCTATAGCACCAAATTTATGGTAGTTACCTTCAGCATAGGGCAGTAAAGATGACTTGCACTTTCCATATCCTTTTATGAGGTTCGAGATGTATTCTTTTCAACTACGCTCATACCATGTCTATCAGTTTTGATATTTTATATTGACTTAATTTTTCTAAGTTATTATACATATTCACTTTTTAGTTACATGGGAAACAAGCCCAGAGATTTGGGGATAAATTCCTAAGAAAAATATTAAATTGTTTGATGTCTATAAATGAACCAGTCAGGGATGGCCTCTTGGTACACCTCTGCCTTTTTTTTGTCTCATACCCAATAGGAAACATTTGCATTTCAGTTTATTTGTTCCTCCTCCACAAAAGTACAGACATTTATTTTATTTACGAATGCTTGCCTCTAAGGAAGAAAATGTTTTCTTGTATTTATTTTGTGACTGAGCAAAGACTTTTTAAGAGGAATATTATGTATTATAATTTCCCTGTGCCATGTTCAGTTCTTAATACAAATTAACTAGAAGGGAATCCAAAGGTTATGTTTATATCAAGGCTAAACTAGATCTCATTATTAATATCAGAAAATACAATTTATCCTCATTACAAATTTATATTTCTATGAGCATATTTTATTGTTTTCCCTATTTCTTCGATCTCCACATTTCACTTAAGATTGAATTTTATCCCTTTTTTGCCTTTGATGCTGTTGAAAGATCTTACCTGAAACATTCAAGTGGGTAATTCTTGTTAAAAATAAAGGTACTTTTATAAAATTTTCCTCAACTTCAATAGGCTACTATGCTGTTTTTTGTCTAATGTGTAACGCTATTTTGGAAATCGTAAAATTTTTCAACTAGTAAAACCGTAAGGCTCATGTTGTCCAATGACCACCTCTTTATTTTATAAATGAGGAGAGACCTGAGGTCCCAAGACTCTGAGTTGCCGAAGGCCACACAAGTAATCATTAAGTTGAATTATTAACTGGTTTAGAAACAAGGACTTCTGCCTCCAACCAATTTATTGCACCGTTTAGGTTCTGCTCCTCTCCCTAAACAAGCTAAGCAGTGCAAGAGCATTGAAAGGGTTATGTGCTTTAATTAGTTGCATCTTTTTTATCTGCTTATTTGGGCATTAAGTCCATTAAGAGTCCATCTGTTTTTAAATTGTGAGGGACTAGAAAAGGCCTTTCACCCTAGATAATGGTGCTTTCTATACCTTATTAGGCAGCGAAGATTTCAGTCCACAAATGCAATATCAAATCTAGATCCTCACCGTAATGACTGGTGCCCAGCTCCAAACAGACTTGGGCACATGAACTGCTTGAGTGCAGGGATTCCGTCTTACACGGCTTTGTGTCAGACACATGCTTTGTCTCAGCACATCTGGGAGTAGATGAATTATGTTAAACAGAACAGAATCCACAGCTGAGGTTGACCCTAAGCACTGCTAGAGATATGAAGCAGTAATGGAATATTTGCTACGGAAAAAAACTTGAAGGGCAGCTCGTCATTCTAGGGCCGAGTAGAGTACTCCCTCCCTCCTCCCCGCCAAAGTCAAGATTTAGCCTACAATCACAATAGAACTAAGACTTGGAACAAAAGGCTACCGTAGCTACTGCATGACCAAAGCATTTATTTAAACCCTGACCTTGCTTGGGTCTCATGCAGTCACTATTTGCTGACAATGGTGCTGTTGGACCATCTCCCTCGCACATTTGTGTTCTTCCTGGACCTTTTGTCAGAAAGACACATGTCTTGCTAGCAATGGTTGAATTTCCAGGTATTTTGGCTGCTGCTGTGGTTGTATTTGAACTTCAGCCTTAGTGAATCATTAAAGCAGTTCTCTGATCTGCCCTACTTGCCTTGCCTGAGGTTGACATGAAGTACTGTTCCTTTACTCTGGGTCATTTTGCATTTTGCCCAGTCTAACAGTTTACTTTATTCCAAAGAAAACCAACACAATAAAAGTCCTATCTATGAAACAAGGAACATTTCAAACCCATGTTTAATAATAAATTAATATGTACTTTCCATATATCTGCACAATCTGAAATCATTCCAATATTTTGTAAAAGCAAAGTCTCATATATGAAGAGGTAAAAAAAAAAAAAAATAGCTCTTCATTTGCTCCAACAATAGGCACAGATGACAATTTCCGACAGGGTTATCAAACTATCTCGCAGAAATTTCTTCAAATCTTAGTTATTCAAACTAATGTTGCCCATTTTAAATAAAAATTTCTAATTATACTCTTTATGAATTATCCCAGAATGTCGAAGGCAGTTATGTGTGTCAATACAGAACAAATACAGGATAGTCAAGATGCTTCTTACTATCCTTCTTCTTCTTACTTTCAAAGACCAGTAGTGAATAGTCCTCTTCAACTATATCAGCTTTGTGTTTAGTTTCTAAGTGACCTCCAGTGTATTTGGGGGTCTCTTACCCTTAGTGAATGATTCCCTAAATTCTCAGTTCATTTGCAGTGTTAAAAGGTAGAGGACAAAATTCTAGCATAAGCCAGGATTATGAGGCTATGCTGCAGTAGCAAACACCAGAATTTCAGTAACTTAACATAATGAAATTTATTTATTGTTCAAGCTATTGTCACCATGGGTGAAAGAGACTAAGGTATCTGTACTACAAACAGAGGCTCAATAATCCATGAGACTTTGATCTCCTGTCACCTTCACTTTAACACCCAATTTCATTATTGCTATGGCAGAAGAGGAGATGAATGTAATTAAATGCTTCAGGCCACACGGACCCATTCCACCTTCAACCACAATCCACTGGTTCATTTTGTCATACGTCTCTATCTATATAGCAGCAAGGAACTGAGAATGTGTAATCCCTTTCTACCTGGAAGGTGAGGAGAATTTAGTATTAATAAATTAGCATGATAAATCCTGATCATATAATAAAATGGTGATTGAAAACAGCTGAATGTAAATCATAAATCCATAGATTATAGCATTTATTCTATATTTAAATTACACTCTAAAAACATACAACCAATAATACATGATATGACAATTTGTGACATCCTTCAGGTTATATCTAATCCTTTTCCTTTAAGGAGATTATCATTATGAATTTCTAAGAAGAGAATGGTGAGTGTTGGGTAATATTATATAATGACCGATTAATAAGTATACAAATCCAAGTGTTAAGAAGTGTTGACTAATTACAAGTGGTATTTCTGATTTCAGTGGTAAACAAATTAACCTCTTTTACATAATAGTTTTAAATGTATTTTATATGCTATTCATTTGACATTCTAAGTTTGTTTATAAACAAGTTGACTAATCTTTTGAATGATTATTGGCAGCACGCTTTCATCAAGTCTGCTAAAGTGAATTAATATTTTAGAATTCAATGTTATGTCCATTATTTAATACTATTTTTCAATGCAAGAAGCCAAGCTGATAAATTTTGTCACCATAGGGAACCATTTTGTGCAGAATTAGTGAGAGATAAAAATGTATGTTTTTTGGTTTTTTTTTTATTTCAGCATATTATGGGGGTACAGATGTTTAGGTTACGTATGTTCCCGCCCCCAAGTCCGAGTTTCAAATATGTCCATCCTTTGGGTTGTGTGCATTGCACTCTTTGTGTATGCAAATACCCGTCCCCTCCTCCCTCCTCCCCCCGCCCAACATCCAATAGATGTTATTCTTATATGTACTCACCATCAAATTGGTATTAACCGATCAACACAAAAATGTATGTTTTTAATATAGCCTTTACTTGAGATTTATCCATCATATAGTGCTGGGTATATGCGTTATGATGATTACATTATATTATCTTGGGGAAAAAAATAGGAAATGTAAGTCAAAAACTTCATTGACTTCTTCTCTGAAGTGCCTATTTAGATCTGTTTATGTGAGAGATTGAAACCAATAATGCCAGAGATTTACAGCATATAGAGACTTTCAGACTATTTTGCAAAAAGCTCATGGTTGTTCATTTTTAAATAAGCATTTCAAATATAAAGAAAAATGCCTATTTTTTCAAGTTAATGTAGTAATCTACTACTCCATTATAAATTTGGGAATGCCATTAAACAAATACAATAGACCAACACAAATGGTGATTTTATAAAATAAAAATGATTAAATATTTGATTCAAATAGTTCTTGTAAGGGTTTAAAGTCATTTTATTGGGTTTTTTTATTTTGCACTAGTATATGGGAGAAACCTCTCTAGATTTAACTGACTAGAATATTTTGGCAGTAAAAAGTATAAGGTATAACTGCTATGCACATTTTTTTTATTAAAGTGACTTTTTTTTTTTTTTACAGAAAAAAAATCTTATTCCCTGAACGATTTACATTTTTTCTAGTTTGCTGTTTATGTGAGATAAGTTTTTCTATAAAGAACATCAGCCTATATTGCAATAATCATGAAGGTGAGTTTTT
>NW_012151951.1:4437690-4438439 GCF_000956105.1 Propithecus coquereli
GGAGCCTGTCCTCATATTTCCTAGTCCACAAACTTGAGTTTATATACAGGGCCCCCAGACTTTGGAAGTTCATTGACACCAAATTCACAAAAACTTGGCATACAAACCAAAATGTTTATTTGTTCATTTCAGTTATGCTGGGGAAGTCCAGTAGATATTTCTAGGACTCCTCTCTAATAACCTGGCTGGGATTTAGGGCTTACTGGGGGTGGGGGGACCAAGGGCAACACACGTAACCTAAACATCTGTACCCCCATAATATGCTGAAATAAAAGAAAAAAAAATAAAAGGGAAATCAAAATATATAAAAATGAAACAATTACATGATGTTTCATATGAGAATGCTATGAAAAATCAAAGTCAGGCAATGCTTTATATAGAATGGAATCAGGGAAAATTATGTGAAGGAGGTATGTATAATTTAGGTTTTGATTATTTTCTCAATTTAAAATAGAGACAGCATTCATGCCTATGTTGAAAAACAGTAAATACCAATGAGCAAATAAAGAAATCCCTCATAATTCTTCCATTCATGGATAATCTCACTTGATATTTGATACTAAATCTTTAAAACACACATACAATATATGCACATATATAATCATATATTATGTTTCTTAAAAATTGAATTATATTATACATATCTGTTAGCTGCCTTTTACTTTATATTGTGTGTTAAAATATATATCCATATGGTGGGACTGCAAATTAGTGCAACTTCTGTGGAAAAGAATTTGGAGATACCTCAG
>NW_012151951.1:4439001-4443688 GCF_000956105.1 Propithecus coquereli
TTTTTTTTCAGTTTCAAAATATTAAGAGGGTACAAATGTTTTTGTTACATGGATACCTTTTATAATGCCTAAGCCAGGGTTTATAGTGAGCCCATCACCAGAATAGTGTTCATTGTACCCATTAGGTAAGTTTTTACCCCTCATCTCCCACTCTCCTTCCTTCTTCTTTTCCAATGTCCTTTACATCTCTTTTTGCCCGTGTGTTCCCACTATTTAGCTCCCAATTGTTAGAGAGTAATTATGGTGCTTGTTTTTCTGATCCTGAGATAGTTCACATGGGATAACAGTCTCCAGTTCCATCCAAATTGCTGCAGAAGACATTATTTAATTCCTTTTGATGGCTAATAATGTTCTGTGGTATACATATACCACATTTTGTTAAACCACTCGTGAATTGATGGGCATTTGGGTTGGTTTCATATCATTGCAATCGTGAATTGTGCTGCAGTAAACATTCGAGTACATTTGCCTTTTTGATAAAATGACTTCTTTTTTCTTTGGGTAAATACCGAGTAGTGGGACTGCTCAAACAGTAAGTCGACTTTTAGTTCTTTGAGGAATCTCCATACTGTTTTTCACAGAGATTGTACTAATTGGCAGTCACACCAACAGTGTATAAATGTTCCTTTCTCTCTGCATCCATGCCAGCATCTATCATTTTTGGACTTTTTAATAAAAGCCATTCTGACTGGGGTAAGGTGATATCTCACTGTGGTTTTAATTCATACTTCCCTGATGATTAGTGACACTGAGCATTTTTTCATGTGTTTATTGGCCATTTGTCTATCTTCTTTTGAGAAGCTTCTGTTCATGTCTTTTGCCCACTTTTTAGTGGGGTTGTTTATTTCTTGATTCTTTGTAAATTCTTGTTATCGGTCCTTTATCAGATGTATAGTTTGTGAATATTTTCTCCCATTCCACAGGTTGTCTATTTGGTCTGTTAATTATTTCTTTGGCTGTGCAGAAGCTTTTTAATTTAATAAAATCCCACTTGTTTATTGTTGTTGCTGTGATTTCCATTATCTTATTCATAAATTTCTTTCCCTGGGCCAATATCTAGAAGAGTTTTTTCAACATTTTCTTCTAGAATTCTTACGGTTTCATGCCTTACATTTAAATCATTCATCCATCTTGAATTAATGTCTATGAATAGTGAGATATGGATTCTGTTTCATTCTTTGCAGGTGGCTATCCAATTGTCCCTGCACCATTTATTGAATAGGAATTCTTTTCCCCAGTGTATATTGTTGTCTGATTTGTTGAAGATCAGTTGGCTGTATGTGGATGGTTTTACATACAGGGTTTTTATTCTGCTGTTCCCTGCTCCATTGGTCTATGTCTCTATTTTTATGCCAATACCGTGCTGTCTTGGTTACTATAGCCTGATAGTATAGTTTGAAGTCTGGTAATGTGATGACCCCTGATTTTTTCCTTTTGCTTAAGATTGCTTTGGCATTTGGCCTTTTTCTGGTTCTGCATGAAGAGTAGAATTATTTTTTCTAGATCTGTGAAATATGATGTTGGAATTTTGATGGGGACTGCATTGAATCTGTAGATTACTTTGGGTAGTATGAACATTTTAACAATGTTAATTCTACTGATCCACGAGCATGATATGTTTTCCATTTGTTTGTATTACCTGTGATTTCTTTCCTCATTGTTTCTTTGTTCTCTCTGTAGAGATTTTTCACCTCCCTCGTTAAGTATATTCTTAGGTATTTTATTTTCTTTGTCACGATTTTTAATCGTATTGAGAGTGTTTTATTTGACTCTCAGCTTGACTGTTATTGGTGCACAGGAATGCTACTGATTTTTGTATTTTAATTTTGTCACCTGAGACTTTATTGAACTAATTTATCAATTCTAATAGTCTCTTGGTGGAATCTTTGAGGTTTTCTAGATATAAAATCATATCATTGGCAGAAAGTGATAATTTGACCTCCTTTTTTCTGATTTGGATACCCTTTCTTTCTTTCTCTTGCTTGATTGCTCTGGGTAGGGCTTCTAGTACTCTGTTGAATAAAAGTGGTGACAGTGGGCATCCTTGTCTCATTCCAATTCTTGGTGGGAATGCTTTCAACTACTCCCCATTCAGTATGATGTTGTCTGTGGGTTTGTAATTTTATAATTTTGAGATATATTATTTCTATGGTAAGTTTGTTGAGAGTTTTTTATCATGAAAGGGCGCTGAATGCTTTTTGTGCATCTATTGGGATGATTATATGATCTCTGCTTTTTCTTCTGTTTAGCTGGTGAATAACATTTATCAATTTATATATACTGAACCTTCCCCTTGCATCCCTGGGACAAAGCCCACTTCATCATGGTGGATTATTTTTTTGATGTGCTATTGAATTCGGTTTGCTAATATTTTATCAAGGATTTTTGCATCTATAGTCATAAGGGATATTGGTCTGTAGCTTTCTTTGTTTGTTGTTGTGTTCTTTCCTAGCATTGGTATCAAGGTGATACTGGCTTCATAGAATGAGTTGGGGGGGATTCCCTCCTTCTTGATGTTATGGAATAATTTGTGCAATATGGGTACCAACTCTTCATAGTAGGTCTGATAAAATTCAGCTGTGAATGCATGTGGTCCAGGGCTTTTTTCCCTTGGGAAACTTTTTTTTTAGTGCTGCTTCAATCTCGTTGTTCATTCATTTCTGTTTCTCTGTTTTCAAGCTGGCACATCAGTCTTCTCCTACATTCAGATTGGAACTTGCACCACTGGTTCTCTTGATTCTCAGGCCTTTGGCCTTGAACTGGAATGACACCACTGGCTCTTCTGGACCTCTAGATGGCACAAGGCAGATTGTAGGACTTAGCCTCAAAAGCACATGAACAAATTTTCTAAAGCAATCTCTCTCTTTCTGTGTGTGTGTGTGTGCATGTGCGCGCACGTACACACACACTCATGTATATATTCTCCTATTGGTCAGTCTCTCTAGATAACTCTAATATATTTGCTAAATGTTTCTTACTGTCAGGCAAGCTGTGCATTTGATGCAAAATACCTGTATCTCACCCTCATCCCCACCCACCTGCAATGTCTGTCTTCATAATCTGTTCACTTTGATGATTCCCTCAGTAGATTTAATAGTCCTTCTTTAAAAACCGTCAATGCTTGGTTTTCCTTCTCTAATGCCATTTAACATATCTGATCTGGTTGTAGGTATTTTTCTACTATGTTATAACATCTACCACATACATGCATTTATTGCAAATAAACTATAATCTTCTTAAACACAAGGATTATTTCCTACTCATCTCTGTATCTTACATATCTAAATGAGTACCTAGTGCAAAGTAGGTACTACTTAAGTAAGCATTTGCTAATTATTTTGAATTGAATAATCTATCTTTGTATCACTTAAAGCAACAATGACAATATCAAGCACAAAGTATTCAAAATTACCTGTTGAACTGAGCATATTTAATAATTCTGAGCTATATTTTTCTTTCCTTCTCACACTTGAGTTAACTTTTGATTCTTTTGGATTCTCATATCCACATAAAACAAGTCCAAAAAGTTGTTTATTTTGAAGTTCTACCACTGTTCGATAAAAGTCGATGTAAGAAATATTAAAGTGGGTGGAAAGCTTCATGTGCTATTGATTGGTTGTGCAATTGGATAAACACAGTGATACAGAATGTTTAATGACATGGCAAAAAAGATTTAGAGTGGAGCAGGGAATCCAACTCAGTTCTCCTTTGAAGTTATTACCATCTGCTACCCTCATGACCCTTAAGTCCAATGTCAATAGTACATTTTATTTATATAGGGTTAAAATCATTTTTTTCAAATAAAATTAGGAAGTTGAATTCCAAATCCTTAAGCACCTGTTCCTCTACACCAAACAGTCCTCCTCTCAGCCCACCCCAACTTTCTTTCCATGTAGCAGAGGTACTGCCTGAGGCTATCAAGTATGTGGAGAGATTATTGACTTATTCAATATGTTTTGTGGAAGTCAAGCCCCAACGCAAAGAAGCAACCTCAAATCAAGGCAGCAACAAAATCAGGATTCTTCTTTACGATTAGATCCAAAGATGAGTATCTACAATATCAACTAGAAAATATTAACTGCTGGTGGGACACTAGAAATAATATAAAAATACCAAATTTTACATGTAAAATTGTCAAATAACTATAAAATATGAGGCATTGTGGTGACAACTGCATAGCTGCTGCTATCTCTGAATCACACTTGTTCCCAATTGTTTGCCTAAGACCTGATGAGTTACTCCATAACATTTAGCCAACACCTCCCCCATGTCTTGCAGTTTTATATTTCATTTTTGTCTCCCTATTTTCCTTATCCCCATACTTGTTTATCTGTACGTGACATTTATATATTGACCTATAACCATCCTCTGTGATGACCCCTTTTTATCACATCTCAAAGAAAAGCCGAGATCCCCGTAGTTCCAAAGCTGCCCCCATAACTGAAATGTTATCTGTATGATCTTCAGAGCAATTCTGTGGGTATGGTAGATCATGCTTGTTTTTTACATATTTAGAAATAGAAGCTTGAGATTAAGCAACTTAACTAATGTCACAAAATATCTGAATAGCACAGTCAGGATGGAGAATCAGATCTTTCCATTTTAAGCCACATTTTTGATTGATTTCTGAGTCTCTGGAATCTTGATTAATGTCTGGTGTATGGGTGTACAATAAAGTATATATTTT
>NW_012151951.1:4444693-4459982 GCF_000956105.1 Propithecus coquereli
GTTAGTGTTATGAATGAGAGTTGGCAGAAATTATGAAGCCATAGGGCAGCAGGCAATTATTAATAGCATAAATATTCATAAATTTATTTCTTGCACATGGAATGCCTGCAGCCTTGTTTTTTTTTTTCCACAGCCTATTGAACTAGAATCAATTTATCATGTAAGTTTTTGAGTATGAAATTTTATTTTCAAATGTTTTCACTGAAGAGGACATCTTCCTTTCTAAAGGCATTTTATCTCTCTCTTATCTAATTGTTAAAAAAATTCACATTCAGTAATATCTCATTTCCAAAAATCAAATGATAGAGGTTCTTCCTGAAATTTATTTTAAAAGTCATGTTATTTCCAAATTTATCTAAAGATTCAATGCGATCTCAATAAAAATCTCAGCAAGTTATTGTGTGGATATCAGAAGTGATTTTAAAGTTTATATGAAGAGTAAAGCACCCGGAATAGGTAACATAATATTGAAAAATAAGAATGAAGTTGGAGGACTAACACTACATGATTTCAAGGTTTACTATGAAGGTATAGTAATCAAGACAATGTGATATTGGTGAAATAATAGACACATAGACCAATGAAATAGAATAGAGAGTCCAGAATTAGACTCACATAAATATAGTCAACTAATCTTTGACAAAAGAGCAAAGGCAATACAATGGAGCGAACATAGTCTTTTCAATAAATGGTGCTGAAATAACTAAACATCCACACAGAAAAATATGAATTCAGACACAGACCTTACAACTGTCACAAATTCAACTGAAAATGAGTAACAAAATTTAACAGAAAATGCAAAATAATAAAACTCTTAAAAGATTACATAGGAGAAAACTTAGAGAATCCTGAGTATGGCAATGACTTCTTAGATAAAATGCCAAAGGCAAAATTGATGAAAGAAATAATTGATGAGTTGGACTTTGTTAAAATTAAAAACTTCTGCTCTGTGATGACAATGTCAAGAGAATGAGAAGATAAGCTATAGATTGGGAAAAAATATTTGGAAAAGACAAATCTGATAAAGGACTGTTATCCAAAATATGCAAAGAACTCTTAAAACTTAACAATAAGAAAATAAACAACCCGATTTAAAAATCATCAAAAGACCTAAACAGACAACTCACCAAAGAAGATATATGGGTGCCAAATATGAAAAGATGTTTAACACTACATGTTATTTTAGTCAGTTAAAGCTTTTATACCTTAAACTGGCAGCTTAAATGACAAACAGTTATTTATCACAGCTCTGGAAGCTTGGGATCTCCAAGATCAAGGTGCCAGCAGATCTGGTGTCTGGTGAGGACACTTTTCCCAGTTTTCAAATGGACATCGTCTCATTGTATCCTCATGTGGCTGAGAGAAAAATCATCTTTCTCACATCTTTTCTTATAAGGATTCTAATCCCACTCAAAGCTCCATTCTCATGATATAATTACTTCTCAAAGACCCCCTCCTAGTACTACCACATTGGGAGTTAGGATTTCAAAATATGAATCTGAGTGTGGGGGTAACACATTCAGTCCATAATAGATGTCATTAATAAATTGGAAATTAAAACAACAGTGGGATACCACTACGCACCTATTAGAATACCCCAAATCAAAAACTCTGATGAAATATGAAAAGCTGGCAAGGTTGTGACCAACAGGAACTCTTATTCATTGCTGATAGGAATGCAAAATGGTGCAGTCACTTTGGAAGACAGTTTGGCAGTTTTCTTACAAAAATAAATATGTTCTTTCCATATGATTGGCAATTGTGCTCCTGGGTATTATCAAACAACATGAAAACTTATGTCCACACAAAAACCTGCCCACCGTCCTTTATAACACCTTTGTTTATAATTGCCAAAACTTTTAAATAACCAAAACTTCTTTCAGCAGGTAAATGGATAAATAATCTGAAGTATATCCAGAAAATAAGTATTATTCAACACTTAAACGAAATGAGCTATCAAGCCACAAAATGACATGGAATAAATTTAAACTCATATTACTAAGTGAAAGAATCCAATCTGAAAAGGCAACATACTATAAAAGGATATGGCATTCTAGAAGAGGCAAAATTGTAGAGACAGCAAAAAGATCAGTAGTTGCCAGGGGTTAAGGAAAAGAGAGCAATGAATAGAGCATAGAGGATTTTTCGGACTCTGAAACAACTTTTTATAATGCAATGGGGAATACATGCCATCGTACATTTGTTCACACCCATAGAATGTACCACATCACGAGTGAGTGCTATGGCCACTGGATGTTAATGTTGCGTCACTGCAGGTTCATTACTTTTAGCAAACGTGCCTTCGTGGTGCGGGATGTCAGCAGTGGGGAAGGCTGTGTACGTGTGAGGAGATGAGGCACGTGGGAACTCTCTGTACTTTTCTCTCAGTTATACTATGAACCTAAAACTGCTCTGAAAATAGTTTTATTAATAAAAAAAAACTAAACAACAACAAGCATTATTAATTTGGGACAGTTTGGGTTGGGAAGTAAAATATGAAAAAAGAATATTGTCAAAGTCAAGAATGGGCTTTATGCATGGTCTCCACCAGTAACTTTCTCTGATACAGAGTTCAAGAGGTAGCCTCTCTTAGCATTACTTTCTTTATCTATACTATGAATCAAAAATGCAAGCCCACCTGTGATGATCATTATAAAGGTCAAGGTAAATGTAATGTGTAATAAGCATTAGCCACAGGGAAAATAATGGTTTTCAGTTGACGAAGTGCATAACGATTCTGAAACAATTGGCACCGTAAATGACTCAGTAGAAGCTGGATTTTACACAGGTATCTAACATTATTTGCAGTAGGTAAGTTATTGAACATCTATCTCAGTTACTAAACCATATTTACCTAGATGATGTTAAGGTCCCTTCTAGCTCTGTGATCGATCCTGTGACTTTTCAGAGATTCAGAGCTTCATTAAAGTATTAATAAATTACTTTGTTCCAGCTAAAATTCAGAAATCCACTCAGAGTAACCTCTTGTGTCTCACAGGGCCAGAATCAGTAGACTCTTGCAGCGTTTTGCCTGTTGTCTGGTTTTAGACACGGCATCACCGTAAGATGTGGGATCAGCACCTGGCACTAAAACGTATTGACAGAGCAGGAACCCTAAACATCTCGTAGAATCCTTGGAGCAATAACCTGGCATTTGTCCGCCAGCTGCTTAAGAACATTTATTACATCCAAAAGGTTTGTAACCATAAGCCAGAAGTAAAATAATTGCCAAGAAAATAAAACACAAAACTTTATTTTATATTCTTTCCTAAGTATAATGTATTCTTTGTGTATTTATCAAAGGTAATACTTTTTGAGTGTGAATAGAGCAGAGGATTGGAAGATAAAAGATAAATTTTTCTACTGCCACCTCTCAGTAACTCCTGAACCTATCTGCTGCCTTTAGGTATGAGGCTTCTCATGTGTTCATGCACTCAAGATAAATTGTATTAGGGTCTTCTGTGCTGCATTTAGAAATATGAATCAGACACAGTTTTTGCCCCCAAGAGCTAACAGTCTGGTGAGAATGACAGGCCAGGCAAGAGCACACGAGGAACGATGCGGTGCATGCTTACAAGGCAGGTAAAAAGTGTTATTAAGGCAGAGAGGTGGAACGTCTCATTCTCTCTGAGTGACTAGGTCTGGGATTTAAAGGGGAGTGGATACTGGCATTGGGCTGTGAAGAATGAGAACAAGTCATCCAGTCAGAAAAGTAAGTGGTTTTCTAGACAGTATGAGGGAGTTGGGACATTTGCTGAACAAATGTGACAGGTACTTTTCACAAAAGATTTTTAATCTTAGTAAGATCATGATGATTATTTCCATTTTGTTGATCAAAGTTCTGAGTTTCGGAGAAGCTGTAGCACTCAGCCAAAGTCATTCAGCTAAAATTGGCTGAGGTTATGTTTGAATCGAGATATAATATATCTGGCTGGCTCCATATTTTCAAAACACCACACTGTCTCTCTGTATATAAGTTCAAGTTTCCTTCCAGCTGAAGACCCTAACCTTTTAAATTTCCAGCATGCATAAGCATCACAAATGTGACAATACACAGGCCTGGATTGCTCCAGATTATTGTTGAATGCTACACTCACTCTTTTCTGCAACACTTCGTTTATGCCACATCTGTCGGATTTAAAGCACCATACTGGGAGCCTGGAGATTTAGGCATTTTAAATAGGCAGAATAGGTTATATGAGGAGCCCTTTCACTGAATGTTTTTATGGTTATATGCATATGTATTATCTATCTAGTTAATTTAATATGCATCTAACATCCAGTGTGAGGAGCATTAAAACTCTTCCATCTTCCGTGAAGTTACACAATAAAAATAAACCATTTTATGTTCCTCATCTTGCTAATGAATAAATGTTTGAGATATACACAACTAGCTTCAGCTCCTGTCCTGGTCTTGTTAATCACTTCCTAGTTGGGCAGTAATTATAGTATTTTGGCAAATAGCATGTCTTCTGGATTTAGAAATACCTGGGTTTTAATCCCAGTTATGCCATTTAAAAAAATGTGTAAACTAAGGCTACTAAATTAGCCTCCAAAAGCCTGACCTATGAATTGGGAATAATTATTTAATTGGACTGTTGTAGGAATTAAGTAAAAACATAACCAAGGTGCATAGCACATAGTAAGTTCTTAAAAATTTAATTCGTTTACCTACAAAACAGTTGCAATGACTGATCATTATGTGAGTAAATGTACTATCTACAATTATCCTTCTTCATTAAAATCGGATCACTTGCTGCCAACAAAACCCCAATTACTAAATCAAATATTTTCTAAATAGTCAGCTCGATGTTAAAATTCAAATCATTATGTCATAAAGTAGGATTTTCATTCATTTTAAGGAAAGTGAAGTCTAGAGAAATAAAGATCCTCATATCAAACACCATACAAAGCAATTAGATAACAAGGGAAAAAATAAAAGCCTATTATTTTCCTGGAATATAAACCCATCAGCATTGAGATTTTACCTATTTTGTTCACTGATGTCTTCCAAGTGCAAGGAATAGTATCTGGCACATGATAGGTACTAAAAAAGTATGTGTGAATAAATAAATTGATCAAGTTTCCTGTGACTGCTGGATTTCAGCATATTAAACTATAATATGAGATGGGAAAAAAAGGAGCACTAAGAGTAACCCTTATGAGAGGTTTCATGGAGAAGGGAGGACGTGAGCTGGGCTGGGAAGGAGCAATAATATTTAGGGAAAGGATGAAGAGAAGACACTGCAGTCCCGGCCCAGGCAACTCCCGGCCGGCCTGCTTGTATTTGGGTCAAGACTCAGTAGTGAGTTCTTATGTAACAAAAGGTGTTCACATCCACATTTTTTTAGCATTAAAATAGAAGAGGAGAAAAAAAGGAATAAAAGAGCAAAATATATTACAGGGGTTGAGGATTTTCTTTCTTTTTTCTGAAACATTTATTCAGATAACAATGAGGTACTGTGAAGCCACTGGAATTTGATGAAATGCCTATTGGACTTGGAATCGGTTTCAGTCTAAGTCATTCCTTAGTATCTGTGTGACCTTGGACAAGTCACTTTCCATGAGTCACCTTTAGTTTCATCTGGAAAATGGGGTCATTGCACATATTTTAAGGGATTTTTTTATGAAAAGTGATCAAGATAATCCTGGTTAAGTGCCTCGAAAAGAACATGATTCATGGTGCACAATCAATAAACATTAGTTCTATTTTTCCTTATAGAGATATTTTTCTGATGATTTAATAAGAAATTATTTTCATGCAATATTTTCAACATACCAGAAGCACTCCATAGCAACACAAATACATGTGCTACCACCTTGATATTTAAAGTCACTTTAAGCCTTTTTTCTCAATTAGAAATAACATACCCTAAATAAGATTATGTTGTATTTACTTTTGAAATTCATCAATCCTTTTATTCTTAAGGTTAGCCATTCATTCAATATTTTTAAGCATCTACAGTGTGCTATATAATTTTTGTGATGCCTACACTAGGATACAAAGATGAAGTAGTCAACAACCTAATTCAGGAATAAAGCAGCAAATAAGTAAAATACTAGCTATAATACAAGGTGCTACATGCATGCTCTTATGTTTGCATTTATATGGAAATAAAGAAAAGAAAGTAACTCTGTGGATTCACAGCATTTTAACATTTGAGCTAAGTCATAAAGGATGAATAAGAGACCAAGCTGGCTTCATGGGTGAGTGACCTGTGCATTCACGCAGGACTCTATATTCAGAAGGACCCACTGCTCGGTTTAATGTCCCGCTGTCACTGTCTTAAAATTCTTTATAATTGTGTCTTTTAACTTATGTTGTGCAAATGAGATCTGAAGGGACAACGGAGGGTGTATATGAGCAGAGGAGATACACACAATATATGTGTTCACTGTTTCTTGACACCTCATTCACACAGAGCACTGGACTCATGAATGCAGAATTCAAGCAGACTCACAGTTTGTGGGAGCTCAACGAGACTCAAAGGGAGGACAAGTGAAACACGTTCCATCTATGACTGACTAAGTGGAGGCTCTGACAGCCCCCAGAGGCCACATTGTACATTGAACCAGAACTTGCTTCTAACTTACTAAGACAATGGTATGATTTCAACACCAAGGGACCCTATCATATCCTGTCTTAATATCAGCCAATCACTAATCCAGAAAATAAAAATAGAAAAGGGGAAGATTGGGCAATCAGCAGTTTCTTTTCCTTTTCTTTTTTGTCCTCACTAATCAGTAAACTGAAGGTAGAGAGTGTTGGTATAATAGGTGTCTATGAAGAAGTGACATAAGCCCAGGTGAGATAGTTTTGTACAGTGTTTTCACTGTCCTTTCAACAGTGAAATGCATATGCATGTACAAGCTACTGAATACAAATTGTGTAATTTCAGTGATTATGAGTTAAATGCTTTCAAAATGGTATTTTAAAACTGGCATATTTGCATTTAAAAATGGTATTGAATATAAAGGTGAACAGTAAAATTTACGCTAATAATTTAAAATGTTTTTTCTTCACTTAGAACAAATTAAATAACAAACAGAAAACACCGTATTAAGTCCAGAGAGAGACTAGCGGAAAGAAAAGAGCTTTATATTTTAATGACTTATAACTACGCTATTTTTTTCCTGTTTTTTTGAACAAGGGGCCTCACATTTTCATTTTTCACTGGGCCCGCAATTTACATAAACAACCCTGAGAAGGAAATATATTTACTAAAATTTTCATAACATCAGGTTATATAGAGAAGTGGGGTATGAGGTGTTTATGAAAGCCATGCTTTGTGAAAGAGCCCAAGCAGGGGAAAAAGGGAAGGCTGAAATTGCCCTAAAATTTATGTCATAGACTTATCATTTTTGCTTAAGATTTTCCCAGCTAAGAATTAAACTTTAATCTTGGATGTAAGCTAAAGTTTATGATTTTCAACCTAAGCAAGATCTCCGAAGATTCTAATGATGCCTCCTTGGGAGAAAGGATAAAGAATGTGACCATATTATCATGGAATTCCCTATAGCACCTCTGTTTCCTAAAATAAATAAATAAATAAAGCACAAAAGAATTTCCTGGCTCTCAGGCTGATTCCAGATGATTGACAAAGTGAGGAAGTACATGATAAAAGATAGATGTGGAAAATGAGGGACACAGGAAGAGTTTAACTGCATGTGTGGTTGCTATGCTTTAAACTTCTTTTCCTGGACCAAAGCAGCAAAGCTGAATTTCTCCAGTATACAAGTTATTTTTAGTTGTCTATACAATGGTGCATATTGAAATGAGCAATCATGTGTTTAGAAATCAAACAGGCATGTCATGATTATTTAACCACAAAGAGTATGAACCAAACCATTTTTAATTAAATAAAACTATTTAATGATGGTAAGACATTAGTGCATTTTAAGACAAATTACTCAGGGTTGTCATATACTGAGACTTTAATTGTCGATTTAAAAGTTCCATTGTTTTCAGAGCCTTCTAAGAAAAGGCAATTTATTTTACTTTTTACTTTTCTTTTTATTTTATTTCAGCATATTTTGGGGGTACAGATGTTTAGGTTACGTATGATGCCCTTCCCCGCCCTCCCCCCCAAGTCCGAGCTTCAAGCGTGTCCATCCCCCGGGTGATGCGCATTGCACTCATTGTTTGTGCATATGCCCGTCCCCTCCTCCTTCCTCCCCCCTCCCCTTTCCCCTGAACAACATCCAATAAATGTTACTCTTATATGTGCACTTAAGTGTTGATCCGTTAATACCGATTTGATGGTGAGTGCATGTGGTGCTTGTCTTTCCATTCTTGGGATACCTCGCTTAGTAGAGACTTTAATTGTCAATTTAGAAGTTCCATTGTTTTCAGATCCTTCTAAGAAAAGGCAATCTATTTTAATACGTTAAAAATTAAAAACCTCCTTTAAGAGTAAAGCAAAAGCCCGTCACCCAACTGTGTAGCAGTAAGAAATTTTAAAAGTATTTTTCTATATAATGGATGGTACCACCCCTTCATAAATATTATTACTTCATACTAATATATTTTTGGTGATTAGGTAATTTTGCTGGAAAGGTGTACATAATGAAAAAAATACCACCTAGCAATGCCTAGTATATATTATCTTATTTAATATTCATAAAACCAATTAAATTTTAAGGTGCTATTGTATCCACTTATAGAGGAGAGATTGTTCAAATTGTCCTTTTGTATGGTAGAGAGGATTTGGCAGTAAATTATCAATTCCCATACTGGAGCCCCTAACCCCCTGTTCTACTTACAACAAATTGTTGTAATTTCCATTCCAGTTAAAAATATCTATGAATATATTGTTTATAAGCATGAATATGACTTATTGGCTATAAGAATTATAAAGTATAAGTTTATTTGTTTTAGAATTATATAACCATTCACTTCTGTAAAGTACTAAGACATTGAGATAAAAAGAAAAAGCTAACAAGCATATGTTCAGAAGGGGACAGGGAGGGCTATGAGAGAATTTTAGAAAAGAAACTTATGTATAGATTTTATTACAACAAATAAAATCTTTTAAAGGAGGGAGCCCTGAAGACAAAGGACTATTGGAAATCCCTACAAAAGTCAGGCAACGTAAGAGTACGCTCATTCTAAGTGAGGAGTTCCAGGTTAGTAGTTCTCAGTTCAGATGTCTGAGAGCTTCCGTGAGATCAGGTCTCCCCCAAAGAGAAGGCTTCACAGATGGTATCCACTGTAGAACTCAGAGAAAAGAGAACACCACGTGTCCACTTGTGCTCGAACTGTGTGGATTTGCCATAGCATCACCCTTGGGAGCATTTGTAATATAAACTAGGAATCAAAAGAAATAATCTTAATCCCCATTCTTATCCTTTTATTTCATTGTTGATTTCTTGTAAAAGGAAGATTTGTTTTCTTAAAAAAATTCTTTTGAGCCATGTTTCTAAACTTCGTATCTTCTGGGATTTGTTTCCTGTTTTCAAAAGTATTTTGCCCCTTATAAAACTATCTAAAAATGTAAATTACTCTGCTTTTATCTAGTACTTTTTGGCCTCTTTCCCCCACCCCCAAATCTGGAGTTTATTTCGATCTTAGAAAGAAAATAGGGATTCAGCATTATTTTTCCTCTGAAATGGCCAATTGTCACAAAATGATTTAGTGAATAATCTGTCTTTTCCCCATGGATGTTAAGTGCCAGTTTTATCATATGCTCAATCTCTATATGATTTTGAGTCTATTTCTGTATTGTCTATTCTGTTCCATTGGCTATTATTGCTTTTATTATTATGGTTTTATTATTTATTTAAATATCTGGGAGAGCTAGCCTCTCATCATTAGCCAAAAATATTCTGAAGAAGAAAAGACTTTTTACAGAATTGCTTTTTGCATTTGAATGCCACAACCAATTTCTCTAATTCTTAAAAATCCTGACACATTTTATTAAATGATGGTGTCCAATTATACTAAAGCTTAAGAACCTCTTCAGCTTAAGTTTATGTGTATCCCTCTTGTGGAGAAATCACATATCTTTGTTTTAAAGTTTCATTATTCTCTATTTAAATATGCACTAACCAGACCCCTCTCTTCCTCTATGGAAAACACAATTTCTTTTACATAGTATTAAATATATGTGGTCTGGCTGAGGAGATCAGGCAGAAGGAGAGACATGAGGAGAACCAAGAAAGGAGGAACTCAGAGCAGTCCACTTCCTGTTTTATGATCAATTTCCCTTCCATCCTTTTTATTCCTGGGCAGCAAATAAGGAAGAGAAATTGGGATTTCGTTTGATAACTATCAAGTAATTGGCTTCTACCATGAGAAGGAAGGTCAGTACAAATGGAAGCTTTTAACTAAATACATGTTTAATATGTATGCATGCATTGGGGCATTTGGAATCTATGGCAGTCACTCAAAAAGTCCAAACCTAGATGCTCCCATCCACCCTCCAAACTTAGCTTAACCAAGAGTAAAAGAATCATAGTGACTTTGACTCTATCAAGACTCATAAAATCTAAAAATGATATATTAAAAAAGATAACCCACAGAGATTATTGTGCCTAGGTATTTATACTGACAAATAATGTTATATTGTTTAAAAAATGTATATCAACATACATTACTATATTACAAATGTAATGATATATTTTGTCATGTAAAATAATGCTGTAGACTTCAATAGTGGCATCTGTCCAGCTTGTAACCTTTCCTCTTTTAATTCTCCCTTTACCCAAAGGGGAAATGCAGTATCTTGGATCATAGTGGGTACCTAACCTAAACTGGCCCAGGCAGCACACTTTCCTAGGGTTGCTGAACTTAGAATAGAAAGAGTCTCTGGACGATATTATATGTAAAACACAAGCTGAGCTCATAAGCTCAAGAGCCCCTTTCTACCTGCCACGTGAAGACAGAGCAGCACACGCCAGTAGACCCATAAAGAGAAATCAAGCAGGAACAGAAAGAAGCCAGGAAGCAATGAGGAGAATCCAGATGGCTACATAAGTTCCTGATCTCAGTAACTTTCTGAAGTCTAGCTGCCCTAATCTTGAGCTCCTTGAGACACATCTGATTTTTTTTCCAATAAGCTCTTCACTCCCCTTAAGCTAGCTATGATTTGGGATTAAAATAGTCCCAGATACCCCAAGGTAGTGTTTCCATTAATAACCTTTTAGACTTGAGTATGAATCTCTGTGATTTGGACAAATTGTCTAACTTCTCTAATTTTTTTTTTTAGTGTCTTTAACAGTAAAACTGAGATTAAAGACCTACCTCAATAATTATAAAGAGAACTATTGATTATTTTGTGGGCTGAGACAGAATCCTACCAACCTTCACGAGTCAACTATTAAATTTTCATATATTTTGCCAGCTTGTTTTTTAACCTGTTAACAGCTTAAAATTGGCAGCAGTAGGAATATTTACACCACAAAAATTGGCAAATACTATTAAAAAAAAACCAGCTTTTATTTTTGTTTTTATACGCTGTTTACCAGCACATTAACTAATTATAATAATGGATGTAAAGGGCTTAACATACTACCTGACCCATCATAAGCACTCAATAAAGTGGTATTATTATTAGAAAATTATACTGCAGATTCTGAATCAATGAGCCTGTGCAATATGATTGCATTTTGAGAACATGTACCAAATCTCATTAGAAAACAGGGAAACTATGTTCATCATAGTTATCCAAATTACAAAAGAGGGTGTTAATCTGGGTCTTCCAAGAAGCAGACAAGAAAAAGGAATTAAATATACAAAGACTGTGCTAGAAAAATTGTCTGCAAGAGGAAGTTGGTAAAGATTCAGGAAGACTGGAAGAGCCATCAGATCAAGATGTAAGAACTCCATCTCCTTCAAGAGTAAAGAAGAAAGAGAGACAATGGAGGGCAGTGCCTTCAAGGCTGCCAAGCCTTCTAAGAAAGGTTTGAAAAAGCTGACAAAGCCATTGGTTCGCTCTTACAGGAGCCCTGCTTCTCCCAAAAATGGATGTGGCTTAGTACTCCTGCAGGGGTAGCCATTGGCCAGGAGCCGGCCAGGTCAGGCATAGCCTCAACACAACAAAGCATGTGTTGGATTTCAGAGAGCAACAGCTGAAATCACTGATGCCCCCACCTTGGACTTTAGCCAGGCATTCTCACAGCTGCCACAAACAGTAATAATTTTCATGCATATTAGCGTTGCAGATCCTGCAGTTGTTCTCAACTTTAGTGTGCTTAAAAATAAACAGTAGTAGCAATTAAATGATAGATTCTTGGGTCCCTGACCATGAATTTGAATTTGAAATAACATGTACCTCAGGTATTTCTGATATAGTGGCATAGTTAGGGGAAAAATACACATTTTCAGAGAAGTTTTTCCTTAATATTATAGTTAGTTTAATCACCTTGCGTCCTTAGGGGATTATATATATGTATACCTAAAGCGTATAAAATAAGACTGATTGCTGAGAGCCATACATGAAGACAAAAACAAAAATAAAAACATGGCACATTATTTAGAGTCACTGCATTCTTACGGTGTAAGTGTGTTCTCCATCTGTGTCTAACCACATTTATCTCAACCTGATTTTTATTGTCTATTTCAGAATATTCCAGTGTCTTAGCTTCATTTTGTTCCCCACCACCTAAGTTGTATTCTTTCCTTTTTCTTTGCAGTGATCTTGTTTTTGCCACTAGTTTTATTATTTTGATTTTGATACCATTTATCTTGCCCACATCTCTCTTGCTCAAAGAAGTGCTTCTTTCTTCTTTTCTATTTTCAAATTCCACCATCCTGACCCAATTGTCTATGTAGATATCAAAGTAGATAGAGATATACATATACATATATTCTTGCAATTATCTTGGTGTTCTTAGATTCTCAAGATTTTTATTTCCTCTAGTTCATGACACAGAATGTTAATATGTGAACTGGGTTACTTAAATTTTCTGCTCAATAGTTTTGTCTATTAAAAAATTCCTATGCTACACTGGCCTTCTAGTTCTTGATATTCTATATGATGTATATCATTCAGCATTCCCTAAAGTGTCTCCCAAGAAAAATATTTATATAATAACAGTCATTCTGGGCTGTGGTCAAACAGATTTGTAAAATCCTAGGTTGAATAAAAGTTAACGTCTTAATTTACTTAAGACTTCTGATCCTTTAATATGCTAATGACCAAGCGAATCTTTAGGAGGAGCATGCAATACTAAGTTTCTAGACTAGTAGTTCACAGAAAATACTTTTGTAAAAGTCAATATGACCTTATTTTCTGCCATTCTCCACAGGAACCAGGCCCTCCAAATGCACCTCTTCCGCACACTCAGACTCATTATTTTGTCTGCATCTTTGCTACGCTCTGCCTTCATCCTGATTCAAATATATTTTTTAATATAACTTTGATTGTGAACCACAAAGTGACTTGAAGTTTGTGACCCAGAATAGACTCAGTCAGGCTTCCTCTCCCCTCTTTACATTGCTTGGTTTAGTAATTTTGAAAGCACTTTGCAAATTGCCAGCTAACAATGACATCAACTTGATTCTTTATTGACCATTTACTTGAAGGTCCTATGAGTGTTGCCTCTTGATTCTATTACATTTAGCACTTTTCTAATGGGCTCATTCAGTTAAATCTTGCCCCCGCCCCCAAAGACTATGCATATTTCACAAACAGGTTTTTCATTTATGTTCTTTATAGTACTCAGCAGACTGTAATGTGTTATGTATGAAGTGGAGTTTGCTGAATTGAAAAGTAGTTGAGAGGGAGGGTCTGGGAAGATTCAGGAGGCAGAAATGTTAGCAAAAGAGCTCAGAAGTTGAGAATGTGGGAAGACGGATGCAAAGTCTATCTAAGCAGAAAAGAAAGCTGCAATAGAATGATGAGTTCAAAGTATGCAATGGATCATGTGAACGTCTTTTTAATATTGTTACTGGGCCAGCTTCACTTTGCTTTGCATCATGAAGTCTTTCACTGGCCACAGACATTCACTAATTACAGCCCTTGGAAAATTGGCTTTTCTCTGTAATATTTCTCTGTAACGCAAAATATTTCAAGCCAATTGAGCCTCCTAAAGTAGCAAAGCCTATCACAACTGAATTTCTATCAGACTGACAGGCTCTATCTGTAGATATACACACAAAAAAAACAGTTTGTGTTTTTAATATATCATAAAGAGACACAATCTCCCTCCATTTACAGGAGCTGTGAAATATTATGCCCATGGATGTGTAGGAACTGAAGGGAGAATGCTGAGATAACAAAAGGAATTTTTAAATTGAGACGTTATATGTGAAAGGAAAAGGCTAACACATACTTGACCAAATGTATTTCTTTTGAAAATGGAAACTAGAGATTATTGCAGCTTCAATGTGTTATCCCCATAATAGCTCAGCTGATAGCACCAGCGTCTATGTGATAAGAGCCTCAAAGAAAGGTGAAGCAAAAGTCACTAAGAATGACTCATAAGTGAGGAGCTCTGTACAACTGACAGTTCTAAAAACAGTGAAGGGTCAATTTTGTGCACTTTAGCTCATTTGATTCAAAAGGCTAACTCTCTACTAAGGAGACTGATAGATAACCTTCAAAAGTTTCCTCTAGAAAACACAACAGACTCTTTTGATTTGTGAAGTAGAAGAGACTCTATCTGGAATAAGCTCACATAAACTGTTAAGTAAAATGTTAAGGATGAGATAAGATTAAGAATATGGTATTTGACAGAAAACTCGGAATTATCCAGTTTCTATCTTTTTCTAATCATTCATTCCACAGATACATTTATATCCATCCACTGGCACTATCCATGGTAGAGGAAAGAGATAGTGAGTACAAGTTAAAGCCTCACTCACATTTTTAATCTTACCACTCAGGGTTGAAAAGAGGTTTGTCAACATCCCGCAGTGAGAGGAAATGCTAGTGATGGGGCATTCGTTTTTTAACACAGCCTTTCGTATGTTATTTCTGGTAAGGGCTGGGGGTAGAGGATGTATATGCAGAGACTGTGACTACATCACCAGTGGATAGGAGAACTCCAGACAGTGCCGTGAAGCCCTTTGTTCCAGAATCCACGTTGTGAATGAAATGAGGAGGGGAGCAGGGAGCGAGGGGAGCATGGGTCCATCTCCTTTTCTACAGAGGACAGCATTGCATAAAAACGAAGTGTGATTTTACTGAAACTGTTCTTACAATCATCCAGTCATTTTCTTACAGAATTCTTTTAAGCGACGGAAGCAAATTATAACCACCCATTTAAGATGTTAATTTAAACATTTTTACACCAGATTTTTAATCCCTAAAAAGTAGTCATATGTATGAAGCTCTAAGGCAGCCAA
>NW_012151951.1:4461542-4463449 GCF_000956105.1 Propithecus coquereli
AGAGCTTTCATGAAGGAAATGAGATTATTTTCCACAAGTCAATGACTCCCATAAAATATGCCTGATTTCCATGCCAGTCAAAGTTCATGTGATTAATGGTATAATTTGTAACTAAACTTCTGATACATAGTTGTGAAAATTCAGAAGAGTTCACAGACTTCTCTCCCCTTGGCCAGACTCCTGGTTTGGACCCTGCTCTATCATCTAGCTGTGCTAATCTTTCCAAGAATCCCTTTCATAGCTCTGTGGTTGAATCATTCTAGAGGGTTGAACAAAGTATGATGAAAAAAAAAGTCACATTGTGTCAATCACTAAAAGACCTGTCTTCATCCCTTTTCCCCAGGTGTTTAATGTCTAATATTTTTTGAGACACTATGGGAGAAACAATGTGAAGGATACCTTCATATTTGTTAGTAATAACATATTAAAGCACACTAAGCCCTTGAGTGTGCATCTACCCCAAATGATCAGCCAGAGCTAGTTCATGTCTCTGTTCAGTAAACTCAAATAGATGCTGATCTCACTCAGCACCCATCAATTCCTTCTCCAGCCTGGGCGCTACTATCTCTATGCTGCTACTGCCTCCCTGCCGGCCTCAGGTGCGGAGTGTCTGTCAAGAGTCATCTTCTTCACCTGCTTCCAGCTGCTGTTGCTACTACTTCTGTGTCTCAAGGCATCCAGAAAGGTCAACTCTTCAGTCTGAACCAATGCTCACTAAAGTAGTCAATGACACAAAAGCTATCTGGCCTGTGCCACTGTCACTGATATAACCATGTCTCTCAACAACTCTACTCCTTTCTCTGCCTTGGACTTTCATATAAGCCAAGCACTTTTATAGGGGTGGTAGCACTTTTCTTCCTTTTGGCATGTTGTTTGGGCACTGGTTCTAAGATCGTTCACTTACAATCTATTAATCGGTCCCTGTTGCTCTAATGATGAATGACCTACTCTTTAACATGAACCATGGGGCCTTTTATGATCTGGCTGCTGCTTAGCTTACCAATATCATACAGTTATAATAAAATACTTGTGATTCGGATAAATCCCCATGGTTTTGCTCACCTTTGGGATTTAGGATGTGCTGTTTCTCTATGCAAAACACGTTTTCCTTCCACTCTGTCTCTGTTACCTTAACAGCTATGGTCCATTATGTCTTAATATAGATATTGCTTCTGCTGAAGATGTCTCTGACCACCAAGACTTTGATTCCTATCCTTCTTCTGTACTTTCATAGCAATCTGTATTTACAGGCAATAACAGAACTTTAAAACTTGGCATCAAGAATGACACAGATCTTAGTTCCTGTCTAAACTTTGCCACTCACTAGTTATGTAAACTTAGAAAGCAACAATCTCTCTCACATGTATTTTCTGTAAAACTGAAAAAATAATCTCTATATATTTATGAGATCAAAGATTAAGGGGAATACAGGAATAAACACTCAGCACTGTTCCTGAAGCTGTGACTTTGAAGCAGCATTTTGTCACTATCTTATTAATGAATATAGGCAAGCCTAGTGTTGTCTGGCAATAAACCTCAGCTCCTTGTAGCACCACCTCTCTGCTGAGTCATAGCTCCTAGGTGCTAAAGCATGTGTAGTCCAAATACTTTTGAGAAATGCTTAACCAGGAGAAGCAAATTGAGCAGTCTTTGCAGGTAAACATCTCTGATTACCCAAGTCCTCACCTTCGAGGTGGGACACTCGTCAACACAGCCCAATCATATTCAAAGAACTAGGTGCCATCAGTTTCAGGGTGGCATGAAAGCATTTGTTCACGACCATCTACCAACTGCTTCATTTCACATGTGTATAACGTTGTGTTTTATCATACTAGGGCCCCTCATCATTCTCTTCTATAACACAGAGGGCACGTGAGTCAATTATATGGAACATGTAGATATGACTT
>NW_012151951.1:4463514-4464972 GCF_000956105.1 Propithecus coquereli
GGTAAAATAGAATCTTTGAATAAGTATCAGCCCCTGAAATGAAGCCCCTTAGTTGTTTGGCTATTTCTGATTCACACAAATAGGGTACCAAGGTGTCCAGATGTCATCAAATTACGAGCCTAAGCATCTCAGTAATGCTATGACCTCATAATATTGTGTCTTGAGGGAGGAGCGTAAACACTGTGCCTGATATTTCTCCTTGAAGAGGACCAAAACTGTTAAAATACTTAAACTGATCAAATCTCCTGTTTTTCCTCTGGGCCCTCCCATAGTGCCTAGCAACATCCCAGGCTCAAGTTTGTTTAGGAACCTAAGGAATTTTCTATGGAGGCTGACTTAGAAATTATGAAATCATGAAATGAGATTATGCTACTTCAACTTACTCAGAAATTATCATTCAGATCTCTCTGGCCCTTTGAAAAGCAGATAGGATTTTGGGCTTGTTTCATATGTGATACTAGGTCAACCTTAAATGTCAGCTATTATTATTATTACTATGTGTTAAGTTCCTTACACATAGCAAATTGTTTAAACCTTACAACACAACCATGCAATAAATGCCACGATAATCATTATGGTCCAGTTGAATAAAATGGTCAAAGAACTTGCAAAACTTGGGAAGTTCACATTAGTAGGCAGGGGAAGAGGCAGGATTTGAACCCACTACGTGTGCTTAGCTCTTAAGTACTATGATACACTACCTCATGGATGAGGAAACCACAGCAAATCAGTGAATCAATCATTTCTCTTGGACACTGCTCAGAAAAGAGGACACAGGTCAGAAGGTGGCTGTGGGTATACCAGGTACTGAAGGCATTCATTTCTGCTTCATTAGCTACACATGTAGAGAAGCAAGGCATGAACTAGTTTTGCTATAGCAGAGTTTTCCCTTGGAAGAGTGATGGAAGGTAAATTTCAAAAAGTAGGTACATGTCATAGTCGAGGCCTGTTTATGTCATGCCAAAGTGTTTGAACTTTATCTTGTACACTGAGAGAGGAACCATTATATAAAGATTCTGTAGAGTGGTAAGGGCAAACTAGTGGAAAAGGAAGATAAATATTTGTTGTATGTATTAAAGAGGGAAAACCTAAGGTGGGAAGGACTAGTTTGGAGGTTGTCAATGTAAACCAGAGATTAAATAATAAAAGCCTGCTCTAGTGTTGTCAAGAATTGTTAGAAAAGGAGCCGGGACATGGTGGCTCAAGCCTGTAATCCTAGCACTTTGGGAGGCCTAGGTGGAAGGATTGCTTGAGGCCAGGAGTTCGAGACCAATCTGAGCAAGAGTGAGACCCCTTATCTACAAAAAATAGAAAAATTAACAAGCATGGTGGCACATGCCTGTAGTCCCTCCTGCTGAGGAGGCTGAGGCAGGAGAATTGCCTGAGCCCAGGAATTTGTTTTTGCATTGAGCTGTGATGATGCCACTGCACTTTAGCCTGAGTGACAGAGTGAGACTG
>NW_012151951.1:4465942-4471025 GCF_000956105.1 Propithecus coquereli
CTTTTCTTCCTTTTGGCATGTTGTTTGGGCACTGGTTCTAAGATCGTTCACTTACAATCTATTAATCGGTCCCTGTTGCTCTAATGATGAATGACCTACTCTTTAACATGAACCATAGGGCCTTTTATGATCTGGCTGCTGCTTAGCTTACCAATATCATACAGTTATAATAAAATACTTGTGATTCGGATAAATCCCCATGGTTTTGCTCACCTTTGGGATTTAGGATGTGCTGTTTCTCTATGCAAAACACGTTTTCCTTCCACTCTGTCTCTGTTACCTTAACAGCTATGGTCCATTATGTCTTAATATAGATATTGCTTCTGCTGAAGATGTCTCTGACCACCAAGACTTTGATTCCTATCCTTCTTCTGTACTTTCATAGCAATCTGTATTTACAGGCAATAACAGAACTTTAAAACTTGGCATCAAGAATGACACAGATCTTAGTTCCTGTCTAAACTTTGCCACTCACTAGTTATGTAAACTTAGAAAGCAACAATCTCTCTCACATGTATTTTCTGTAAAACTGAAAAAATAATCTCTATATATTTATGAGATCAAAGATTAAGGGGAATACAGGAATAAACACTCAGCACTGTTCCTGAAGCTGTGACTTTGAAGCAGCATTTTGTCACTATCTTATTAATGAATATAGGCAAGCCTAGTGTTGTCTGGCAATAAACCTCAGCTCCTTGTAGCACCACCTCTCTGCTGAGTCATAGCTCCTAGGTGCTAAAGCATGTGTAGTCCAAATACTTTTGAGAAATGCTTAATCAGGAGAAGCAAATTGAGCAGTCTTTGCAGGTAAACATCTCTGATTACCCAAGTCCTCACCTTCGAGGTGGGACACTTGTCAACACAGCCCAATCATATTCAAAGAACTAGGTGCCATCAGTTTCAGGGTGGCATGAAAGCATTTGTTCACGACCATCTACCAACTGCTTCATTTCACATGTGTATAACGTTGTGTTTTATCATACTAGGGCCCCTCATCATTCTCTTCTATAACACAGAGGGCACGTGAGTCAATTATATGGAACATGTAGATATGACTTCCGGAGGCTTTTTGCCTCCAGGAAGACAGAAGTTCAACTCTTGAGTAGTCCCAGTGGCCTCCGATGTGTATGGGGTTGGCCTACAGAATTTCATCTCCCTTTTGGACTTTTTGGTCCAAAGAAAGAACCACTGAAATGCTGAGTAATTTCCAAAATCATAAATCCAATAAAAACTGGTCTAAAATAATGTATCACCTTTCAACAGAGAGCTGTTCCCTCCTCCCTCATTCTGACATCATTAGCTGAAGAGGTTTTTCTGCCACCTGAAGGACAGATAATATTCTTTGATGTTGATATAATAATATATTTGCTTTTTTTGAGAAAGTAAGCAAATCATTCTCCCTTGTAGCCAATTAGAGGCTTTTTAAAAACAAGTTCAACATAATTAGTTAACATTATTTTTAAAATCTGCATTGAAATGCTGTCAATTTGTTGTGAAAATTTTTTTTAAGGATGTTTCCATTCTAAACATATTACTTTCTTTAAGGAATCTAACCAGTGAATAAACATTTATTGTTTCTGCTTTAGATATAAAATATGTCTCAGGTTTATTGTTACAGCAAGCCTAGTCTGAATTCACTTCAGTTAAAGAAACATTTGTTTCCCTGTAGTTCATTCTGGGAAATTTTAGTTCAACAAAATAGATTAGACTTTATTTTTGTTCTAACAGCCAAATATACCATGTACAGACATCATACTCAAAGGTTACTTAGAATTAAATGCTTCCAGCATCTCTCTTTGTGACATGCTCTTTTCATAGATGTGTTCTGAGGTTTTTAGCAGTCGGTCTTTTTAAACAGAGATGTGATGTTGTTATTATGAATATTTGGTAAAAAGAATTGTTACCAAAATATTGAGAGTTTCTTGACAGTTCTAGTGAGTAGAGGCCATCCTGATATCTCATCCTATATAATAGCCTCACTGTGTTCTCAGACATGGCTTAGTTGCCTGGGCCATATACACTGTTAGCACTAAACTTTAGGGACTAATAACACCAGGCCATAATCCATGTATTTCCTTGACAAAGAAAACAACAAAGCTCAACTCGCAATAATGATCTTAAAGAATACACAGTTATTACTAAAAAAAAAAAAAAACCCAGTTCTGTTCTTACTTTACTAAAATCAGAAAGAAGCAAAACAGTTTTGGTTTGAAAGAGGTAAATGAAACATAAGGAAGGATGTCTCTGACTATACGGGTTAGTTGGTATACACTGGGACAGGTACAAAGGCAGCTTGTGACCTCCTGCAATGACCTGTAACCTGTCTAAGGTTAGAAATGTAAACTAGATGGGCACTTCATGTCCTTTTAGATTCAATGGAGTTACTAGGAAAAATTATTCACCACTCACAATAATTCTTTAAAACAGAGGAGTGAATTGGGCTATGGTATGCTTTCTGCCTAAAAGTTAGAGTTTTAAAAAGCTAAATGATTGATGTTAACCCCCACCACCACCTGCCAACTCACCATGGGGACTAGAGTGGTGTTATAGTAAAAACAGCAATTAATTCAAAGTGAAACCAAAGGGTAACAAATTGATGTTTTCCCTACAAACGGCCTGCCTTAACCTGAATTGCAAGAGCCTCTCTCTGTAGTACCCCCATATCTTTTCCTAACACTACCACTTTCTTCTCTTTATTGTCTACATCCAAGCATCCACAAGGCTCCACACCCAATGTTCTGTGCTAGGAACTTGAGTCCAGCTATAGTCTCTGAAAAGCATGCGATCTTTCCTGATTTCATTTTCATGCAGAAAACAAAAAACTATCATTTGGGCCCTATTCTCTGAAAATGTTGCTCTCAAATAATCTATCTAATAACACATTTTTAGTAATGATGGTTCACATGAAAATTCACTGAGCTCTGGTGGGTAAACAGGTGTTAAAATGCTTGGAGATCCATGTACATATTTGTGTTTGAGAAACCTGACTCTATCCCAAAGAGAGGCTTCTGTAGAGGGGCGCAGTGTCAAAGGCCCAGAGGGAGACATAAGTACAGAGTCTACTCATCAGTCAGACCAGCAACTCCAAACTGAGCCCCCAGGCTCTCATCACCAAAGCCTGACAGAATTCACCCATTCATACATTCAACCATTTTTCTACTGGGTTATTTGTTTTTATTGATTTGTGGAGATGTTCTCCATACTGAACCTTTGTCTGCTACAGATGTTTCGAATATCTTCTTGTTTAATCTTATTTCTGAACTTTGTTCTACAAAATATTTTGATTTAGATTTCACCCAGTGCAGTCAAATCCCCTCAGACTTCTGACCTACACAACTATGAGGCATTAAATGAGTATTGCTTTAAGCTATTAAGTGTGCGATAACTTGTTACATGGCAACAGTAGAAAATGGAGTCTGTATCTGCAACTAACATTCAACACTGCCCCTTTATGTATATAACTCCCCAAGTCTGTCTCTAATTAGACTTCAAAATTAAACTTCAAAATTATACCTACCATCATCACTAATGTAAATATCACTACCTACCACACAATTACTACAATGAAGACTAATACTACTATAAAAACACTAATAGTAATAATGGTATAAACACACACACAGACACACATACAACCATATATATGCTTATCATGTGCCAGGAACTAATCAGGCCACAATGACAAAGATTCCGATTTAATAGGTCTCAAGGGAGATGGAAATTGTGTGTTTATGTAGTTCCTAAGATAATACTGTAACATTGTCAAGATTAAAAATCCTGATGGCTTAGGTACTGTTATGGACTGAATTGTCTCCCTCCAAAATTCACATGTTAAAGCCCTGTTTGGAGATAGCGTCTTTAAAGAAGCAATTAGGTTAAATGAGGCCATTAGTGTGGGCCCTAATCCAATCTTATGTGTCCTTACAAGTGATAGAGGAAAGTGGACCCCTGAAGGCCAAGTGGGTCCTTAACTTTGTGCAAGAAAGAATTCAAGAGTGAGCTGACAGAGTAAGGAAAAAGCAAGTTTATTGAAACAGAAAGGAAAAAGAAAAGTGGTTGCCCCATAGAGCAGTATTTGTGTGCTACTGGCTACCTATTTTTGTGATTATCTCTCGCCTGCATGTTAAACAAAGGGAGGATCCTCCCTGAGTTTCTTGGGAGAGGAGTAGAGAGTCTTGGGGTGGGGTTTTCTCTCCCATTTAAACCGTATAGGGCAATTTGCAGGAGTTGCCATGGCATCTGTAAACTGTCATGGTGCTGGTGGGAGTTTCTTTGCTAATGAACTATAACTAGTATATAATGAGCAGTGAGGGTAACTTGAGGCCATTTTCCTTCACCATCTGGGCTCCGCTGGTTTTAGCCAGTTTCTCCTCCATCCACTGTTTTATCAGAGACCTTACCACTTTTTATTGAGTAAGCCCTTCTGCTTCCCTATCTCACAAGAAGAGGAGATTTGGACACACTGAGAGACACAAGAGATACACAGACATAGAGAAAAGATCATGTGGGGACACAATGAGAAAGTGGCCATCTGCAAACCAGGGAGAGAAGTCTCAGAAGAAACCAAACCTGTCAATATCATGATCTTGGACTCCCAGCCTTCCAAAACTGAGAGAAAATACATTTCTGTTGAGATACTCACTCTACTGTATTTTTTTATGGAAGCTCTAGCAAAATAGATGTCACTTATTGTTATTTATTTATTTTGGTCTCCATTTTATAGTGGAGGGAATGGAAGATCAGAAAAGTTTAAGTAATTTCCTGAGGTCACAGATCTAAGCTTCAGTATTAGACTTTGCATTCATACTTGGTTTGTTTTGCTGTCAGAATCCAAGCAACATTATCTCTTTTTAGAATTCTTCTTTGTCACAATCCAAGTTTTCTACTGATAATTCATTGATTGTAATTTATGCAAACAAATCAAGATTCCCTGTGCTACCACCCCCCAAACATACACCGAAAACAAGTTTTGATAAATCTTTTGAATAATTGACAATGTCATAGGACTTACTAAGTTATCAAATAAATTCACAAGTTAATTTCTTAGATGTATATATGTACCTAATCTTTTTTTTTTTTTTTT
>NW_012151951.1:4481240-4482350 GCF_000956105.1 Propithecus coquereli
ATACTTGCCAATTTATTTACAGTTTAAGCATAATTCCTATCAAAACTTCCCCACTCTTTTTTAGGAGAAATTGACAAGCTGATCCTAAAATTCACATGAGAATTCACACAAAATAGTAAAAACATTTTTAAAAAGAAGAACAAAGTTGGAAGACTCACATTTCCTGATTTTAAAACTTACTATATGGTATACATATACCACATTTTATTAATCCACTCATGTATTGATGGACACTTGGGTTTTTCCACATCTTTGCAATTGTGAATTGTGCTGCTATAAACATGTATACCATGGAATACTATTCAGCTTTAAGAAACAATGGTGATATAGCACCTCTTGTATACTTCTGGGTAGAGCTGGAACACATTCTACTAAGTGAGGTGTCCCAAGAATGGAAAGACAAGCACCACATGCACTCACCATCAAATTGGTATTAACTGATCAACAGATAAGTGCACATATAAGAATAACATCTATTGGATGTTGGGCAGGGAGAGGGGGGAGGAGGGAGGAGGAGACGGGTATATGCACACACAAAGAGTGCAATGAGCACCACCGGAAGGATGGACATATTTGAAACTAGGACTTAGGGGGAAGTGGGGGGCAAGAGCAACATACGTAACCTAAACATCTCTACCCCCATAATATGCTGAAAAAAAAAAAAACAACTTACTACAAACCTATAATAACCAAAACTCTGTGATACTGGCATAAGGATAGACATATAAATCGGTAAAAAAATAACAGAGTCCAGAAATAAACCCATACGTCTATGGTGAATTGACTTTCAAAAAATGTACAATGATGCTTCAAGGGGAAAGAATAGTCTTTTCAATAAATGATGCTAGAGCAACTAGATATCAACATGTGAAATAATGAATTTGGTCCTCTATTTCACATAATACACAAAAATAAAATCAAAATGAATGAAAGAATTAAATGTAAGAGCTAAAAATGTAAAACTTTTTGAAGAAAAAATAGTGGTAAATCTTTGTGACTTTGAATTCATCAACATAAAAATAGATTGATTGACTTTATCAAAATTAAGAAACCTTTTTTTGTTTTCAAGGACACTATTAAGAAGGTAAAAAGACAATCCACAGAATGTAA
>NW_012151951.1:4483685-4485319 GCF_000956105.1 Propithecus coquereli
AAGATACTACTTCCCAGAAATCAGAGTAGGTATAATAAAAAAGACCAAAAATAACAAATATTGGTGAAAATGTGGAGAAACTGGAACCCTCATACTTTGCTGATGGGAATGTAACATGGTACAGTATAAATTAAGAAAACATTTTGACAATTCCACAAAAAGTAAACATAGAATCACCATGTGATTGAACAATTCCACAGTTGGATATATAAAACATACATTCCCACAAAAACATGTACACAAACGTCATAGAAGCTTCATTCACATTGGCCAAAAAGTGGAAACAAGCCAGATGTCAATCAACTGATGAATGGACAAAATGGGAATATTCCTGCAATGGAAAATGATTCATCCATAAAACACGCACAAACCTTGAAAACCTTATGCAAAGTGAAGGAAAGAAGCCAGACGTGAAAGGGCACAGATTGTGTGATTCCAGTAATATGAAATATGCAGTATAGACAGATTCATAGATATCGAAAGTAGATTAGTAGTTGCCAGAACCTGGAGGGAGGGGAACATAGGAGTGACTTCTCATGGTTATGAAGCTTCTTTTGGGGATGATAAAAATATTCTGGAATTAGATAGTGATAATGGTTGCACAACCTTGTGAATATACTAATAACCTGTAACTTGTGCATTTTAAAAGGGTAAATGTTTTGACATTTGAATTATATCTCAATAAAAAAAAAATGAGAATGGTGAAAAGGGACATCTGTACCATGGGCACCACTCCCCCAGCTTCAAATGGTCTTGTCAACTCCATCCATCTCCCCACAGCTCTGAACTCTTTAAGGAGCACCCACTGTGATTGCAGAGCCTTCAGTGCCCTGCTACTGCTCATGGCAGCCTCACTTATGACCAACCTACCTACTCTCCAAGTTTCTCCCAGGAACTTTATACGAAAAAGGTACAATGAAGGCTTCAAGTCACATAAGCAGCTACATAAATAAGAGTGATTCCAAGAGAACAATGGCCAGAAGCATATTGTCAAAGTTTCATGGTGCCAGATGATCACTGGATATTTGCATGCTGAGATACCACTGTGGCTACCAGGCCCTCTTTCCCTTACCAAAGTTCAAGGGCCACGTTAGCCAAGGGCATATTGGAAAAGACCCAGGGAAGCTACAGCAGACTGGTAGGATATCCAGCAGAGTGACATATGCCAGAGTGGAATGGTCAGCCCTTAGTAGTCCCAAGAAATGCCAAGGGAACGGCTCAAGGGCAGAACTTTTTGATATAACTAGCACAAGCACCCACCAGTCACAACTGAAGCTGACCTTAGAGCCAGAGCCAGTTCTGGAAGTCCCCTGACAGACACTAACCCTTTAGTTGCTGGATCGTGCGAAGTTGGAGCAGTAATTAGGTATGCAACCAGGGAGGCTGGGACAGGAGGAGGAAGGTTTGCTTGGATGGGCTTTATCAACTAATCCAGAGGTAGTAAATAATTGCACAATCAGGATGGTCATTTCCCTGCATACAAACTAAATTATTGGCGCTGATTAAAATATGACTTGCTATTGAATTCTACATAGTAAGGTAAGTAAAGGGATGACTCAAGAATAGGTCCTAGGTTTTTATTTCAACAAGTAGGTGCTGCTGAGATAATGTTGAGTAAAGACAAACAAAGTGAG
>NW_012151951.1:4495384-4496521 GCF_000956105.1 Propithecus coquereli
ATTTCCTTTCTGGTTATCAAAAACCTAAACTCTTCCCCATCTCAAGTTCTTTGCATTTAATGTTCCATCTACTTGAAAGGCTTTTTCCCCAGCTCATTCTGATGGTGGGGCTTCATACTTAGAAATACTGACTTAATTGATCTTGGGTGAGGTCCACACATCTGTGCTTTCTTTAAAATTTACCCAAGTGATTCAAAAGTATAGTCAGGATTAAAGATTACTTTTCACAGAATATAAATGGTGAAGTTTCATTATTTTAAATATAAGCTGTGAATATGCCCAAGTCTAAAAGCCGCAACGCTGGCACCACCATACATCAATGGGAAGTACTTCAATCATGATTTATGCAGTATTTTCAGTGAATGTAGCAAGTTTTCAGTGGATTGGAAGAGTGAATAGTTTTTTTCAACTCCTATAACTTTTTTTTTTTTTTGCATGTTGCAGTAATAGTGGCTCTGTTGAGATTCCTGTGCTAAAAGTCTACACCTCTTGACTTTATAAAAAGTCATTATTATAATAGATAAGGCAGACAAATAAACAGAGGTGATAAGCTTTAAAATGAAACAGACATGAGATTTAAACCCAATTTAATCCCATTTCCAGAATTTCCTGTCTATGTGACCTTGCACAAGATTTTTAATTTTTCAAAGACCATTTCCTTTGGTGTAAAATGGAGATACTAAAATCTAACCCAGAAATTGTTTGTTTTAGGGATTTAATAATATTGTGTGATGTATTACGTAGCCCAGCACTAGGACATAATAAAAACTCAAGAATTCTTTGCCATTAGCTATTACATCATAATTCAGCATAAGTATGTAAACAGACGAAATGCTCAGGTTGCCATGGGAGAACAGAGGTGGGCCCCCCAAAACAGATGTGGATTGAGGAAGAACAGCTTCATTGAAGATATACTATTCACTGAGTCAGAATTTTTTTTAAAAAATTCCTATGATGTACTTCTAATGTCAGCTTGCTGAAGTATGCCTTTAATTATGAATACACTTACAATTTCAACTGCTGTTTATTTTCCTGGCATTATATATTTGTTGAGTTAAAAATCAAATCATCTATAAAATTCTTGACCCACTGTGACCTCATATGCCACCTATATAACCACAGTGAATGAAGAAATAG
>NW_012151951.1:4496571-4502425 GCF_000956105.1 Propithecus coquereli
GGGGTTATTATGTGTACATAACATATAAGAGTGAAATATCATTGGCTTTTCTCCCAAAGTGTTTCTTCTGCACATGGAGAATTAAATTTTCTTGGATTGCATATCTGACTCTACACATTTGTGGATGAAATTGGATATGAGAAACATATTTTTCAGGTAATATAATATACATATTTATTGGGATGTTTTTTAAACAACCAAATGCTCTTTTGTTAAGAAATGCCTAAATGACTGGAAATAATTGAGCTGACTTTTCTAAACCAGAATAGCCAGGCTCAAATTGATTACATTCATGCTCTGAAAATTCTGATTTGCTTGAATCCATTTACTGTAACAAATTAAAGAATCCCAGTTTTTAGGTCATATATTGTTCATGACAAAATTGCATGTGGAATTTACACATTTGTTCTTCTAACACATTATAAACACATAATACATTTATTTGTGGGCAGAAATGTCAATTATAGTAATTATGGTAACAGAGCTGTATTTAGGTAATTGTATATATGCTGACAATATTAAGATATCTGGAAAATCATAAATCCAGTAGCTTCAGCTATAAGCTAGACAACACCCTTCATCTGTTAGAGACTCAGAGAAAGGAAAAAAGGCAAAATAGATTTATTTTTCCACTCTTTCATCATAGTCAAAATTGTCAACATTATTTTTAATTCATATACATATTTAAAACATCAAATGTCAAAGTAAGTTAAAATTAATAGATGGTGTGAAAATATTTCCCTAGTTATTTCCAGGACAAGTAAATAAAGACTGGAGATTGTTGTGATGATAATCGCTTTGTTCTGACTAAATACACTCACACACAAATGCATTTCCTTCTAGTCACCCTGTCAGCTAGCTGACCTTACAAAACTCAAGTAATGACAAACTATAATTAGCAACCGCATGTCCTTTGCCTAAAGCAAGCCACAGCTAAAGGATGGAAAACTAAAACAGAGGGAGGCCCACTAGAACTTGAAATTGTGCCTAGTACTTCATTAGTCATATATTCATTGTAACCATTAGGTTTTACTAGATAAGCTTAATGACAGAAGCATAAGGCTCAACTAAGCCTTGAGAGTTTAAAAAAATCCATATCCCTTCCTGCGGGTGGGGCAGTTTAGAAATATTATAGATAGGTTAGGAAACTGCAGAGCATTGCCTGTATTCCTTGAATACTAATTTTCTGTGTAAAGCCATAAACGAGTTACTAAACACTATAGAAAACTTCAAAGGCTCATGAAAAAATATGAATTATGAGTAGAAATGGTTGTATTCCTGATACCCATTTTTAGGCTTTGTCCCTTGTGTAGACAACTAAATGGGAAGCATCAAAGAGTATTGTTTGACACAAATAGGCTAACAGAATCCAGTAAAACGCAACTGAAAAGCAAAGTTTCAGGTCTATATTGTTGGATTTGTTTTCTATTTTATTTTTTTTTAAAGCATCCACTTTTAGTTTATCTTTTATAAAAAGCAGTTTTTAAAATTTTCTTTTTAACAGGAAAATATTCTGGACATATATCACTTGATTTGTTGTTTCATTTTGTTTTGTTCTTGCCTTACTTTTTGTCATTTAAAAAAACAAAATTTTACCTGTTTTGCTTTCAGATGAGTTTCTAATGATATCATTAATAATAATAGAAGTATTAATACAGATAACATTTATCATTTTCCCATTATGTGTCGTACTCTTTGCTAAAGTCTTTATATCACTGGTTTCCAAACTTTAAACATTAAAAATCACCTGGGAAGGCAGGGTGTGGTGGCTCATGCCTAAAATCCTAGCACTGGGCCAAGGTGAAAGGATCACTTGAGGTCAAGAGTTTGAGACCAGCCTGAGCAACAGCGAGATCCCATCTCTACTAAAAATAGAAAAAATTAGCTTCTACTAAAAATAGAAAAAAATTAGCCGGGCATGGTGGTACATACCTTTAGTCCCAGCTACTTAGGAGGCTGAGGTAGCAGAATCGCTTGAGCCCAGGAGTTCAAGGTTGCTGTGAGCTAGCCTGATGCCATGGCATTCTAGCCCGGGTGACAGAGCAAGACTCTCCCCCGCCCCCCCTGCAAAAAATAAAAAAACACACGAGAAGCTTCAAAAAATTCTGTAGCTCAGTTTTTACCACATAGCAATGAAACAGAATGTCCAGGGATAGGAGACAGGCATCAGTATTTTGGAAACTACTGTTTTATCTCATAGAATTTTCTAAAAAGTCCTTTGAATAGTATAATTATGGTGCTGTCTAGGTCAGTAAAGCATGCCTGGTCTAGTGAACTGTCTGGCATTGGTTTCAAGCTCCATTGTTTATGAGCTCTATACCATTAAACTTAATCTCACGGTACCTCAGTTTTTTCACCTGTAAAATGAGAAAAATAATTAATAGCGACCTTACAGTGTTTGTTGAAGGTTAATACAATGCAGGTAAACTGCTAAACAGAAAATAACTGTAGTCATTACTGTATCCCTATTTTGTTGATGAAGAAAGTGAAGCACAGAAAGTTGAACAACTTGCTAAAGTTTGCACAAGTAAAGGGTCCCACACAGCTTGAATGAATACAGTCCAAGCAAATACATACTATGACCTAAGTTTGAAAAGCAACTAATCTTTCAAAATGTAAAGTTCGCTTCTCTAATCTATGTAAAATGGTGTAAGCTAAGAGGTGATTACCTGAAAAACTGGGTTAAAACACTCAAGGGGCAATAGTTGTATAGACATAGCTTAAGCATCTTCTACCAGCTGCCTGTGGAGCTGGCTACTAGCAGCTTGCTTCTCATAAAGTCAAATCAACCACATAGATTTAAATTACAAGCATTCAGGAAATATGATGCATTTTGTTTACTAGGTTCAAATCCCGCTTATCTCTTGGAAGCATGGACACTAACTATGAGGTATGTGTTATTTTTTTCTTGTGTCCAATGTAATGTATTACTATCTTTAATTTTTGGATAAAGAAAATTAGCTTTCTTGAACATAAGACTGCAAGGAAGGTGTCACTTATTGCTAAGAGTGGTTCTCAACTAGAGAATCACTGGAGTAAAATTTTTTTTTTTTTAATTCTGATGGTGGGGCTTCATATTTAGAAATACTGACTTAATTGATCTTGGGTGAGGCCCACACATCTGTGCTTTCTTTAAAATTTACCCAAGTGATTCAAAAGTATAGTCAGGATTAAAGATTACTTTTCACAGAATATAAATGGTGAAGTTTCATTATTTTAAATATAAGCTGTGAATATGCCCAAGTCTAAAAGCCGCAACGCTGGCACCACCATACATCAATGGGAAGTACTTCAATCATGATTTATGCAGTATTTTCAGTGAATGTAGCAAGTTTTCAGTGGATTGGAAGAGTGAATAGTTTTTTTCAACTCCTATAACTTTTTTTTTTTTTTTGCATGTTGCAGGAATAGTGGCTCTGTTGAGATTCCTGTGCTAAAAGTCTACACCTCTTGACTTTATAAAAAGTCATTATTATAATAGATAAGGCAGACAAATAAACAGAGGTGATAAGCTTTAAAATGAAACAGACATGAGATTTAAACCCAATTTTAATCCCATTTCCAGAATTTCCTGTCTATGTGACCTTGCACAAGATTTTTAATTTTTCAAAGACCATTTCCTTTGGTGTAAAATGGAGATACTAAAATCTAACCCAGAAATTGTTTGTTTTAGGGATTTAATAATATTGTGTGATGTATTACGTAGCCCAGCACTAGGACATAATAAAAACTCAAGAATTCTTTGCCATTAGCTATTACATCATAATTCAGCATAAGTATGTAAACAGACGAAATGCTCAGGTTGCCATGGGAGAACAGAGGTGGGCCCCCCAAAACAGATGTGGATTGAGGAAGAACAGCTTCATTGAAGATATACTATTCACTGAGTCAGAATTTTTTTTAAAAAATTCCTATGATGTACTTCTAATGTCAGCTTGCTGAAGTATGCCTTTAATTATGAATACACTTACAATTTCAACTGCTGTTTATTTTCCTGGCATTATATATTTGTTGAGTTAAAAATCAAATCATCTATAAAATTCTTGACCCACTGTGACCTCATATGCCACCTATATAACCACAGTGAATGAAGAAATAGAAATGAAACTTATTATGAAACAATATATGATACTTATAAATCATACTAACTTCATTAAAGTTACTTAAGAAATGCCTCCTACAAGTGACCCTTGGAGTCATTCGTTGCATCATATTTGATGACAGTTTCCAAATTAAGTTTCATATATATAAAAATTCTGCCCATACTAACTCTCTAACTCAAAGGTTTTACTTCACACCTAGAACTATAAACAAAATAAGGAGAATAGACATTGTTTAAACTCTTTTAGGGCAGTCCTGGTGATGTGCTTCAGGAAAAACCTTAGTAAAATTTTACATTGTCTTCATAAAGATCAGAGAATTGTATTATTTTGGCTATGAAACCCCTTATGTCTTCATTTTTGTTGATAGTTATTTTAATTATCAACTATTATCCTGTTAATTATCATTTCTCAAGTCACTTTTCCTTCATCCCTATAGAGTTTTAGTTTTGTGAACTTTAAAATGTAACCTCTTGATACCTGTATAAATGTGTAATGATCAAATTAGGGTAATTTGATATCCATCACCTCAAACATCATTTCTTTGTGGTGAGAACATTCAAAATCCTTCCTTCTAGCTATTTTCAACTATGCAATAAATTGTTGACTATAGTCATGGAATGCCATAAATATGTACAATTATGTGTCAATTAAAAATAAAATAAAACAAAAAAAACCCTTTCAATTCATAACACATTTTTTGGTCAACCTGGTCTTATAATTGAAATATTCTTGCCAAAATGACCTAAAATTGGGAGACCTCTAGTAGTATTTACATATCATGCTAGAGATAAAATTGTCATCATTAAAAAAGTCCATCCAGTGAGAGGTGTTGCTATAGAAAGGGATCTAAAGTTATAAAGAAACTATCATGTCTGTATTGTACAACTATTCTGTACCTTATTTCCAAATTATTTATAGGGTAGAAAATGCTGGGTTATTTAAGACGGCTGAGGAGTCTTATTCTGCATCATGTTAAACACTCATATTACACAATACCAAGGAATTAATGGATGACTGCCCGTCCAGAAAGAGAAGAGAAGCCCACTTTAGGGAACAGCTACCATAAGCAATACCATTTCAGATGTAAGCTCAGTCAGTAGTTTCACATTCTATCAGTACTTTCTGTTGTCCATCAGAGTGAGGAACTGTTATTCTTATAAGATCAAAATTTGACTTCATTAGGGGAAAACTTTTTTCTATGAAAGGAGAGTATAGGAACTATTAATATCTAGGATTAGTGAAACCTACATAAGACTTTTGTTAGCACAGCTAGAACAGCCAACAAAATGAAGTTGCAAGTGGGAAACCCAAAAGCTATCACTGTCATCTTTTGGCACTTAAAACACTATAAACAAAGAAGGAGAATTAAAGGCAAGTTCCAAGAAGACAGGCTTCTATCTTTCTAGTTCATTACTCCTGGATCCTAAAACTGTGTCTGGCACAAAGTAAGTACACAACAAATATTTGTTAGAAAAAGAGAAAGAATTTCACTTAATGCAAGATGTGAAATATACTCCAATTTTGCAAATTATTAATACCAGTTGCAATCCCATATATGATGGGCATTAAATTTATACTTAGGAATTTGGTATATTTTAATAACATGTTTTGCTATCTGGTCCTTGCCTACCTCTCCAAACATGTCTTGTACCATTCTCCCCTTGCTCAATCAACTTGAGGCAAACGCATTTCCTTTCTGGTTATCAAAAACCTAAACTCTTCCCCATCTCAAGTTCTTTGCATTTAATGTT
>NW_012151951.1:4503900-4506512 GCF_000956105.1 Propithecus coquereli
CCATTATCTTAAGTGAAGTATCTTAGGAATGGAAAAACAAACACCACATGTTCTCAATAATAGTGGGAGCTAAACGATGGGTACACGTGGGCACAAAGAGATGTAAAGACACTGGAAACCAAGATGGGCCTGTGAGGGATTAAAAATTTACCTTCCTGTACAGTAAACACCGTCCTTGTGACAGACACACTGAAAGCCCTGACTTTGGCATTATACAGTGCATCCATGTAACAAAAACATTTGAACTCCTCTAATATTTTGAAATAAAACATAAGTAAAATAAAAAAATAAGGACTCGTTTTCCTCTTTTCTTTAGGCTTCGTTCAACTGTGTCAGCATTTGTGGAGTGCACATCTACTGAGAGTTGGGAAGACTACATCATCAGATGTGGTTGTGGAGAAATCAGACTGAAAGTAAAATTCCCTAAGGGTAAAGGTAGAACGTGAAGAATGGATATACTTAATAACAAATGTTTAGAGAATATTTTTTTTATTCTTCTGGAGTTCTTTCACACACATTATCTCAATTGACTTTAAAAAATTAACCTTAAGTAGGACAGATACTAGTTTACTTTATAAGTGCTAAATTTGAAAGTATTTATTTTTGAGCATTGAGAGGTCTAGTAGTTAAATCTAAGACTTCTGACCTGCCTCTCTAATTCGTATTTATGGCCTGAAGAAGACTCTGGATGGAATCAATGAATAGTTACATAGAGTTCAGTCACCTCTTGAGGACTAAGCCTCAGAAGGATGATTATTAACAGGAGTCTCATAACAGTGTCATACTTGGTCCAAAATCTAGTTTGGGGTTATTTAATCTGTTAATAAGTATTAGAGTATTCAGTCTCTTAACATTTCACTGCAAGTAAAATAAAGGATTATTTGTTGTGGAAGAATGTATATGTGTACATATATTAATACATAATGTTTTTTATATTAATGTTTATGTGTACATGTGTACATATTCAGAGAGATGTATATGTATTATATATGTATGGATTGTAAAACGTGAATACATTCTCTCAACCTGACTAAAACCATTTTTTACTTAGCAACTTCTCTCGTATACATCAATAAAAATAATGTCAACAAAATGTCAAGTTGGTTTATTAAACAAAATAAAGAAAAATAGTATAGTATACCTGCTGGATCTTTTTTATCTTTCTCTTCTTAGAAGAGAACTGAAACTTCAGAATAAATTAGTGTGAAAATAATGTATTCTGGAATTGGCAGCGAGAACGTCTGCTGATAGAGGGGTCTAAGTAACAGTGACTTCCCAAATCTTCCTTTCCTTTCTTTATCAGAAAATGTGAGTGTTTCCCCTGGGGGAAGCCTACCAGAATATAGACACATGTTCCCAGAGAATCTTATCCCTGGGTACTTTTTCTAGTAATTTTTAAGCAATAGTCTATGACTTCTTCCAAAAAATACAGCTTTAGGGCTGGAACAGGTGGAGCCTTTGCTGCTATTAAATACCTCACAAGATTTCCTATGCAGCCTGGTCTGCAAATAATGATGCTTCCTTTTCTTCTAGTCTCAGGGTCCTCAAATTTTAGCATGGACCAAAATGACCTGGGAAGCATATTAAAATTACAGTTTTCCAGGTCCCACACCTGATATTTTTTTATCCTGACAATAGCACCATCTGGAATGGATTATTGTATTCCTTTGACAGATAAAGACATTGATATCCAGAGAAATGTCCCACAGACAGTGAGCAAACAATCCAGGAATACACAAATGTGCTTTCAATTCACTCACTAATCGCTATCAAAGAAAATCATAAATATAAATACATTTTCTTTAACTCAGATCTCATCTTAATCTTTTTTTCTCCGCATCCTAATTCCTAGCCCAATTTGTGCTTGTCTCAGTCTTGTTTACTTGGTAAGCCTTTCTTTCATTTTGTACATCCCATTTTCTTTCATTCCACAAAGACTCTTTCACCTATCACCTTTGGACCCATTGAAATTCGTGTCCTCCTTTTCTTTAAGATTTACCAATAGTGAGCACATGAATTATAAACCCGTGGAAGAATATATCAAGATGGTGAAAGAATTAACTGGTGATACCAGAATTTCTTTTGTGAAACTCTTTTGTAGTCTGTACTTTCTTCAAAGCATTAAGCATAGCATATATTTGCTAGTTCTAATCAACACTTAGGAGCTGCCGGTGCACCTAATAGGGAATATGCACTTCAGGGGTGGGGAGCTGCCTACACACCCCAGAGGCCATGCCTCTATATGCTTTGGTTATGTGGCTAAGTTTTTCTAGGATCAATAGTGCATGATTTGTTAATTAGCACAGTTGATTTTGGAAATTTTTTTTTCCTCGATGAGATATTGTCATTCGAGCTATGAGGAATAGTTAGAACTAGTATCGTACAGACAATTCAATTGTCCTTGAACAAACAGGACTTCAGGAGCCAGAGATGTCAACATCCTTCACTTTCCAAAGCAGCGCCTGAAAGAAGTTGATTTGGAAACAACTTTGTGCTGGGCCATTAACCCAGTTGATTTTTTCAGTCTGCAATCTACTATATCAATTACTAAAACTTACTTTTAGGACATTGTTGATTTTCCTATGGTGAACTTTTCATAAAAGTTATTGGAT
>NW_012151951.1:4506562-4507160 GCF_000956105.1 Propithecus coquereli
AAAGAAATCTGGGGTATTTGTTTTTACTAAAATACATAGTATAATGGAAATTGAACTGAACTGCACTAAAATCACAAGCAATCATTGGCCTGTTACTCCAGAAATCTGCTATTTGGTTATTGTATAGTTTAGACTAATTTAAAAGAAAAATAGTTTGGAGCTTCCATATGTTTAGTTCATTAGAAGCTTGAAACAATAGCCGTATAGTGGTTTTTACCCCATTAAACAGAATATCTGCCAATTCAAGATAAAATTACTAAGTGAGGTGAAGTCAAGTCATACTTACTCACTATGAAACAGGAATTAAGAATATTTCAGTCAAACAACAGGTAATTAATTCTCTCCCATTTGACTATAAAATGTGCTTTGGTTTTAAAGACTCGGTTTCCTGACTTTTTAATAATGGTCATTCTGACAGGGATAAGGTGGTGTCTCATTGTGGTTTTAATTTGTATTTCCCTGATGATTAGAGATGTTGAACATTTTTTCATATGTAACTTAGTACAACTCCTATGGAAAACAGTAGGGAGATTCCTCAAAGAGACATTATAAAAGTAGACCTATCAATCGATCCAGCACTACTGGTTATTTACCCAAA
>NW_012151951.1:4511324-4518561 GCF_000956105.1 Propithecus coquereli
TATGTATTATGTATATAAACTTGCTTTCATTTTAACCTTGAAGTGAGATAGTAGGGAGAAAACATAGAGCCTTCAAAGAGGTTACCGATATTTACTAAAATAAAATATAAACCAACAAAAGGCTACTAATCATTATGTACAGTATAATTGCCTTGAGTTAATTTACAACAAAATACCTATGTGTGGATTTGAAAAAAGAAAATTCTATTTTTCAGTGCTTCTAGTTGAAAACATGACCAGATTGCTCCATACTGGAGGAAAGATGTAATAGCATTTCCTAGTTTCTGTATTTAATGTCTTGATATCCTAGGGCCTTTCTGACCCTGCAGAGACTGCCCCTCCCAGGGATAGCTAATGGCTTGAAATGGCAAAAAACTTGCGTAGAAGTGTGTCTTTCATATGCAAACCAATCAATCCAGAGCCCTTATCCCCAACCACTTTCTTTATCCAACTCTCACAGTGCTCTTACACAACAGGCCACTACCCCCCTTCCCTAATCACTCCAGGGCTAGGTATCAGACATGTAGGAACTGCCCCTATGCCCCAGAGCCCACTGAAATTATGTAAACTAGCCAATCTCAAAACTGCTTATCCTGCCTCTCCCTTCCTTCAGTGTAAAACACTATAAAGGTTCCTGTACACACTTCCCCTCTCTTGTTCTGTTTCTTAAATACACCTGGGACTTCCTTGTGTGTCCCTGCATGATGGGCTGTGCCTCTGTTTCTAGGGATCTGTGAATATAAAACCTTCTTCCTTCGTGACATTTCTGACTCTGTGTGCCTTACCATACCAGATTAAAACAAATCCCAGGTACCCTTAACCACAAAAGGAGTTAGGATTCAGCTGTTTTAAACAGCAAGGAGAAAACAAAGTGAGCTAGAGAGAAAAGTGAATCAATCGGAGCGCTAGAGGAAAGAATACATGCTATATTAGGTGATAGTGTTGATGGTGTCCTGGCTCCAAGAGGATAATCTGACAGGAAGGGGAGGCTGGTAGGCTTGACTTGAAGATGAGTTTTCATAGTTAAGTTTTAACTTAGATTTTAAACACAGTTTTAACTTAGATTTTAAATTTCAGATATATTGATGGTGGTGGGAGGTGGGTATAATGTAGGGTTATAATTTATAGAATGTGCCTATGTCCAAACAACCCCCAACTAGCTACTATTTCCTTGCAGTCCTTCAATTTTTCAGTAAAGTTGGCATGAGTAATAAATACTGAAATTTTCCATAATCCTTAAAATTAAAGATTCAAGCAAAAGTTATGTATCTCTCTGACCTCAGGGAATCCACATGATATCTAATTTAGAGAAATGTTAATCCTGCCTTTTCTAATACTTTTTCCTATACGAATGCACCTGGTATATAAACAATGCAAACCCATAAATTAAAATAAGCAGAGCATACAGAATATATAACATTAGAAAAATCTCATTCATTTCCGGTTAACTTTAGAAAAAGCATTCTTTTTACTTTTGTGTTAAAATACTTTCTCAACTTGATCGATACATACTAACGAATACTATCTTACTAAATGTAACTTATATTGGAAAATTCAGGATGAAAAATATCCAAAGGTTATCAACTAAACATCAGTGCAGTACCTGCAGATTCGAATAGGGTGAATCTATCCTGTAGTGGAGATCAATTTAACATTTTATTGAAAACAGAATATATGAACATTTTAAAAACACGCTGACAAGGCATTCTCTTGGTTTTTCATTCATAAAATAAAGTTACTGTCTAGGAGTCTCTGATCAAAATAACAGTAATTGATTATGCATTATTTGCTCTTTTATGAACAATTAAAAGCACTAAAACTGTATACAGAAGCAAAAGTAACTTGGCATTCTTGAATAAAGTGTTAATGAAGAGTACAAATTTGGAGGAGGGCCATTTTGATGTAACTTGCTTATAAAAAGTTGATTTACTCAAATTAAGGCCTTTATTGATGTCCCTATAAGCAGGCCATTAATTCACTCATTCGGTCAGCAGACATTTACTAAGTGCCTACTTTACACTAAACACCAAGGAATAAACACAAACATGACAAGATTTTTGCCCTCCAAATGTTCATAGCCCAGAGTGATGATAGATATGTAAATAAAAAGAGGTACACTATTACATGACAAGTGTGGTAATCCAGTTATAACTGAAATATAGGGGAAATTGGAATTCACAAAGAACCAATAATCATCTAGGGGGAACTGGAGAAGTTAAACGACAGCTAAGTAGAAAGGAATTTGGCAAGTGCAGAGGAGATAGTGTCAGATGAAGTAAAAAGAATGAAATTGCCAAGGCCCAGAGGTGTAAAAGAATAGTGGCTTGTGAGTATAGTACCATTCATCCTGTGGGCAGGAGCACAAACAATGAAATTCTGCCTGTGTTTTTGCTATGCCCACACAATTCACACGCCATGCAAACAAACCCAGTGCAACCAGGCAAGCAACTCCTGAAGTTCGACTAATATTATTTTAAAACATAATGATCATTGAATCATGAAGAAAAATCCTGTTCAATACATAGAAAATTCTGGTTTTATAAAATTAAATATATATGGAATGGCTTAATGTGATTATACCCACCTCAAGGACCTTGCTTTGTGAGTTTAGATACAAGCTGGTAAAGAAGCTACGATATAGTTTAAGGACCAAAAACGAAAGATAATGAAAAATGGCAACTTACCACGTGTTGTCTGTAGACGATTGATGCATGGTGCAATCTACCGAGCATCTTCATTAGTGAGCTAAAAGAGGGGGTAAATAACACCACACTAATGATATTCACAGATGATAACAGATTGGAAACTGTCTCTCTGATACCACTGCTGAATGTGAAGTCACAACAGCGAGGCAAAATATCTTAGACATATTGGTAGACGATTAAAGTGGGAGAAAAGATTTAGCTTCAGATAAGAAACATGGTAATTGAACAATCAAGAGAGAAAGAATAAGATACACAAAAAGAGTGTGAGTGTGTGTGTGTCTGTGTGTTTATAAATGCCTCAGTCTGGATAAGAGCATCAAGGAAGTTATGGCATTATTGACACTGACAAGTGGAAGGTGATCAAAGGAATTAACTGCCTATGACATGGAAGATAAGAAATACACTTACTTCCCTGAAGAATGTGAAGACTTTGAAAATAAAGGACTCTTAACAGCTCTAAAATCAATACAATAAGTGATGAGCAGACATCTTGGGGGAGAACACCCACAACAGAAGTGTGTTTTAAAGGAAAGGGTGGAAAATATCTCTGTTTCACATTTAATCTATACCTAGAAGATCTTCAGAGCATACATTGTAAAACAAAATGCTGTCTTGAGAGTACTGTCTTCAAAGAATTTACAGTCTCCTGAGGTCACCTGCAGTGGTTGTCTGCAATAGTAAGAGCAGTTGCAGAGCTTATAAATCATACCTAAGAGAGTGCACAAGGTTTAAAACCAAAGAAGCTACTTTTTCCCAGTTACAAGGGGAGAGAAGTATCTGAGGGAAAAAAAGAAAGAGAAAAAACCAAATCCCAAATGTCAGGAACCAGATAACTCCAGAAACAGAACAGAAAGTAAGGGAATAGAGCCAGAACAAAAGAACAGCTAGGAGAAAAGATGAAAAGAAAACAAAAAAGCAAGAAAGAAAGGAGGGAAGAAGGAAACTTTTCTATAAGCAAGGCTCAGTGCTCAAAGTTGACTTTCATAAGCTGCCAGCCTTGTCATCTCCAGTGGTCTTGCCTCATTATGGGCACAAAAGTAGGCAGATACTTCACCTACTGTTAAAGATAAATGTGAATGTTCCTTAAAGTTAATCTTACATAAAGGAAATATTAATGAAATCATATATATTTCATGTTTTTTTCTTTTAATTCTTAGATTTTTATGCAGTGAAAATAAATAGATGCTCTATTCAGATATTCTACAAGTAGTATCTCACTAGCTAGAGAGAGTCAGAAAGGTAGAAAAGGATGAATTAATGATTATAATTCCCAGTAAAGCCAATATTTTGGGAAGACTGTGGTGAAAGATATATTGACTGGGAAATATTAATCAGAAGGTAGAATATTCTACTATATTAAAGGAAGAAAGGGCATCAAAGTTAGCCAGTAGAAAAAAAAAAAAGATACTAAGCTTGTTATGAGTAGCTGAACAGTCCAGTCAAGCCAGGGATAGAAAGAAAGAAAACAGGTAGAGAACACAGGCAGAATTGTGAAAGGGTTTGTGTTATTTCACCCACAAGAGTGAAAGCAGCCAAGAATGTTTTAGGAAAACAAGAGTCAAATATTCATTATACCCTCTTGCTGTGACATGGAAGTTTGGCTTTATTTGGTAGTGAGAAATGACATTATAATAAGAGAAGGGTCAAGAAAGAAAAAAATAATAATTAGAGAAGCTGTAACCAAATTTAAATGAGCTAAATAGCAGCAAGAAGTATAGCCACACGTGTGGTCCAGTTGGCTTGACCTGGGAGGATGGTCCAGAGAAGTGTGTGGTAGAAACCATGGCTCAGAAAGTGGTATTATAATAGAGATGAATGCCATTTAGGTACAAAACAGTTTCTACTTTCTTGTTTATTTTCTCCTTCCTATTGTAGTCAAGTCAACACAGATATTAAATCATGCACTCACATATCCACACTGTCTCTTCTGTTCTTCTACATCTAAAGAGAGAGAGATCTGGAAGGCATCACGGACTGCAGAAATGTGGAAGTTCTCTCACTAAATGAGTCTGGGTCCTGAGGATTCTGGGAAGCAAATCCATTGCTTGGCCATTGTCCCAGCCCTTAGGCTTATCCAGGTGGAGCTCATTCTCCCAGCCTTAGGCTCACCCAGGTCCAGCTCATTCTCTCAGCCTTAGGCTCACCCAGGTCCAGCTCATTCTCTCAGCCTTAGGCTCACCCAGGTCCAGCTCATTCTCTCAGCCCTCGGGCTCACCCAGGTCCAGCTCATTCTCCCAGTCCTCGGGCTCACCCAGGTCCAGCTCATTCTCCCAGCCCTTAGGCTCACCCAGGTCCAGCTCATTCTCCCAGCCCTTAGGCTCACCCAGGTCCAGCTCATTCTCTCAGCCCTCGGGCTCACCCAGGTCCAGCTCATTCTCCCAGACCTCGGGCTCATCCAGGTCCAGCTCATTCTCTCAGCCTTAGGCTCACCCAGGTCCAGCTTATTCTCCCAGCCCTTAGGCTCGCCCAGGTCCAGCTCATTCTCTCAGCCTTAGGCTCACCCAGGTCCAGCTCATTTTCCCAGCCCTCAAGCTTACCCAGGTCGAGCTCATTCTCCCAGCCCTCAAGCTTACCCAGGTCAAGTTCATTCCCCCAGCCCTCAAGCTTACCCAGGTCGAGCTCATTCTCCCAGCCCTCAAGTTTACCCAGGTCGAGCTCATTCCCCCAGCCCTCAAGCTTATCCAGGTTGAGCTCATTCAAGAAGCTCATTCATTCTAGATCAGAAGATCAGCAGAAGAAACAAGAGAATCCCCAAGATTTCCAGTTATTGACTGTTTACGGTTCTCCAGAGAAAAAGGACCAATAGGACATGTGTATATATGGAAAGATATGTACTTTAAAGATTGGCGCATGTGACTGTAGAGTTTTGGGGAGCCCAAAATCTGGCGGGAAGGCAAGCAGACAGGCGACTCAGAGAAAAGTTTCAGTTTGAATCAGACAGCAGTCTGCTGGCAGAATTTTCTCTTGCTCAGGGGAGGTGTTTGTTTTATTTGGGACTTCAACTGATTGGGTGAGACCCACCCACATTAGGGAGGGCAATCTGCCTTACCCAAGTTCAATTTAAATATTAATCTCAGCCAAAAAATACCTTCACAGAAACATCCTAAATAATGTTTGACCAAATATTTGGGCACCACGAGCCAGCCAAGTTGACACAAAATTAACTATCACACTGCCTACGGTAACTAAGGATGTTTTCAGTAGAATTAGATAGAGTCAAAATAAAACTTCCATGAGGATTATCAAGTGGAAAATCTGCTCAATGTAGTAAGCAATATGATTAAATATAAAACTTTATAAGATTTCAGAATTTTTAGATAAAATATAAGCTTATATGTATATGTAAGTATATATTGTACATACATAATTTGTTTTCATAAGTATATTTGGACGCATATACTTGTCTATTTACCAGTAGACTAGTTGGGGTCTATTCACATTTTTTGAACAAACTGTGTTTTGTAGAATAGTAGGATCATTCCTTAAATTCTCTACTCATAGCAATTCAAATTAATTTCTGGCTGCTACTAAAATAATCACAAATAATTTAAGTGCTATCCTTTTTACTCCTTTATTAAGAAAGTTCAGGGAAAGTTTTATTATGGATATTAATAAAAATACTTATCAATTTTTTAGTACTAGTTTTACTAGTGTGAATTTTTAAATATCCAATCAATGGTTTTTCCTCTACAAAAAATACTGCAATACCGCAAGCTAGAAGCACTGTTTCTCTTTTTAGATTCCCGTAGGCATTTAGAAAATATTCAGTTAATATCTGTTTATTGAACACATCCTCTCTGCAATCATTTACATGGGCATCATATATATTTTATGCACATAAAGTATGTTCTTAGTCACAAAAATGAGCTGCCACATCCTCATATAAGCTCGATATTAGCAAAACCAAATTATCTGGGTCTACTTTTACCATGCCCTGAAGACAAAGTAGGTGTTTTCAAAATCCATCAGAAGGGAGAGTTTATAAATTAAAGCTTTTGGCATAAAGCAATTTTTGTCGCTTCATTAAAACTCAGCACAGGACACATCTGCTAGAGGATGAGCTGATCTATTGTCAGTTCTGGGTGACCACAATAGCTATAGGAAAAAGAGGGCCCGAGATGAGTCAGGGCTTTGTACAGAGTTGTGAAGTATACACAGGGACTACAAAACACAGGAATAACCCCACCTAGAGGTCACTGAGAAGTCATATTGCCACTGTGCATAGCCTAACTTCCCCCTTTATAACAGAGAAAATCTAGTGTTAGAGTGATTAAATTATTTGCTCACAAGTAAGAAGCCTCTAATCCAGGTTTTTTGACTTTCAGTCTAATGTTCTTTCTACCGATGTCTGTTTAATTACTACACCCATAAGGATAAATATGTATGAGCTGTTTCAAATTATTTCTGGATTACAAGAGTGCACACCATTGTGGAATACACACGCTTGAAGCTCTGACTCGGGTGTGGCAAAGGCAATATATGTAACCTACACATTTGTGCTCAGGTAATATGCTGAAATAAAAAAAAAAAAA
>NW_012151951.1:4521865-4523046 GCF_000956105.1 Propithecus coquereli
ATTGCTGGATCTGTGGAAAGAGTATGTTTAGTTTTGTAGGAAATTGCCACATTGTCTTCCAAAGTGGTTTCCAAAGTACCACTTAGAGTTTCCAACAGCAGTGAATGAGAGTTCCTGTTGTTCCACATCCTTGTCAGCATTTGGTGCTGTCAGAGCTCTGAATTTTGCCCATTCTAATAGGTGTGTAGTAGTTTCTCATTGTTGTTTTAATTTGCACTTCCCTGATGACATATGATGTGGAACATCTTTCCATGTGCTAATTTGCCATCTGTATATATTCTCCGATGAGATGTCTATCTAGGTCTTTTGTCCATTTTTAATGGGTTGTTTATGTTCTCATTGTTGGGTTTTAAGAGTTCTTTTTATATTTCAGATATTAGTCCCACATCATATAGGTCTTTTGCAAATATTTTATCCCAGTCTGTGGCTAGTATCCTCAATCTCTTGAAATCAATTTTACAGAGCAGAAGTTTTTACTTTTAATAAAGTTCAGCATATCAATTATTTCTTTCTTAGATTGTGCCTTTGATGTTGTATCTAAGAAGTCATCATCATATCCAAGGTCATCTAGGTTTTCTCATATGTTATCTTCTAGTTTTATAGTTTTGCATTTTACATTTAGATATGTGATTCATTTCAAGTTAATTTTTGTGAAGGGTATAAGATCTGAGTCCAGTGTCATTTTTATGTGTGTCTGTTGTTCTATCACCATTTGTTTAAAGGACTATCTTTGCTCCGCTGTATTGCTATTGCTCCTTGGTCAAAGATCAGTTGGCTATATCCATGTGAGTCTATTTCTGGGCTCTCTTTCCTGTTCCATAGACCTATTTGTCTATTCTTCTCCAAAACCACACTGCCTTAATTACTGTAGCTTTATAGTAAACCTTGAAGTCTTATAGTGTTAATTCTTCAATTTTCTTCTTTTCTTTCAATATGTGTTGGCTATTCTGAGTCTTTTTCTCTCCACACAAATTTTAGAATCAGTTTATCAATATCCACAAAATAACTTGCTGGGATATTGGTTGGAATTGCATTGAATCTATTGATCAAGTTGGCAAGAACTAACATCTTAAAAATATTGAGTCTTCCTCTCCATAAACATGGAGTTTCTCCCCATTTATTTATTTGTATTATTTTTAATTGCTCAACAAAAACTAAGCTAAATAAAGAATATATATTAA
>NW_012151951.1:4523096-4524864 GCF_000956105.1 Propithecus coquereli
CCTAGCTCTTCTTTTTATTCCTACTGATATATTCTACTGTTTCTCTTGGCCGTAATATAATAACTCTATTGCAGACCACAGATTCTCCCCCAAACCTCATTATTATTCAGGGATTTTGTCTAAATTACGAAGATTTGTACATTTATATCTGCTTGAATTTGGTTCTTATATTGGTTCTTTGCTTTTAACCCATTTTGCATATTTACCTATATCCTTACGCTACTGTGTCTTTGAGCCCAGGAGACAAGACATGCATTTCCTACAGTACTGATGCCTGTGTAAACCTGGCCCACTTCTCTTCACACACTGCTCCTCCCTGTTGCTGCAGAAGAAGCTTTTCACTGGTCTCTCCTTCCTTACTTTCAACCTCCAGTTCCCCACCTCTAAAAAGATAGTGGAATCTGTGCAGTACCAATAAGTAAGTCCTAGCACATGGTAACTTCTCTTTAAGTATTAACTTCCTTCGTCCATTCCGACAACTTCTAAGAGAGGGCTCTGTTTCATGGGCTTCAGTGGTATCTCTGACATCATCTGACCTTTAGGTCCCAATTATCTTGCTTATTTCTGCTTTGCCTGGTGATCATAGCTACATATTCTTCGTCTGTGATTTAGGGAAGAAAGAGTTCCATGTGAAAGCTAGCTCAAAATTATTTCCCTGCTAGGAAACAAAAAATCATTTTCTGTCTGATGTTTTATGGTTCCCTTTCAAAATGTTCACCTTTCTCAGGCATTTGCAGATAAAGGGAAGATGTAGTTATGAGTAGTGTGCAAACGCAGAAACATATATTTAGATTTCTATTATTAAAGTAGAAAAATCCTCTTTGAAACATTTAAAAAAATTCACCCTTCCCTACCCTGTGCTTATTTAACTCCATTAGTGAAAGATAGAAGTGGGACTATGTCACAGAAATAGTAGCATCATTCTTGTTTTCACAGGTTATAATAGTCTTCAGTTTTTCTGGTATACAGAGCTACATCATGATATAGATATAATTATGCAAATGTACATTTGCTTACTGCTTTTAGAATAACATTGTCTTCACTGTTGTACCCTAGCACTTTGTCTATCCTTGTATTCAGGAATTTAGGGGCAGCTCTAAATATTAGCCATATTCAAGTGAAAACAAACACACATGATAAGAACCATCCTTCTCAATAACTAGGACAACACCAAGTGGTTTCTTCACCCTACCCCTACCCTCAGGTAACAAATATATACTTTGGGGGGACTGGCCAGGAAGCACATTAAATGGAAAAAAAAGTAAATGTAATGTCTTTCTCCTCCAGGCTTCAGATAATTGTAATCAGAGAGTAGTGTCATAATGGAATCTAGAGAAGGGGGCCAAGAAACACTGTGAACAGAAAGTTTTTGTTTTCATGGTAACATCTAAAGTAGGCCAGAGTTTACTTTTCCTTCCTAGAAAGAACCCAACAATAAAAAAAATGCCTAAGGAACCTTAATTTCAAAATACAACTGTCTCCCTTCATCCTGAAAATTCTGAACCCTAAATTCTGGTGGGGACAGAGTAGATGTATGTTATTAAGACCCCAGAGATGGTTCTGATAACCTCACACTCATCCTTCCTACCCCTCCCTCCTGGCCCTGGCCTTCAAATCTCTGAGATGAGGAGTAACATTAAAGCTTCCTTTCTACTCTAATACAAAGCTAAGTAACTCTCTGTAAAGATATTTCCTTACAGTTTATGCCAACTAATTTTTTTTTTATATTTTAAGAGCAAGTATTTACTGACCTCCTGTTATGTGCCAA
>NW_012151951.1:4528403-4532498 GCF_000956105.1 Propithecus coquereli
ACCTAGTGACTTATCTAGGTGTTGCTATGAAAGCCTCTTATAGATATAGTTAACATCTATAATCAGTTAACCTTAAGTAAGGGAGACTACTCTCAGTAATGTGGCTGGGCTTCATCCAATCAATTGAAAGACCTTAGGGCCAAAACTTGAGGTTTCCCAAAGAAGAAGAAATGTTAACTCAAGAATGCAACATCAACTCTGGGCTCCCAATTTCAGCCTGTGAGCCTGCCCTACAAATCTTACTTACTAGTTCCCACAATTCGGTGACCCAACTTGTTGCAACAAATCTACATACATACATATACCTGTGTATATACTTAAAGAATGAATTCATAATGGTAGGAACTAGAAGTCAGTGACAGATTTTCAGAAATGGCACACGGTAAAGCTGTCCCCGTCAAGTTACTTGCAAAATACATATGTCTATGCTGCAAAGTAAATCTTGTTCTGATGTTGTTAAACTGTACATTTAAATTACAGAACAGTCTATTTACTTTGTTAAGCCATAAGAGTACTCCCAATTTTTATATAAAGTATATAAAGTTGCCTTCTCTTGTCTTAGATATAATGCAACTTGATAATTAAAATACCTGATTACATCTGTCATGGTATTTTCAAAATTCGCCAGATATAAAATTCACAAAATCAAACAAGGCTATTCCATTACCAGAGAATTTCTCTAATACACAAGAAGAACTTTAGTGTGTTGGAGAACCTAAGCCTTGAATTCAAGTAATGGAAGTACAAGATATCTGCAGATAAGGCACTAATAGAGAAGCTAAATATTTGCCTGTAATACACAGCAGAGACATTATATTACTGCCATATTTCTTAAATTTTTGTACATATTAAAATCACTTAGGAGAGTGTTTTCAAAGTATGTAATCCTAACTCACTCAAGCCAAACTAACTGAATCAGAGAGGAATCTAAGCTGGTGTGCTTTGAAAAAATTTCCTAGGACATCTTTTGGATACCCCGATTAAGAGCTACTACATTATCTGCAGATATTCTATAGACCAGTGTTATTTTCTGCTTTTATTCTCCAGTTATAGATTGAGGTACTTGGAGAAGCATTCGTAGTCAGTAGGCCAAGTGGCCCAGAGGGGGTTTTTCTCATTTTTCTTATTGATCATCATGGAACCCAACTGTCTGCCACTGTGTATTCAATAAAGTTAATGCATGCAAGATTGATAAGATATTTACCTAGGAGTCAAAGTCATATCCAGTTATATATTTGTTCTTGTGTTATGCAATTACCTATTAAGTAAAATGTTACATTATATTAACATCATGTAAATGCATCATATTAGTTGATATGTATGTTACATATTTCAGGGACATTTCAGTTACATAAAGTGCAATAGGAACAGCTACATATGTGTGCGGACACTAATGCCCCCCAACTGGCCAAGACGAAGGTTTCCATAGTGATTCCAGAGAGGGTTTAAAAGCCCCTTCTATTTAACTGCTCTCTCTTTCTCACCCTTCCACTGTGTGGCTCCTGACTTAAACAATAACAGACAACAAGATTAATAAAGCACAGGCTTTTTAATGAAATCAGGTTTGGGAGCAAGCCCTTTAACTTTCTAATCTGTTTTCAGCAGCTGTAAGTGCTGCACAATCACTTTCAGCATTTCTCCAGAGAGCACGGGAAGACATTTCTTCTATCTTTGATCTGTTTCTTGTCAGTGGAAATTATCTTCAAGAAATGTTCCACCAGAATTTCTTTTTAGGATTACGGTACCAAGAAATAAAGTCTTTTTAGGTCCGTTGTTTAAAATCAGCATTCACTTTGGATACTCCATCCTTAGCACTTAAGCAGCATTCAAGTGCAAAGCCCTTGCTAGGTATAAATAATCAAATAGAATTCCAGAGAGCCGGTTTATGCACTTTACCCTCTTATATTTAAGATGGACAGCATTGCCATGGATAAATAGGAGCAGAAGGACACGGTCATTGAGACAGTAAGTGATTCATTGATAAGAAAGGTTTTCACCTCATATACAGTTTAAAGTTAAGTGCCTTTTAAGGATGGGTTAAACTCAGCTGACTGGGTTGCCCTACAGAAGAGCAAGCCATTATTACATTTATATCTCACTGGCGATTGCCAAGTCACAGTGATGGAAGCCTAAGTTTTCTCTGGATACTCCTATAGATACTTCCTCTTCAGGTGAGAGGTCTGACAACTTTCAATTGTCACTTCCCTTCTTTTATCTAAATGTTCCTGTGTCCTCAGGACAACAAATGCAATGGTCTCACCTTAATGGTCAGGCTTTTCTCATTACTTGGGGCTCACCACTACAAAAGTCACATGGCCTCTAAAATTCAATTTGTGACATAGTCTTCTTAGGTGTAGGGAGAACCTAAATTTACTATGGGAATAAAGTTAGCTCCGTGCACTTAATTTTAATCAATTTGCAAGTCAACAACCAGAAAGAATTATCAATCGTACTGAATCAGTGATTTACTGGGCATTTTCCTACTGATTGAACACTGTTGTTCGTGCTTTAGGTCAAGCTGTTATAACAGAATACCAAAGACTGGGTGGCTTAGATAACAAACATTTATTTTTCACAGTTCTGATGGCTGGAAGTTCAAGATCATGACGCCATCATGGCCAGATTCTGGTGGAGGCCCTCTTCATGAATACAAACGACTGTCTTTTCATTGTATCTGTACATGGTGGAGAGACAAAGATGGCTAGTTCTCATCCTCTTCTTACAAGGACAGTGATCACATCATGGAGATTCCACACTCATAACCTAATTATCTCCCATGGGCCCCACTTTCTAATAACATCTCCATTGGGGATTAAGGTTTCAACATATGAATTTTGAGGGGACATAAATATCCAACCCATGGCAGCTCAGAACTGCTAAAGAATAGAAGTATGTATCAGACACAGTTCCTGGCCTCAAGGAACTTAGAAAACATTAAAGATATGCATACAGCAACTCAAGAGTAAAGGCCCACCAGTATTTAAAATCAGTGTTCTAGGAAATAACAGGACAGAGAGAAATGTCGATTTGGGTAAAGAAGAAGAGAGAAAGAGCACATTGAATGCTGTATTTACACGCCAGTGATTTGGATATATTAGTGTTTATTTAATCCCTTGTAATAATAATATAAATAACTTTCCACACTTTATAAGAAAGACAACCAAGGCTCAGAAAAGTTAAATAACTTAATCAAGTCTTAGATGGGATTGAAATGCAGGTTTATTGATTCTTTTTATATAGATCTCATGAAGAAATTGGACCTCCAAGTAGAAGAAGGAAAGGATTTGAACTAGTAGACAACAGTAGTTGAGTATGATTCTAGCCAGTGAAAATGGATGAGCAAAGAAATATGGAGATAAAAATGCATATGCTGTTTTAAAGGGAATGGTGAATAAATCACCCTCTCTGAAACACTGGCTTCTTTCCAGTGCCAACAGTAAAGCAAAAACATTCCCTTTTATTTGCACAGAGTTTTAACATTTGCAGAGGAATTTCACATGTATAACCTGATACATGATAACCCTGTTAGTTAAGTAGGAAAGATATTCATTAATATCCTCCCTTTCATACAAGAAAAACATGAGGCAGAGATTCAGCCACAGGACCAAGATCCTAAAATTAGTAATGGGCCAGGACAAATATTGAATGTAAATCTTTTGACTCTAAAGTCCATACATTTTAAAGGTTACTTTTGAAATATCCTTGTATTGAAGGGTATAAACAGAAATTCAAACTTCAATTAAGGAAATCATAAAGATAATACTGTCTTTGAATAAGTGGTTAGGTAACATGATCTTGGGGGCCCCTCTAACATTTCACAATTCTGCTACTGTTATATGCACTTTATTTTAACCAAAGTCAATTATAGTTGATCCTTGAACAATACAGGTGCTGAGGGCACCAACTTATCACACAATAAAAAAATCCCCATATAACTTTTTTTAAAATTTCAGAATATTATGGGAGTATAAATGCTTTGGCAACATAAATTGTTTTTGCACCACCTGAGTCAAAGCTACAAGCATATCCATCCCCCAGACAGCACTCACTGCACCCATTAGGTGTGAATTTACCCTTCTCCTCCTTCCCCCTCCC
>NW_012151951.1:4545107-4545411 GCF_000956105.1 Propithecus coquereli
ACATTTTCTAATATATACCATATGCCTTTGATCCATCAAAGCTTCATATGGTAGGAGAAAATAAAACCCAAGCAGCAGTCTTTAAATTTGATCTGCTGATATCAACATCTTTTTCATCTTTTTTATATTCTCAATTATAGATTCTGATAAAACTCTTCTCACTTTGAAAATTATTCATATTTACAATTTTATTTTTAATAATTAATGGTGTAATTCTAAACACTAATGATGTCATTTTAAACAAGTGAATATTTTAAGATATAAGTGCTATCAACTTTAGAGTTAAGGACTTTGAAATATCTAT
>NW_012151951.1:4548394-4548855 GCF_000956105.1 Propithecus coquereli
GAATTTCTTTAGAGAAACAAAAAAAATGGTATTATAGGACACAAAAATGTTAACATACTTACTAACAGGACAAGTAGAGTGAATAATTACCCATTACATTTTTACAGTGTATCAAACCACTAAATATTTTAAAAAGTCATCCCACAAAGTAAGCCACAACAGCAAATATGAACATGAAGTCAGTATGTCTGCTATTAAAATTAGTTCATATAAATTAAGATAGTCAAAGGCAGGAATTGTAAATAACAAACCTTACTGGAGAAAACAAGATGTGTATTAAATATAAATATTTCCAAATAATTGCCTTCAAATTGCTTGTCTTAATTCACAGCAATCATACTCTGTGTTGATTTTCTTTTTTTCTCCTTTTCTTAAAACCAATAAGCCACTTAAAGCCACAATGGCTTCCTTTTGAAGCACAGTAAATATTGTAGTGCGTGAAGGAATATTTTGGTGATAAA
>NW_012151951.1:4550478-4551575 GCF_000956105.1 Propithecus coquereli
GGGCCATAATTTCTGAAGTCTCTTGTTTTCCATCCTAGAACAGTTAGTGTTTGCCAAGGTACTGACATAATTAATTTATTTATTAGGTGATATCAAACACCAAAGAACCTAAAGACATTTGAAATTCAAGTGGGATATTATTCTTTCTTTAATATTATGTAATGGCTGGCTTAACTTGGAACATTTCAGTTCTTGTTGTTGCTTCTAGCATTTATAGACAAGATTTTACTTATTTTTTCTGTCCTCTTCTTTGATTCCTTTGTCTATTTGAAGATATGGGCTGATTAACTTTTTCCTTATTATTGATATTTGTTTATATCTGTTATTATGTTATGCAAAACCCTGTAAAATTTGTTGAAAAATTGACATATTGAAACTATGAGAAAACACTCAAAAGATACTGAGACTGATTTTGTAAATTTTGAGAAGGAAAAATAGATTTATACCTTGCTTTATAGAGCAGCTTTATAAACAGAGCACAGTAGTGTTTCTAAATAAATTCATATTAGAAACTTTCTGGGATCTCTCCCATTTGGCAGATAATATCTAACCGAAGGTTAACAAATACATAAAACTTGTAATATTTCCACAAATAGTGAGCTATTTTGTACATATATGCTCGATGTTTATAAGATGTTCTTGTATTTTTAAACAACCAAAGAAGATTATTTGTGATTTGTAGAAAGGAAAAGACCCATAATTGCCCTTACTAATTTTCTTGTTTATTAGGAAAGAAATATACATACCTTTTTGTCTTGCTGAATTACTGACTGTATTATTAGCATAACAAAAGAGATACATGATTAAATAATCTCTTTATCATTTGACATTTATTCTATGTCAGTCTCCTTAAGGTCTATTTTAAATAAGCTAACTTAATTTGGTATATAAAAAATTTATCTTCTGCATAGCACCGTGGAGATTCCAAAAGCGATTTAGGCTGGGTTCAGGGAGAACCAGTAAAGTGGGTCAAATACTATCTCTAGGGTTAGAAACACAATCATATGACCTAGAAAAAATGATCGCAGCTGCTATCTCTAAACATGTAACATAATTTCAACACTCCTTAGAAAAACTCTTGAGTTGAAAGAGAAATC
>NW_012151951.1:4554470-4556634 GCF_000956105.1 Propithecus coquereli
TTACTTTAAAGGTATGAAAGTAATGTTTCTAAAATTAGATATAAAAGGTACAGAAAATCATAAAGAAAAAATGATTTTAAAGCTATTATACAACTAGTAAGAATATTTTACTTTTAATGAGTCCATTAAGTTGGGAGTAGGGAATCTCTGCTTCTCCTTAAGCAAACATTCAAACATATACTTTGTATGGCGTTGTATCCGGAACGACTTCCATTTTTGCCCACATGAAATAGCTCAGGGGCCAAGATCCTGGAACTATGTTTGACTGAATCAAAACAGCATAAATAAAAGCAAAGAGTGTGCTAATGATAACAACATTTAGGGCTGTTTAGTTACATACTTGGACAGAACACAGAGGCCCTAGTATGTGGAAGTACAAAAAGAGAAAGGCCAAGCCATCATCTGGGGGCAACATTGTGAAGAATGACTCAGGGATGAGGGCCAGGCCTCAGCACACCTCTGTGCAGAGGACCACAGGCACAAACAGAAAGAGCTGAGGCTGATTCTCACCTCCTCATGAGGATTCAAGGCAAGCTGTAAGGAGAAACTGAGAGGATGTGCAGACTACCCCATGAGCACCATCACTGAGGGAAAACAAGAATGTCAGTGGAAGCTGAAGAAGCAGCTGTTAGGCCCTGTAAGCCACCACGTTTCAGGCCACAGGCTTTCTCCCACGGGTGAATACAAGGCCTGATTACAAGTGTTTTCCACTAGACTCATGGGTGTGAAGATCATGGCGAGCCTGCCGACTGCCTATCGGAGGGTTCACTGGCCTGCAGGGAGTTCAGTGGAGAGGATGGATGGGCCTGTGGGGCATCATTTCACGTTGAAGTATGTTCCCCACTGGTCTCTGCTTCATGGAGGAGGCCTGGCCTTTGGGATACGCTATAATTCATCCTTCGGGATCTTAAACTGTACTTAGATTCAAGTCATGTGCACGGAAAAAATAAAAGTGTCAACTTTCACAACTCTGTGAGAGGAGCTTTATCTGTCCACTGGGATGGGACATAGCCAAAGATACACAACACTAGAAATATAGGAATCAGCGAGCAGTCAGAGAAGCACTCCATCAATCGGTGTTCAAACAGTATTCTGTGACAGCCGTCCTAAACCTTTTTGACACCAGGGACTGGTTTCATGGTAGACAATTTTTCAACAGATGGGGGGAGGGAGACATGAGAGGGGTGGACAGGATGGTTTCCAGATGATTCAAGTATATTACTTTATTGTGCACTTTATTTATGTTGTTATTACATTGTAATATATAATGAAATAATTATACAATGCACCATAATGTAGACTCAGTGGATGGGAGCCCTGAGCATGTTTTCCTGCAACTAATGCCACTGCTGATCTGACAGGAGGCAGAGCTCAGGCAGTGATGCGAACAATGAGGAGCGGCTATAAATACAGATGAAGCTTCGCTTGCTCCCCACTGCTCACCTCCTGCTGTGCAGCCAGGTTCCTAACAGGCCACAGACCAGTACCAGTCTGCAGCCTGGGGGTTGGGGACAGTGGTTATATGACATTGTTGATTCATTTTATAATTATATGCTTATGTGGAATATGGAATATTATTACACTTATATGAAATAATGGTTAAGAAAATGAGCTTTGGAATCAGACAAGTATAGGTTCCAATTCTGTTTTTTTACTTACTTGGCAACATTTCTAATACTGTTCTCACAGTGTTGCTTCAATAATTTAATAAAATAATGTCTTTAACAGTGGTCTGCACAAAGTATATCTGTGGGTGTGTGTATCCATTAATTTGCCTCTATTAAAACCAATAATAGAAGTAGAATTACTGTTGTTACGGGACAGAACAGTGAGAATGATTAATGTGAATATAGATAACACGGAGGCTAGCTGGATTGAAACTTTGACTGCTTTCTGAGTGCCAGAACCTATGATTACTAAGACACTCAAAATCGATTTGATTTAATCATATTTAAAACCTAAGTAAATAGATCGATGACTAGTTACCATGTACCCGTGATGGTACAGACATTGACATTCAGATCATCTAAAAATAAATTTGTATTAGCCTCCCAGATATTACTTAATACAACCTTCCAAAATGTCTAATTCATTTCCAGGGTGTGAAATTACTTATTTGTCCAGAGGTATGCAATTCTTATTTATTTATTTATTTATCTATTTA
>NW_012151951.1:4556684-4557913 GCF_000956105.1 Propithecus coquereli
TTCAAAAAAAAAGAAGAAGAAGAAAGAAAAAGAGAAACCAGAAAAATACACAAAACAATGGTATTCAAGATACTGAACAACAGCAATGACCACAGTGATCCTGTAAAATGAGAAATAAATGAGATGAGCCCCATGATTGCCTCGCTCCCTACACTGAAAGAGGTTCCAGGACACAGCAGAGGCATGAGGTGCACAGGCAGAGACAGGGAAGCTCTCTGAGTTAAAGGAAAGAGCTGAGAGTCCCTGGAGAACAAGATAGTTGGAGTGTGAAGGACAGAACACTGGAGAGAAGAGAAATACATGAAAAGAGAACTTCGAAGACCTGCAGAGGTTCTGCTGTGAGTATTCAGCTGAGCACTGAACAACACCTGCATGTAAGGAAAGTATATGAAGCCAAGGAATAAATCACCTGAAAGGATTACAAGAATCAGCTCACCTTTCTTACAGAGGGGTATAAAATTGTGTGTTCTCACCATTTAGACTGGAAAAGTTTATCATCCATGGGAAATTGGACAGATTAGTTAGAAGGGCTTAACCTCAGTAATGCAGAATTATTAGCCCTAGACTAAATGCTGATCTGGCCCTGTCTCACAAATCATAATAGGAAAACCAGAAAAATCAAACTCTTTTCAAGTAACTTGATGTAACAGCAAAAAAAAAAAAGCTCAGGAATATTTACAGAAGAATAAAATCATCCAACACCCAACAAGTTAAAATTCACAACATCTAGAATCCAATGAAATATTCCTAGTAATATAAAGAAGCTGGAAATTGTGACCTGCAATGAGTAGAAATATCAGTTGATCAAAATTAACCCACAGATACTAGAATTAGCAGACAAGGAAATTAAAATAGTTATTATAACTGTATTTTACACAAAGATCATGGAACTAAATATAAAGTTAATAAATAGACTTGCACAAATACGATTAATCAATTTTGTCAGAATGCAAAAAATGCAAAAACAATGCAATGGAAAATTAGTAACCTTTCAACAAATAGTGATAAAGCAATCGCAAATCCACAGGCAAATAAATGAACCTGGACCTAAATCTCATACTTGTGCCAAAAATTGTCTCAAAATCTACAAAAATAATGTTTTGTATTTCCGTGGTGTCTGTTGTGACCTCTCCTTTTTCATTTTTGATTGAGTTTATTAGAGACCTTTCCCTCTGGATTCTACTTTTTAAAAACTTTTAAAAAACTTTTTAATGAAAAGTGTTCATATT
>NW_012151951.1:4562074-4564484 GCF_000956105.1 Propithecus coquereli
CTTAGGGGTTTAGATTTACAATGAATTGATTTTAAAGACAAACTAAACTAAATCCTGTTTTGACATAATCATGAAGTCAGTTTCTTGAATGCCTGCAGCGAATCCAGCACTACCTTAGAGCCAGAGTAACAGGCATAGGTGCCATATGCAAAGAGGTATCTGAGCGACTGTAAAGGCAAAGGGCAGCGAGTGCAAAGGTGACACAAAACAGCCTCCACGTGCTGGCAGCAGTCCCATTAGGAGTGTTTTTCTTGTCTGCTTTGTACACCAGGCATGTTCCCCAGTATCCTGCACATGCACCTATGTGATGTTTATGACACAATGACTGTTCATCAGCCATTTTGAGGTTTGTTGGCACCATTATCTCTGCCACCTTCCCTAGTTTTAAGCCCCTGAAATTTTTATTTATTTTTCCATTATGACAAAATACAAACACACATACAATAAAATTTACCATTTTAACCGTTTGAAAATGTAAACTTCAATGGCATTTAGTATATTCACAATGTTGTGCAATCACCATGACTATCTACTTCTAAAACACCATTGTCACCCCAGAAGAAAACCACATACTCCTTAAGAAGTCACTTATTTTCCTTTATTCCCTCAGTCCCTGATAACCACTAATCTGCTTTCTGTCTCTGTGGATTTGTATATTCTGGTTATTTTTCACGTAAATGGAATCATACAATACGTGGTCTTTGAGTCTGGCTTCTTTCACTTAGCTTAATGTTTTCATTCTTTATCTGTATTTTTGTGACTGAGAAATATTCCACTGGGGCTGTGTGTATGTGTGTGTATTAGTGTGTATACGACATTTTATTTATCCATCATTCAATTGATGGACATTTGGGCTGTTTCCACTTTTTGACTATTGTGAATAATGTGGCCATGGATATTCACGCAGAAAGCTCTGTTTGAATAAGCTGTTATAATTTTAATGGCCTCTTTCACCTCCTACACTAAGACTAAGCCCTTCTCTCAGTGTTGTGTTAGTGGTATTCAGGCTCTGTCTGCCTTTCCATACTCTTCTCTCACCAGCCCCCATTTTTTGCAACCCCCCTTAACTCTTATATGTACCCCATGGCTAAGGCTGCCACACACCTCTGTGCTTTTATTCTTGCTTTTACACTGCCTGAAATGTCCTCATCAGCCTGTTGAACACTAACTCACTTTCCGGCTTACATGCATACATTAATCAGTAAGTGAAACCGGTTCTGTTGCACCCATTTATTCACAGTATAAGTCTCTCTGCTAAACCCTGAGCTCCAGGGAAGAATAGGATATGTCTGATTCATCTGTGAATCCCAGCAGAGAGTTTGGCCACAGAGTAGAAGCACCCTAAAAGTTTAATGAGTAAATGTATTAAATACAGAGATGAATGGTGTTTACATTACATGAGGTGATAGGAGAGGTGAATTCTGCATAGTTATTTAATCCTGTCTTTAAACACCATTTGCCTTTCATCTCTCCTTATGTTTCTCTACCCCAGCCAATTAATCTTGCAAGCCCACCTCCTGAAAACAGCCTATAGAAAAAGACCAAGATCTAGAGAACAATGGATATGGTCAGGAAAGATAAAGACGATTTATGACACTTCCATCCTTATCTCCCAGGGTCCATGTCAATTAACTTTGCTTGCTGAGTCCCTAATAGAAACTAAAATAGACTGAGGTACAGTATTGAAATGCTTGGTTTTAGTTCCACTCCAACTCCCCGACACTGGCTGTGTGATCTCCAGCTACATATTCATTTTTACTCAATAATTTAATATATTCAGTGAAGTAAGCTATAAAGAGACTTTTTAATACAAAGATTAAAATATATTCAAAATTCATTCAATCCATCATCAGCTCTTAATTGGCTATGCCAATATGGGAAAATTTTATATTTTACTTCAAGTGGCAAACTCTCATCATGCCCTCATCTGACCAAATTATATGTTTAAGACACAATAAAGCTCAATCATTACTTCCTCTGAGAAGTGTTCCTGGCTATTCCAGTCCAATTAAATGCTCTTTTTTTCTGCCATTATTGTGCCTTTTCTCTTTTTCTCTCATAGAATCTGTCACTGTCCTGTGTGCATAGATATGCTTGTCTCTGTCCCCTCATAAGTCATAAGTTTTATGATGGCAAAAGCCATGAATAATACAGTGCCCTATACATAGAAGGTGCTCAATCAATGATGTTGAATGAATGTCATACATATTTAATCAAGTTTGATAGAGACCTGATATTACCAGACAACAATGAAACAGTCAAGTAGTCATGAGCAGTAAATTTAATTCACCTTGCAGAATGATAATTCAGATGGCCAGAAAAACATTTTCCCATTAAAATGTGGAGGGAAGTAAGGTTTTAATCACCATTAGCACAGCTGAAGCTAGGGCTTGAGGAAGGCTGGTTTGTG
>NW_012151951.1:4566019-4566657 GCF_000956105.1 Propithecus coquereli
CATCTCAACTAAGCGTGAACTAGCAGCAAGGTTTGACGTTACTATTCCAACAATATTGGAACATTTGAAACCAATGGGAAAAGTGAAGAAGCTGGATAGATGGGTTCCGCATGAATTAAATGAATGTGAGATGAGGAATTGTCTCAAAGCTTGCCTTTCTTTGCCATCATGGCATAAAGGCAAACTATTTCTACACAATATAGTTACATGTAATAAAAAATGGATTCTTTTTGACAATCACAAGCATTTGGCACAATGGTTGGATAAAGATGAAATGCCAAAACACAGTCCAAAACCAAATATTCATCAAAAAAAGCTAATGGTGTCTGTTTGGTGGTTCAGTCCTGGTATTATCCACTACAGCTTCATGGAACCTGGTCGATTACAGTGGATGTCTACTGCAACCAATGGACAACATGATGAGGATGCTTATGATTAAGCAGCTGAGATTGGTCAATAGATACAGGACAATCCTCTTCCAGGACCACATGTCACAAAAAACAATGCTGCTCAAACTGCAGAGGCTAGACTTGGAAACTCTCTGTCATCCACTGTATTCACCAGACCTTGAATCAACTGACTACCACTTCTTCCAGGTTTTGGGCCACTTCTTGCAGGGAAAAATATTCAATTCTCAA
>NW_012151951.1:4566707-4567442 GCF_000956105.1 Propithecus coquereli
GACAATCACAAGCATTTGGCACAATGGTTGGATAAAGATGAAATGCCAAAACACAGTCCAAAACCAAATATTCATCAGAAAAAGCTAATGGTGTCTGTTTGGTGGTTCAGTCCTGGTATTCACTACAGCTTCATGGAACCTGGTCAGTCGATTACAGTGGATGTCTACTGCAATCAATGGACAACATGATGAGGATGCTTATGATTAAGCAGCTGAGATCGGTCAATAGATACAGGACAATCCTCTTCCAGGACCACATGTCACAAAAAACAATGCTGCTCAAACTGCAGAGGCTGGACTTGGAAACTCTCTGTCATCCACTGTATTCACCAGACCTTGAACCAACTGACTACCACTACTTCCAGGTTTTGGGCCACTTCTTGCAGGGAAAAATATTCAATTCTCAATGAACTGCGGAAAACACCTTTCACTATTTCACTGCCACTCACTCTCCAGGCTTCTTTGCTGCTGGCATAAACTAGCTACTGTTAAGATGGCAAAACTGTGTCGACAATTTAGGCACATACTTTGATTACTTGTACTGCTTCTTGTTTGAGATATAATAAACTATACTTTTGATTTAAAATTTGACATTGCATATATAATGACCTAATAGTAAAAGGTGTTACTACTAATTGTATCTATTTCCCCCATCATGTGTGGGCCTATTGTAAAATGAAAGTTCACATTTAAATTTAGAGGATATTTACTTATATCCTCTATGATGAAGAGTAT
>NW_012151951.1:4568091-4568371 GCF_000956105.1 Propithecus coquereli
CTTTTTAAATCCAAAGAATCATTGCTATTAAAATAAGGTTCATGTAAATTTGATTAAGAAGAGAAACTTAGAGTGATATATAAAACAAATAGCTGTTCCACAAAGTGAACAATTAGACAGTAAATATTATAAATTATCATAAATCATAAATGATGACTACAATGATGATTCAAGTGAGTAAGTTTGGAAATGGAGGCTACAATGTAGCTCTTTTCTTTATATTATAATTTTATGCTATTCATTCAGATTGAGATAAACCTAAGGCAAGATACCTCCACAT
>NW_012151951.1:4568875-4569420 GCF_000956105.1 Propithecus coquereli
AAAAACATAAAGTTTTAGTGCACTATTTCTACTTTTTGCTTAACTACTCAATTTGGCTACATCTTATAGTTTTCAATTTTTAAGTTTGGGAAAAATAATGTGTAACAGTTTAACCCATGTCTCAGAAAGCCTTGATTTCTTGCTTGCCCTGTGGTGGGGAGACTATGTCAAGAAATAGTAAGAACTCTGTGTGTGTGTGTGTGTCTGTGTGTGTGTGTGTGTGTGTGTGTGTGTGTGTGAGAGAGAGAGAGACAGAGACAGAGACAGAGAGACAGAGACACATACAGAGTTTCTAAAGAGATTGAATCACAGGAATCTCTTGAGAAAGTATAAATCTAACATATTGGATCAAGCCAACTACCCATGAGATCTATGACTTATAATTTTCAGATAAGAGATATTATTACAATATTGTCCATGACAGTTCCTATCCATTTAAATATTAAAAAGATGTCCAAAACTGCTAGGTTGGGTCCAATTTCTAATGAAAGAAACTACTTTCAGATAGAATAATAATTACTATCTTGCATTTTTAAATGAATTTT
>NW_012151951.1:4573304-4573641 GCF_000956105.1 Propithecus coquereli
TGAAAACGTGTGGTATTTGATTTTTGTTCCTAAATTACTTCACTTAGGATGATGGCCTCCAGTTCCATCCGAACTGCTGCAAAAAGACATTTTTTTTGGTGTGTGTGGCCAAGTAGTATTCCATGTTGTATATGTATCACATTTTCTTTCTTCACTCATCAGTTGATGGACACTTAGATTGATCCCACATCATTGCTATTATGAATTGTGCTGTGATAAATATACGAGTGCAGGTATCTTTTGGATATAATGAAATCTTTTCCTTTGGGTAAACATCCAGTAGTGGGATTGCAAGATCTAATGGTAGATCACTTTTAGTTATATTAGAAATCTCCAT
>NW_012151951.1:4579440-4579752 GCF_000956105.1 Propithecus coquereli
GCATGATTTTTTGAGTAGCAAATATGTAAGTTCAAATTCTGTACCTGCTTCTAAAATATATGGAAAATGGTAAAAATATATTTAATCTTTCTAATCTTACTTGCCAAAAGTTATCTTCAGTATTAAAGAGCTGACCTTTACAAATTCTCTAGTACAATGCCTCGCACATAGTAGGTATTCTCTCCTTATTGGTTTCTGCCCTTCATCTTGTCACTGTGCTGCTATCCCATTAACCACTGTTGAACAAATTTTCTCTTTCTTAATAGCACTGCTACCTTCCAAGTCATCCAAGTTAGAAATCTGAAGACACAT
>NW_012151951.1:4579802-4580291 GCF_000956105.1 Propithecus coquereli
AAAGTCTCTAGAACAATGCCTCGCACATAGTAGGTATTCTCTCCTTATTGGTTTCTGCCCTTCGTCTTGTCACTGCGCTGCTATCCCATTAACCATTGTTGAACAAATTTTCTTTCTTAATAGCACTGCCACCTTCCAAGTCATCCAAGTTAGAAACCTGAAGACACATAGCCTCTACCTTTCCCACCCTGAGAGCATTCATTTGGTAGCAAGCCTTGAAATTTTCTTCCTAAATATATCTTGAGTTCCTCCAACCTTATGATCAGTCTCTATAATTCCCCTAGTTAAAGCTTTCCTGTTTTTTCTTTCAGAGTTCTGAAATTACTTCCTACCTAGTCTCCCAGACCCTGAACAGCTGTCTACATTACTACTAGAGTGCACATCCTAAACATAGATCTGGTTATCACTCCCTTACTTAGCATCCCTTATTAGCTTGTCATGTCCACATCATATGAATTGTAAACTTAATAGCATCACATATGAAGTTCT
>NW_012151951.1:4580341-4581596 GCF_000956105.1 Propithecus coquereli
AAAAATTTAAAGATCAAAGTTGGAAAAAGTTGCATTTAAAGGTACAGTAATACAAAATAATATGGTATTGGCATAAGGATAGACATATAGATCAACGAAAAAGAAGAGAGAAAATAAAAAGAGACCTACACATATATAGTTAACTGATTATCCACAATGGTTCCTAAATAATTCAATGAGAAAGGGATTGTATTTTTCAATAAATAGTACCAGGATAATTTCACATACATGTGCCAAAAAATAATAATAATAGTATTACCCATACCTTACACCAAACACAAAATTGAATTTGCAGTGGATTATATCCCTAAATGTAAGGTAAAGCTATAACATGTCTATAAGAAAACATGGGAGAAAGTCTTTTTGACAGTTTAAGCAAAGATATATAATCCATAAAATTTTTTTAAATGATAAATTGCACTTCAACATAATTAAAAACTGTTGTTCTTAGAATGATATCCTTAAGAAAATGAGAAGACGAGCTACAGATTTCATGAAATTATTTGCAAAGCACAAATCTCATGGAGTTCTTGTATCAAGAAAAGTTTTGCATAAAGAACTCTTATAACTCAATAATGAGATTAAAAAATTCACAAAAATGGGTAAAAACTTTGAACAGAACTTTCACAAATATACACAAAATGTATGGACAAAATTAGACATAAAAGATGTTCAAAATTATAAGTCCTTAAGGAACTGCATAAAGCCACAATGAGATGCCTTTATATGCAAAGCACAAATCTCATGGAGTTCTTGTATCAAGAAAAGTTTTACGTAAAGAACTCTTGTAACTCAATAATGAGATTAAAACATTCACAAAAATGGGTAAAAACTTTGAACAGAACTTTCACAAATATACACAAAATGTATGGATAAAATTAGACATAAAAGATGTTCAAAATTATAAGTCCTTAAGGAACTGCATAAAGCCACAATGAGATGCCTTTATATGCCCAATAGATTGGCTAAATTAAAAAGATTGACAATATAAAATGCTAGCAAAGAGTTGGAGCAACTGGGATTCTCATACACTGCTGAAGGAAATACACTTTGGAAAAGTTTGCCAATTTCTTATGAAGTTAAACATAGACAGATAACATGACTTGAACATTCACTCCCAGATATTAAACATAAAAACATATGTTTCTATAATACTCATACTTGAATATTCATAGATCTTTATTCATATTAGCTAAAATGTGAAAACAATCCAAATTTCCATCAGCTGGTGAATGTATAAACAAATTGTGGTGCA
>NW_012151951.1:4584646-4587378 GCF_000956105.1 Propithecus coquereli
GTGTGCAGATCATGGACCACACTCTAAAAAACACTGCATTACAGGATTAAAGACTGTGTGTGTGTGTGTGTGTGTGTATGTATGTGTGTGTCTATATATACATATATATATTGCATTATATGTGTTTTTACATATATACATGTGTATGTGTGTGTGTATGTATATATGTGTATGTCTGTGTGTGTTTATATATATATATATATATGTGTATATAAAATGCATTCCAGATCTTGACACTGTGGAAAAGCTATTAGTTGCACCCAGTTCAAAACAAGTTTTTGACAGATGAATACATGAGATCAAGTACATACTTCTCTACAGGGCCTTCTTTTGGGAATGCCCGCCTTCTTCTGGCATCTAGGCCTGGGAAAATAGTCTGTGAGCATGTCCCTGCTTCCCAAGCTCCCCTTATCTCCTCGTTTTCACTTACTGTTTACCACACCATTAGCACACCAAATTTAGGTAACTGTTTCACCGAGTGGGACGTCTTCTTCACTTTTGTCACAGCAGGGTCTATCACAGTCCCTAATACATACCATATGACCTCAAATTACATGTTAAACTAAAAAAAACACTAATGTGCCCTCATATTTGTTTTATATTGTTGTGTGCGTAAAAAAATGCATGAAGTTAGCCTAAAACAATCCATATTTACTATCTTACAATTTCTGTGGGTCAGAAATTTCGCATAATTTAACTGGGACTTCTGCTCAGGGTCTCATGAGGGTGAAATCATGATGTTGACTGACTACACCCTTATCTGGCAACTCACCTAGGGAAAGATCCAATTCCAATCTCCCTTAAATTATTGTAAAATTCATTTTCTTGCAGTTGTATGACTGAGGTCCCAATATTCTTGCTTTGTAGGCTGGGATCTGCTCTCAGCTCTCAGAAACTGCTCACAGGCTCTGGCCATGTGACACCTCCATATGCCGCTCTTTTATACTTTGACTCTCTCTGATTTCTTCAGTCTCTGATCCCAAGATCCCTTTTTAATAAAGATCATCTGATGTGGTCAGTTCCTCCTGCAGCATTTAAGGGAAAGGGATTATTAAGGACAATCATAACAGGGACCAGTAATCTCTGGGAATATCTTAAAATTCTGCCTGCCACAACCCTTAACAGATGACTATCTCAGAGTATTCATTCCAATTTGTAGGTTGTTCAATTTTACATGCAGCTCAACATTTAAACACTTAATTATCTATTATGTGTAGTCAGAAAAACAGTCAACCATAGCAGTTTGATTAGTGAATTATTTTCTAAATGAATTTTCTTTACCCAGGGCTAGAAAATGTCAAAGATTAGTACTATCCTAATATTATAGAAATATCTACACACACAGAAGAAAGTGACTGCTGAAGATTCCTTGCACCTTAGGTAAGATAATGGGGGAAATTGATGCCTGACATTTACCCTTCCCTTTAATTCTACAAGTAATAATGAAGTAGCTAAGTTAGAATGACTGCTTGCTTTGAACAGGCATTGTGCTAATGTAAACATTGTGATATTCAATCTGTTTTTTGGTTTTTTTCCTTGTTTTTTGTTTTTTTGAGACAAGGTTTGTCCTGTTGTCCTGGCTAGAGGGCAGAGGAGTCATCGTAGCTCACTGAAACCTCAAACTCCTGGACCCAAGTGATCCTGTTGCCTCAGCCTCCCGAGTAGCTGGGACCACAGGTGCCTGCCACCACACTCAGCTAACTTTTCTATTTTTTGCAGAAACAGAGTCTCATTCTTGCTCAAGCTGGTCTGGAACTCCTGACCTCAAGTGATCCTCCCTCCTCACCCTCCCAGAGAGCTAGCATGAGCCACTATGCCTGTCCAATATTATTCAATCTTAAATGAATCATATGAAGTTTACTTTTACTGTCCCCATTTTACAGAACATGAAGTCTAAGCTAAGATAAATATTGGATATATATTTTGATTTCCTAAGAAACATTCCTCTTTAAAAAAGAGATATGTTCAACTTATAATGAATTGAATTTCTATCCATACATCTGTTCTTTCTTAGCATTATTGATCTTTCTAGAACTCACATTTAAGGTTATGTATTAAATTAAAATATTCATTATTTTCTAACTGTGGCTCCAAATCCATGTTTTAAAATGGATTATGGGCCAGGTGTCATGGCTCACGCCTATAATCCTAGCAGTGTGGGAGGAAATCTCCCTACTATTTTCCACAGGGGTTGAACTAGTTTGTAGTCCCACCAACAGTGTATAAGCGTTCCTTTTTCTTCGCATCCACACCAGCATCTGTTGTATTTTAACTTTTTAGTAATGGCCATTCTAAGGTGATGTCTCATTGTAGTTTTAATTTGCATTTTTCCTGATAATTAGCGATGTTGAATATTTTTTCATGTTTTATGCTATTTCTTTTAGCTTTTGAAATCTCTCCCTGAAACATCACATCTTTCCTTTAGCCGCATTTTTTATATACTGTATGACACAGCCTTTACTTTTCTATTATATTTATTGTAGTTAAATAATATGCAACACAAAATTTACAAGTTTTTTTTTTTTTGAGACAGAGTCTCTTTCTGCTGCCTGGGTTAGAGTGCCGTGGCGTCAGCCTAGCTCACAGCAACCTCAAACTCGTGGGCTCAAGCAATCCTCCTGCCTCAGCCTCCCGAGTAGCCAGGACTACAGGTATGCACCACCATGCCCAGCTAATTTTTTCTATATATTTTTAGTTGTCCAGCTAATTTCTTTCTATTTTTAGTAGAGATG
>NW_012151951.1:4587428-4588120 GCF_000956105.1 Propithecus coquereli
ATAAATTCTTTCTGTTTCTGTTATGTCTTAAAACATTTTTATTTCACCTGTGTTTTTGCAGAATTTTAAAGGGACAGTATTTTTCCCCCATCACTTTAAAGATGTATTTCTCTGTTTTCCCTTGGCATTATTTCCTATAGGACTGTGGTCTCCAACCCCCAGTCTGCGGACTGGTACCTGTCCATGGCCTGTTAGGAACAGGGCTGCACAGCTGGAGGTGAGCAGAGGATGCCAGCAAAGCTTCATCTGTATTTACAGCTGCTCCCCATCACTCAAATCACTTGAGCTCCGCCTCTTGTCAGATCAGTGACGGCATTAGTTGCAGGAAAACAAGCTCAGGGCTCCCACTGATTCTGACATTATGATGAATTGTATACTTATTTTATTAACTGTTACAATGTAATAATAATAGAAATAAAGTGCACAAGAAATGTAATGTGCTTGAATGGTCCTGAAACCACCCCCCCCATCACCCCGGTCTGTGGAAAAATTGTCTTCCATGAAGCCAGTCCCTGGTGCCAAAAGGTTGGGGACAACTGCTATAGGAAATCTGCTGTCATCATCATCTTTGTTTTTCTATTTGTATTAATAACATGTCTTTCAGACTTCTGGCTGCTTTCAAGATTTTCTCTTTATCAATAGTTTTGAAAAATTTTATGATGATGTACCTTGATGTCATTTTCTTTATTTCT
>NW_012151951.1:4588170-4590700 GCF_000956105.1 Propithecus coquereli
ATTATATAGGTAAAATGAACACCATAAATAATTGCTTTTATATTTGACACCTATATACACTAGTGATGGTATTTTTCTCTACTATATCATCTTGAGATGATATAGTATTTTCTCTACAATATCATGTGCTATCTACATATTTTCTCTACTATATCATCTTGAGAAACATATCTAAAAATCTGTGTCTTGTAATTTTAACCCCTGGTATTTATAAAATGAAGAAAGCAGAAACTTAGGAACTTGTTACATTGTTTAATGAATTAGCATCCTTTAGTTATAATTGTAGCTACTATTCATTAATTGGTTATTGTTGGGCATTACACTTATCGGTTTATGTGTTAGATAACATTTAATCAATGAAACAATCGACATTTTTTTCATAGAACAAGAAATTACCTCAGATCAAACAACCAGTATTTGTATTTGACCCAGATGTTACTTACTCCAAAACCCCATGATCTTGAAAATAGAATTGCATCAATTGGTTACCCTGTATGTACCTGGCGCCAGTGTCAGCCAGAATAAATGCAGAAGTGAACCAGGAAGACTTGGTCTTTACCATCCTCAACTTTACTCCAGATATGAACATTTATCCAAAGAGTCTGTTGTTGTAAAAGCGGGAGATGACACCGTCATAAGGATTTTTTTATCCTAAAGAAATACACAGATTTCAGCCCTAATATTTATATACCAGAATATTTATTTTCCATATTTTAAATGGCAAAATATTTTTAAAAAATAAGAAAAATAAGCCATAATATATCCCTGAACATGAAAAAATACTCCATCCTTAAAAAATATCATACAACTATATTTTATAACAAGGCATAGTTTATTAATTCATCCATTCAAAAATATTTATGAGCACATGTGATGTGCTTGACACAATTCAAGGTACTGATTATATAGCCATAAACAAAATAAACAAGAGTTGGGCCTTGTATAGCTTACATTTTCATAGTGAAAACATATAACAGAGATAAGCAAATATTATAAAGAATAGTGTCAGGTAGTGACAGACAGCACAAGGGGACACAGAGTAACAGAGATGCTACTATTTAAGGACAGTCAAGACAGATACAGTCAGACTTGTGAATATCTGAAGAAGAACATTTCAGGCAGAGGGAATATTATAGCCCATGAATTGGAATGGGCTTGACGTTGAATATATTATAGTTGGCATTCAAAGTAAATGAGTGAATTAATTAATGACACAACTCACTGATGCTCTGATGTTCAGAGTTGCTAACTTTTACTGATCATCTGTATAGAGACTTAACCGTTCATTAGAGTTATCCCTGGGTTCATAATGATTAACTGAGTGCCTATCATATGCCAGGTACTTTACTCAAGTTCTTTGAAATTCCTATCACAAATCTAAAATTTAGGTATTACCCTCCTTTTTTATTGACAAAGGGATTGAACAATAGCAAGGTTGAGATTCTACCAGCAGATGTATAAGTCCCAGACTTAAATTTAGGTCATATGTTTTTCTGGTTCAAAACTCTATTACATCTTACTGTTTTATGACTAATAAAGGTACAAATATTTATATTTTAAATAAAATAAAAAGACATCCCAGGTGCGGATTCATAAAATAAAAATTATATATGATATTTTTCCACAGCAATAAAACAATTTATTTAAATTTTGATATATATAATTTTTTATGCTGAGATTACCAAAGATTTAATCTTTCAAATATGCCATTTGTATTGTGGAAATCTAAAAATATGTTTTTTCCTAGGAAATTTCAATAGTTGAAGCCACTGCATATTTTTGTATTTCTGTTTAGCAAATAACTTTACGAAAAAATTTAGAGGAATATTTAAATTGTGAGACTTCATAAAGACATGAAACCACTTTTTAATAAATAGTTAAGCCCACAGGATATCATGTATTATATAAAATTGCAAAAACACTATAACGAATAGTCAATAATGGGTCTTATATTTTCATATTTCTTGTTATACAAGTACGTTGTTGCAGACAAACTAGAAAAGCTGACAACACACATGCATGCACACACACACACACACAAATATTGTTCAGCCTTTAAAAAGAAGGAAATGTTGCCATTCGCAACAACATGGATGAATTTGGAGGGCATGATGCTCAGTGAAATAAGCCAGAAACATAAAGACAAATACTTCATGATCTCACTTATATGTGGAATCTAAAAATGTCAAACCCAGGAATCAGAGAGTAGAGGTGGTTATTAGTGTCCAAGTGAGTGGGTGAGTGGGGGAAATGGGGATGTTGCTCAACAGACATAACGTTTCAGTTATAAGATGCATAAGTTCTGGAGACCTAATGTACAGCATGGTGATTCTAGTTAATTATAATGTACTATATACTTGAAATTTGCTAAGAGAGTAGATCTTAATTGTTCTCATCACAAAAAAAAATGTAACTGTGAGGCAATGGATGTGTTATTTAGCATGATTGCAGAATCATTTTACAATGTACATGTATATCAAATCATCACCTTGTACACTTTAAATATATATAATTTTTATTTGTCAATTTG
>NW_012151951.1:4591830-4594353 GCF_000956105.1 Propithecus coquereli
TTTTTTTTTTTGTCCTTATATCTCTTTTAGGTACTTCAATTGCACAGATATTAGGTTTCTTGAAATTATTCAGTAGCTCTCCAATGGTCTGTTTGTTATTCTTAGTTTTTGTTCTCTTCGTGTCTCATTTTGGATAGAGTCCATTGCTGTGCCTTCAAGGTCACTACTCTTTTCTTCTGCAATGGCTCATCTGCCATTAATTTCATCCTTTGAATTTTTCAACTCACACATTACTCTTTTCATAGAAATCCTCTTTGGGTCTTTTTTTTTTAGGTCTTCTGTGTCTCTGCTTAACTTTTTGTACATATAGAATACAGTCATCAGAACTGTTCTTTTGTTTGTTGGTTTTCCTTTTATTTTTAGTTGACACATAATAATTGCACATATTTATGGGATACAGAGTAATATTTTGGTACATGTATACAATGTATAATGATCACATCAGGGTAATTAGCGTATCTATCACCTCAAACATTTGTCATTTCTTTGTGTTATGAACATGCAAAATTCTCTCTTCTAGCTTTTTGAAAATACATAAATTATAGTTAACTATATTCACCCTACAGTGCTGTAGAAACCAGAACTTATTCCTTATCTAGCTGCAATTTCATATCCATTACCCAACCTCTTTCCATCTCCCTCTCCCACTACACTTCCTAGCCTCTAATACTCAAAATTCCACTCTCTACTTCTATGAGCTCAAATTATTTTAGCTCTCACATACAAGTGACAATATATAGTATTTATCTTTCTGTGCCTGACTTACTTTGCGGAACATAACATCCTCAACGTCCCTTTCTTTTAATCTAACTTCTGCGTCAGTTTAGGCTTGGTTTTAACTGATTGATTTTTCTCCTCCTTTTTGATCATATTATTCTGCTCCTTTGTAAACCAGATAATTTTATTGTTGCTGTTATTGCCTTGTTTGGTGGGATTTTACCTTGTTTGGTGCTGGATATTTTTGTATTAAATATTTTCTATTAAAGTATTTTGCATTTCATAAAATAAAGCTCAAGCATATGAGTGTGTGCATGCATGTATGTCTATGTCTGTGTATTTCTGAGCTGCATTCTATTTAATATATATAGTATATTATATATATGTTATTCTCTTCATATATCCTTGAGCTTTGTCCTATGGTGCAGTTATTTGGAGATAACTTGATCTTATCAGTTCTGGCGTTTAAGATTTATAAGGGGGAAGCAGAGTAGTGCTCAGACTTGGACTAATTTTTCCCTTCTACTGAGAAAAGATATTTTTGCGTACTCTGCATGATGCCCTGTGAATCATGAGGTTTTGTGGAATGGTAGGTGGGAATAGGCACTATTCCAGCCTTATGTGAGTGCTGGGTCTCTAATTATTTCAAGTGTTTCTTTTCCTGGGGTCAGGTTAGGTGTTTCTCCTTACACATGTGCTGGTCATTACTATGCACATGTGTAAGGGGAAACACCTGACCTGGTTGTTACTATTCAGCTACTACGTAGCTGAATACTCAAAGGGGACCCGCTACACATCTCTGGAGTCTCTTTCTATGAAGCTGTCTTCTCTCTAGTGTTCTGTCTTCCAAATTCTAGCAGCCTTAGTCTCCCTGGACTCTGATTTCCACATTCTCTAGTCAGAGAGTTTGCCAAACTCTGTCTGGAGCCTTCTTCCCTGCAACACAGCCTGGGAACTTACTCGATAAGGTAAACTGGTCAATCAAAGATCAGACCTCAGTTGTTTCCCATGTCACAAGGATCACTGTCTTCATTGTGTGATACCTAATTTTTTGTAAATCATTATATATTTTGTCTGTTTTTAGTTGTTTCAAGAGGAGAGTACATCCTCTTGAATTCATTAGTCCATTCATTGGTTCATTTTGGCCAGAAGCAAAAGTCCTGTCAATATGGATTTAAGGCAAGATTAAAATATACTGACCAAAGTCCACTATTTTCCAAATCTGATACTGATTATTCTATCTTCAAAACAAGTTTTTAAAAGGGGATTTTCATGGTATATTCAGAAATACATTCATGTGTTTTCTGTATTTTTTTCAGATGGAGCTTGGTGAGATTTCTTGCATCCTGGACTGTGCTGTGCTCATACACAACCAGTCTGATTAGCTTCATTTGTCCTACTCCTTTTAAGTTGGTAAAACTTTAGCCACTAATGAGGAAATAGAAAAGGTTTTATATGTCAGTTTCTCCATCCAGAATCCATTGGAGGAAAAGTTTCTCATTGTCTCCCTGAACTGGTAAATTTGTTATTGGAACTTAAAGATTCTAGGCTTTATTAGATTTGTTTTTAATTTCCTACTCTCTGATTTGTTTATCTGAGTACCCTAACCCTTGTGTGTGCGTTAAAGTAGAAGTTACTAGTCTTTAAAACCTTTTTCTGTGTATTTAAAAACATACTCTCCACATCAAAGGCAGCTTTTACAGTACTAGAAGTTCCCTCTTCTTTTCAGACACCTGAGAATTTCACTTTCTTTATTGCAAGGTTAATTTAGTGTTGATCCTGATCCCTTAAATTCAATTTTGTTCA
>NW_012151951.1:4597073-4600290 GCF_000956105.1 Propithecus coquereli
AAAAAAAAAAAAAAAGGTTGATCCAAGACTGGATCAGGGAAAGTACAAGATGAACCTAGAACATCTCATTGTTCCATGAACAAGAAAGCGATCAAAAATGATGAGTACATTACAAAAAGACATAGGAGTTAGATTAAAGCAGCTCAAACAGCCAAATGTGATGCAATTGGAGCAGAAACTACATAATGGCAAGAATGGATTATAACATCAAGTAAATCAGGAATCCATAATGAGTAAATAAGTAAGAAAATAAATAACTAGAAGAGAGGAGAATGCTCTTGCTGACAGTAAAATACCAACTAATAAATGTAGAAAGTGGTAGAATCAAATAATCACTACTAGGCAACCATGATAGAAAGCAAGAAAAAGAAAATCAATGGATACTGAAATACTGGGAGAAAATTAGATGAGGAACAGGATTTTACATAGCCTCAAAGTACCTCTTCACAAAATACTTATTATTTACAAAGGGAAAACATGTAACTTTAAGATCTAACAGATTTTATCCTGAGTGATGAAAGTAAGATTACTAATAATGGGACAAATCAACATTGTATGTCACCTGATGCAGTGGAAAAGCACAGCATCACTTCTGTGATGTTCTGGTCCAAAGTGATTGGATCTAGGTCCAGTCATGGGGAAACACTGAACAAAGCCACTTGGTTGACAGGAACCTAAGGGGAGATTGTTCTTGAAGCAAGATTGAGAGTTACATGAAGTAATGCTCTCCATGAAGAAAAAGAGAAATAATGGATAATAATTGACGTTCTGGCATTTTCTATCAGCTGGTCCGTTTTTCCTTTTATGCTCTTATATATTCATCTTACTCTCTCTCTGAAATCTATTATTACTGTGTTTTATTATCCTGTGACATGACTTAATGAATGTTCTCTGGTTAAACTGAGCATGCAGATTGATATGTGTGCAATGGTCATGCCTCAGGAGACCAGAACAATTTTGATCTGACCCAGTGGCACGTGACAGAAGTATTTAGCAGGTCTAAGTCAGGTATTATCGAGAACAGAAGTTCAGGAATCTATCTCCTCCTGGAGAGGAAGCAGGGAAATTAGCTGAATGGGAATAATGAAAATGTCCCAAAGTTATCCACATTAGCAGGAACAGAATATGAATTGAAGAATAATTCTACAGCACTGGTCCTCTAATTTAATGTGGAAAATTATCATTGGCAAGCTTGATAACAATGAATTCACTAGGCCTCACTTCCTGAGATTTCGATTCAATAGGTCTGGTATGAGGTTTAGAGAATTTCATTATTACCCAGCTCTTAGGAGATTCTTTTCCACACTTAATTAGAGAACAAATGCCATAGCAGCATTTTGCAAAACTTATCCTGCTATTGGTAGTATTGACAACTGCTGTTGTTATTACGGATAACTTTTCTGGTCTTTGTAATTTTTCACAGGCTCTCTAACCCTCTACAAAGTTTATACTCAATTGATTACTTTGATTTCTCACCTGGACAAGAAAAAGAGCTGGGTGTGCAGATCATGGACCACACTCTAAAAAACACTGCATTACAGGATTAAAGACTGTGTGTGTGTGTGTGTGTGTGTATGTATGTGTGTGTCTATATATACATATATATATTGCATTATATGTGTTTTTACATATATACATGTGTATGTGTGTGTGTATGTATATATGTGTATGTCTGTGTGTGTTTATATATATATATATATATGTGTATATAAAATGCATTCCAGATCTTGACACTGTGGAAAAGCTATTAGTTGCACCCAGTTCAAAACAAGTTTTTGACAGATGAATACATGAGATCAAGTACATACTTCTCTACAGGGCCTTCTTTTGGGAATGCCCGCCTTCTTCTGGCATCTAGGCCTGGGAAAATAGTCTGTGAGCATGTCCCTGCTTCCCAAGCTCCCCTTATCTCCTCGTTTTCACTTACTGTTTACCACACCATTAGCACACCAAATTTAGGTAACTGTTTCACCGAGTGGGACGTCTTCTTCACTTTTGTCACAGCAGGGTCTATCACAGTCCCTAATACATACCATATGACCTCAAATTACATGTTAAACTAAAAAAAACACTAATGTGCCCTCATATTTGTTTTATATTGTTGTGTGCGTAAAAAAATGCATGAAGTTAGCCTAAAACAATCCATATTTACTATCTTACAATTTCTGTGGGTCAGAAATTTCGCATAATTTAACTGGGACTTCTGCTCAGGGTCTCATGAGGGTGAAATCATGATGTTGACTGACTACACCCTTATCTGGCAACTCACCTAGGGAAAGATCCAATTCCAATCTCCCTTAAATTATTGTAAAATTCATTTTCTTGCAGTTGTATGACTGAGGTCCCAATATTCTTGCTTTGTAGGCTGGGATCTGCTCTCAGCTCTCAGAAACTGCTCACAGGCTCTGGCCATGTGACACCTCCATATGCCGCTCTTTTATACTTTGACTCTCTCTGATTTCTTCAGTCTCTGATCCCAAGATCCCTTTTTAATAAAGATCATCTGATGTGGTCAGTTCCTCCTGCAGCATTTAAGGGAAAGGGATTATTAAGGACAATCATAACAGGGACCAGTAATCTCTGGGAATATCTTAAAATTCTGCCTGCCACAACCCTTAACAGATGACTATCTCAGAGTATTCATTCCAATTTGTAGGTTGTTCAATTTTACATGCAGCTCAACATTTAAACACTTAATTATCTATTATGTGTAGTCAGAAAAACAGTCAACCATAGCAGTTTGATTAGTGAATTATTTTCTAAATGAATTTTCTTTACCCAGGGCTAGAAAATGTCAAAGATTAGTACTATCCTAATATTATAGAAATATCTACACACACAGAAGAAAGTGACTGCTGAAGATTCCTTGCACCTTAGGTAAGATAATGGGGGAAATTGATGCCTGACATTTACCCTTCCCTTTAATTCTACAAGTAATAATGAAGTAGCTAAGTTAGAATGACTGCTTGCTTTGAACAGGCATTGTGCTAATGTAAACATTGTGATATTCAATCTGTTTTTTGGTTTTTTTCCTTGTTTTTTGTTTTTTTGAGACAAGGTTTGTCCTGTTGTCCTGGCTAGAGGGCAGAGGAGTCATCGTAGCTCACTGAAACCTCAAACTCCTGGACCCAAGTGATCCTGTTGCCTCAGCCTCCCGAGTAGCTGGGACCACAGGTGCCTGCCACCACACTCAGCTAACTTTTCTATTTTTTGCAGA
>NW_012151951.1:4600340-4612366 GCF_000956105.1 Propithecus coquereli
AAATCTTGTTTCCTGTTTTGAGCTAAACTTTGTAGCTACTCTGCTATCATGCAAGCCCTCTTTAATATTTACCAAAGCTTTTACAGTTCATATTTTGACCTAGAAATTCCACTACCAAGAACACGCCTTTAAGAAAATAAACAGTGATGGTTGCAAGATCTGTGAAAGATAATATTAAGCTTAATTTTTAAAAAATAACTGATACTAGGCATTTAAAATTATTAAAACTAAAATAGAGTCAGAAAGGAATCCAGGATGCAATGGAAAGCATACAGGAAAGGTATTATGGCAGGGAGGGCAGCCCATTGGAGGCCATGCTTGGGTTAGGAGACCATCCTGCAGTAGGAGTTAAGCTCCACAAAATGCCCTAGACCTAACCATGCAGGGTCCCCATATTTTACAAAGTCTTTCATTGCATGGAAAGACAGGGGGCTCAAGCCTCAACTAGGAATTGTGTAGGACTGTCCCTGCTTCTTTCCGTGGGGACACTCTCTAGCCTTCTATTCCATCCCAACCCACATGGGATCTAGCAAATGCCCCAAGGACTACAAGGACTTACGTTGCCTATGGGCCCCGTAGCTTCTCCATGGTTTCAGGAAGACAGCTGGTGAGGGGTTCACTCCCACTGGCAGAGACCATATTACTTTTACTAGAGAGTGGATGATTGGTGTGAGAGGCCAATGTTGATATACTAAGTTCTATCCTTCAAACTGAGGAGAGTTCAGGGCTTTGAGCAACTGACACATTTCACTGGCTTTAGCCAAATGTGTAGCCAGTACTCTGGCTCTTGCCCTTCCACCTTCCGATGGCTGTACTACCTCTGATCTACAGCACCTGAAGGCCGTTGGGGTGGCAGTAGGAATTCTGTTCCCGAGGAGTCCACCACCTTTGGCACCCCTTCCCAAATTGCCCATCATATGTCAGACAACTCTCCAGGAATGTCTCAGCTTATTTCTCAGGCATTTTCATGACCATCAACAGCTCCTTTCAACCCGTGTGCTCTCTTACTGCTGATTATGTCATGTCATGATTTTTTCTGTTGGTCGTAAGACCTACCAGAGGAAAGACAGACATTCCTTGTGCAGATGGGATCATGCCCACTAGTGGCACTGTGTGGAGGGTAGCAAGGCAGGGAATGTGGTCAACACTGGAAGAGATCATATTATGTGATTGCAATGTTTACAACCTACAGCATTCGGGAGAAGACAGGGTTGAAACATGTATTGTTCTACATCTTTACTAAAAAATTCTGTATGGTAAGTTCAACATGACCAGAAAATGAATTATCATTTATATTTTTCCTGAATACTCTGGAAAAGACTTTCATTTATTGTTACCATCAATGAAACAGAGTAACAAACTTTGAGAGAGTCATTGGAAGCCAAAATTGATGAGCTGCAGTGTGGATGCTGCCATGTCATGAAAATAATGTACTCAGCAGTAAGTGTTATTAGGGAACTGCAGAAGCAAGATCATCTATATTGTTTTAATATAGACAGATTCAGAAGAGCCATAGCATTGTAAGTAATAACAACATTACTCATTTCTCCTGGGAGATATGAAATTAACCAGAAATGGTACATTTGATAGCAAAGAACAAGAAAAGCTGTTTTCTGGACCTGAACATAAAGAGATAGTATCTAGACATTAGGAAAATACCCACATGCACTGATTTGACAATAAACAAATATGTTTATGCCTCTACCTATTTTTCTAAATTTTCATTGATATGCCTCTATACCCTACATAAGCCCACAAATTTTCTAAATCATCTTAGTCAAATTATTTATATAGACAGAAGCCCCACAAAAATATTTTTCTGGAGCCCCACAAAACCTACTGATGATCTTATGACTATGCACAGGGGAGTTAAGCAAATAAGAAATATGTTGAGTACAATGAAATCCAGGCTTCCTACCCTTGGAAAAGAGAGATGCAAATATGTGAAGAGGGACATCTATAGTGAACCCTGTACTGTTGCATTGGAATTGGAGTTACTGGTATAACTTCATGGGTTTCAATATATAGAGACAGAGATATGGATATGAGCAGAGAGATAGATGTTTATATATGTATTTGTGTAAAAAATACATATTCATTCTAGTTCTGTACTTTGTGAAGGACTCTGAAGAGCAACATATCAGTAGCAATGAGCACACCTAGAACATAGATCTTTATTTTTTATTATATTCTCCCCTCAAAGAATTCAGAGCTTCCTGAAAAAAAAAAAAAAAGGTTGATCCAAGACTGGATCAGGGAAAGTACAAGATGAACCTAGAACATCTCATTGTTCCATGAACAAGAAAGCGATCAAAAATGATGAGTACGTTACAAAAAGACATAGGAGTTAGATTAAAGCAGCTCAAACAGCCAAATGTGATGCAATTGGAGCAGAAACTACATAATGGCAAGAATGGATTATAACATCAAGTAAATCAGGAATCCATAATGAGTAAATAAGTAAGAAAATAAATAACTAGAAGAGAGGAGAATGCTCTTGCTGACAGTAAAATACCAACTAATAAATGTAGAAAGTGGTAGAATCAAATAATCACTACTAGGCAACCATGATAGAAAGCAAGAAAAAGAAAATCAATGGATACTGAAATACTGGGAGAAAATTAGATGAGGAACAGGATTTTACATAGCCTCAAAGTACCTCTTCACAAAATACTTATTATTTACAAAGGGAAAACATGTAACTTTAAGATCTAACAGATTTTATCCTGAGTGATGAAAGTAAGATTACTAATAATGGGACAAATCAACATTGTATGTCACCTGATGCAGTGGAAAAGCACAGCATCACTTCTGTGATGTTCTGGTCCAAAGTGATTGGATCTAGGTCCAGTCATGGGGAAACACTGAACAAAGCCACTTGGTTGACAGGAACCTAAGGGGAGATTGTTCTTGAAGCAAGATTGAGAGTTACATGAAGTAATGCTCTCCATGAAGAAAAAGAGAAATAATGGATAATAATTGACGTTCTGGCATTTTCTATCAGCTGGTCCGTTTTTCCTTTTATGCTCTTATATATTCATCTTACTCTCTCTCTGAAATCTATTATTACTGTGTTTTATTATCCTGTGACATGACTTAATGAATGTTCTCTGGTTAAACTGAGCATGCAGATTGATATGTGTGCAATGGTCATGCCTCAGGAGACCAGAACAATTTTGATCTGACCCAGTGGCACGTGACAGAAGTATTTAGCAGGTCTAAGTCAGGTATTATCGAGAACAGAAGTTCAGGAATCTATCTCCTCCTGGAGAGGAAGCAGGGAAATTAGCTGAATGGGAATAATGAAAATGTCCCAAAGTTATCCACATTAGCAGGAACAGAATATGAATTGAAGAATAATTGTACAGCACTGGTCCTCTAATTTAATGTGGAAAATTATCATTGGCAAGCTTGATAACAATGAATTCACTAGGCCTCACTTCCTGAGATTTCGATTCAATAGGTCTGGTATGAGGTTTAGAGAATTTCATTATTACCCAGCTCTTAGGAGATTCTTTTCCACACTTAATTAGAGAACAAATGCCATAGCAGCATTTTGCAAAACTTATCCTGCTATTGGTAGTATTGACAACTGCTGTTGTTATTACGGATAACTTTTCTGGTCTTTGTAATTTTTCACAGGCTCTCTAACCCTCTACAAAGTTTATACTCAATTGATTACTTTGATTTCTCACCTGGACAAGAAAAAGAGCTGGGTGTGCAGATCATGGACCACACTCTAAAAAACACTGCATTACAGGATTAAAGACTGTGTGTGTGTGTGTGTGTGTGTATGTATGTGTGTGTCTATATATACATATATATATTGCATTATATGTGTTTTTACATATATACATGTGTATGTGTGTGTGTATGTATATATGTGTATGTCTGTGTGTGTTTATATATATATATATATATGTGTATATAAAATGCATTCCAGATCTTGACACTGTGGAAAAGCTATTAGTTGCACCCAGTTCAAAACAAGTTTTTGACAGATGAATACATGAGATCAAGTACATACTTCTCTACAGGGCCTTCTTTTGGGAATGCCCGCCTTCTTCTGGCATCTAGGCCTGGGAAAATAGTCTGTGAGCATGTCCCTGCTTCCCAAGCTCCCCTTATCTCCTCGTTTTCACTTACTGTTTACCACACCATTAGCACACCAAATTTAGGTAACTGTTTCACCGAGTGGGACGTCTTCTTCACTTTTGTCACAGCAGGGTCTATCACAGTCCCTAATACATACCATATGACCTCAAATTACATGTTAAACTAAAAAAAACACTAATGTGCCCTCATATTTGTTTTATATTGTTGTGTGCGTAAAAAAATGCATGAAGTTAGCCTAAAACAATCCATATTTACTATCTTACAATTTCTGTGGGTCAGAAATTTCGCATAATTTAACTGGGACTTCTGCTCAGGGTCTCATGAGGGTGAAATCATGATGTTGACTGACTACACCCTTATCTGGCAACTCACCTAGGGAAAGATCCAATTCCAATCTCCCTTAAATTATTGTAAAATTCATTTTCTTGCAGTTGTATGACTGAGGTCCCAATATTCTTGCTTTGTAGGCTGGGATCTGCTCTCAGCTCTCAGAAACTGCTCACAGGCTCTGGCCATGTGACACCTCCATATGCCGCTCTTTTATACTTTGACTCTCTCTGATTTCTTCAGTCTCTGATCCCAGATCCCTTTTTAATAAAGATCATCTGATGTGGTCAGTTCCTCCTGCAGCATTTAAGGGAAAGGGATTATTAAGGACAATCATAACAGGGACCAGTATTCTCTGGGGATATCTTAAAATTCTGCCTGCCACAACCCTTAACAGATGACTATCTCAGAGTATTCATTCCAATTTGTAGGTTGTTCAATTTTACATGCAGCTCAACATTTAAACACTTAATTATCTATTATGTGTAGTCAGAAAAACAGTCAACCATAGCAGTTTGATTAGTGAATTATTTTCTAAATGAATTTTCTTTACCCAGGGCTAGAAAATGTCAAAGATTAGTACTATCCTAATATTATAGAAATATCTACACACACAGAAGAAAGTGACTGCTGAAGATTCCTTGTACCTTAGGTAAGATAATGGGGGAAATTGATGCCTGACATTTACCCTTCCCTTTAATTCTACAAGTAATAATGAAGTAGCTAAGTTAGAATGACTGCTTGCTTTGAACAGGCATTGTGCTAATGTAAACATTGTGATATTCAATCTGTTTTTTGGTTTTTTTCCTTGTTTTTTGTTTTTTTGAGACAAGGTTTGTCCTGTTGTCCTGGCTAGAGGGCAGAGGAGTCATCGTAGCTCACTGAAACCTCAAACTCCTGGACCCAAGTGATCCTGTTGCCTCAGCCTCCCGAGTAGCTGGGACCACAGGTGCCTGCCACCACACTCAGCTAACTTTTCTATTTTTTGCAGAGACAGAGTCTCATTCTTGCTCAAGCTGGTCTGGAACTCCTGACCTCAAGTGATCCTCCCTCCTCACCCTCCCAGAGAGCTAGCATGAGCCACTATGCCTGTCCAATATTATTCAATCTTAAATGAATCATATGAAGTTTACTTTTACTGTCCCCATTTTACAGAACATGAAGTCTAAGCTAAGATAAATATTGGATATATATTTTGATTTCCTAAGAAACATTCCTCTTTAAAAAAGAGATATGTTCAACTTATAATGAATTGAATTTCTATCCATACATCTGTTCTTTCTTAGCATTATTGATCTTTCTAGAACTCACATTTAAGGTTATGTATTAAATTAAAATATTCATTATTTTCTAACTGTGGCTCCAAATCCATGTTTTAAAATGGATTATGGGCCAGGTGTCATGGCTCACGCCTATAATCCTAGCAGTGTGGGAGGAAATCTCCCTACTATTTTCCACAGGGGTTGAACTAGTTTGTAGTCCCACCAACAGTGTATAAGCGTTCCTTTTTCTTTGCATCCACACCAGCATCTGTTGTATTTTAACTTTTTAGTAATGGCCATTCTAAGGTGATGTCTCATTGTAGTTTTAATTTGCATTTTTCCTGATAATTAGCGATGTTGAATATTTTTTCATGTTTTATGCTATTTCTTTTAGCTTTTGAAATCTCTCCCTGAAACATCACATCTTTCCTTTAGCCGCATTTTTTATATACTGTATGACACAGCCTTTACTTTTCTATTATATTTATTGTAGTTAAATAATATGCAACACAAAATTTACAAGTTTTTTTTTTTTTGAGACAGAGTCTCTTTCTGCTGCCTGGGTTAGAGTGCCGTGGCGTCAGCCTAGCTCACAGCAACCTCAAACTCGTGGGCTCAAGCAATCCTCCTGCCTCAGCCTCCCGAGTAGCCAGGACTACAGGTATGCACCACCATGCCCAGCTAATTTTTTCTATATATTTTTAGTTGTCCAGCTAATTTCTTTCTATTTTTAGTAGAGATGGGGTCTCGCTCTTGCTCAGGCTGATCTCAAACTCCTGACCTTGAGCGATCCTCCCACCTCACCCTCCCAGAGTGCTAGAATTACAGGTATGAGCCACCTGGCCCAAAATTTACAGTTTTAACCATTTTTAAATATACAGTTCAGTAGCATTAAGTACATTCACATTCTTGTGCAATAATGACCATTCATCTCCAGAACATTTCATCTTCTCAAACTGAAACTCTGTACTCATTAAACACCAATTCCCCGTTCTCCCTTCCTCCTAGAGCCTGGCAACAGCAATTCTACTTTCTGCCTCTATGGTCTGACTACTGTGGGGACCTCATGTAAGAGGAATCATACAGTATTTTTCTCTTGTGACTGGCCAACTTTACTTAGCATAATGTCTTCAAGATTCATGTTGTAGCAAGTGTCAGAATTTTCTTTCTCCTTGAGGCTGAGTAATATTCTACTGTATGTATATATCATATTTTGTTTATTCATTCACCCACTGATGAAGACTTGAGTTTATTCTACCTTTTGGCTATCATGAGTAATGTTGCTATGAATGTGATGGGCACAAAAATCTGTTCAAGTCCCTGCTACTTCTTTTGTGTAAAACTCAGAAGTAAAAATTCTGGATATGGTAAATCTAATTTTAATTTTTTGATGGACCAGCATACTGTTCTTGATAATGGTTGCATCATTTTACATTCCCATCAACAGTGCACAAGATTTCAAATTCTTTACATTCTTGCCCATACTATTTTTTTGTTATTGTTTTAAATAATAGTTATGCTAGTGAATATGAAAGAGAGTTGTTTTAAAGTTATTGTCCAGGAAATCTGATGTTTGCATTTCTTTAGAAACAATTTCTGAAAATGTATTTTGTTTTTTTGAATAGGCCATGTTTCCCCATTTTTTGGTAAGCCTTGTGATCTTTTGTTGAAATTTGGGTATTTAAAAAAAATAGCTACCTCTCCCCCATCTTTGTAGACTGGTGTGGAAACCTTGACTGATTAGTGGGTCCCTGAGCTTTGATACGAGCCCAGAATAAAGGCTTAAGGTGTTGTCAAGTCTTTTTTGGCTATGTGTACTGTTTATGTTAGTGTGTACTTTTTGTTTATTTGTTTTTAAAATTTTTTCATATATACTTTTCAATGCTGTAATTTTCTAAAAAGTGTCACTTCAGCTTCTTTTCAGGATTTTAGATGTTGTATTGTTTTCTTTTGCTCATAATGTCTTGCCCCCAGGCATCTACAGGTCTGAAGTCCCCCTGTGGTTCAATGTGGAGTGCTTCCTTCCCCCTGTCTTCTACAGCTTCTGCTAATCTGAGATCCGAATTACGCCACCATTTCAGATCTGAGCTTTGAGTCAGGCAAGACAAAAATCAGTCCCTAGGGCAGGCCACAGACAGTCCAGAATGTGACAAACAAGTTCTCCTGTGCTCCTTCTGGCATAAGGGAGATAACTGGGAATTGGCTCTCTTCCTATCCTCTGCAAAGCTTTATGCTAGGGAGGGAGTCGGGCAAGGGTGAGTACAAAAGCCATGAAACTTCCAACCATTTTGAAATTCAGTTTTTCTGGAATGAACATTATCCTGGTTGCTGCAGACCTTTGACTGGTTTCCAGAGCTCCTATTAGGTTTTTTAATCAGTCTGCCATTGTCTTTATTTTTTTAATGTTTCCATGGAGAATGAGTACCTGGAGATTCCTATTCCACCATCTTTCTGATGTTTTTCTCTACTATTACTTTTTTTACAATGCTGTTGCTTCTTCTTTTTCTAGATCGTTCCCATTGTGCTATTCTTGTATTTTTTCCACTCATATTTTCTCTCAGTAATATTGAGTTCTGCTAAGTTTTCAACTATATGCCTACCAAGGACTTCCACTGTGACTTGGATTAATAAATTCAGTAGACCTGTTATTCTCAATGTCTTCTCCGCAAGTTGAAAGAGCTCCCTACCCAACCAAGGATTAAACCAGTGTTTCAGGAGGGCATACTGAACTTGCTGGAAGACTGCCACCAAGAAGTACACTGCAAACCAAACAAGTATGTTCATGTGTATCAGGATTTTAGCCCCTACATCTTAAAATGATGTTCGTTTTTTAAATGATCTCATACAGTGTACTCTGAGATCCTTGAGAGCAGAGATCCTGTTACCTTACCCACTGGAACATGGCTGGGGCTTGCCTTAGATAAGATTCCCTAGCTGAGGGATCTGAAGATAGGATATCAGCTACCTGGGTTGTATTGGGGGAGTACCCTCAGAAGAAAGAGAACGAAGGGTGCATGATAGAGCAGGGGAAGGTGATAAGTAAGCATGTGCTCTCAGCTGGAATCTGGAGCAAAAATTGAACCACTTTCAGACAAGACAATACTAACTGCCATAAGTTAGTACAACCTGACTATTTTAAGGTCAGCTGATTGGCAATCTTAATTCCTTCTGCAACCTGAATTCCCTTTGCCATGTAATGTAATATATCCACAGTCTCAGGGATTAATATGTAGACATCTTTGGGGGCTGTTATGGACTTAATGTTTGTGCCCCTCCAAAATTCTTGTGTTGAAGTCCTAATCCCCAATGTGGTTTGAGGATAGAACCTCTGAGGAAGTACTTAGAGTTACATGAGGTCATAAGGGTGGGGCCCTGATCTGATAGGATTAGTGTCCTTGTAAGAAGAGATACTAGAGAGGTCACTTTTGCTTTCTTCTTCCCAGCATGCACATACCTAGGAAGGCCATGTGAGAACCCAGTGAGGATAAAGAGAGCCCTCCCCACAAACTGACTCAGCTGGTGCTGCCATGGCGGACTTCTAACCTCCAGAACTGTGAGAAAAAGAAAATAAATACCTGTTGTTTAAGCTACCCAGTCTGGTATTTTGGTATAGAAGCCTGAGAAGACTAACATGGAGACAATTATTAGGCCTACCACACAACAAGGAAATCTGAATAAAATATGAACTTTAGTTAATAATGATTTATCAATATTGGTTCATTAATTGTCACAAATGTACCATACAAGTGCAAGATATTAATAATATGGGAATTTAGGTGTTGGTAATAGAAACTCTCTGTGCACTTCAAGATTTTTCTCTAAATCTGAAACTATTCTAAAATTAAAAGTTCATTTTATTTTTTAAAAATAATGTTATAAAGAATAACTTTTTATTTTTATTTCACCAAATTAAGTGGCATTTTTGTTTGTTTGTTTCACTTGTATTGTCAAAAACATAGTAAAGTTTAAGAAGGGTGTTTACAAACCAGAGTTATTAAAAGAATTACCAAAGCGATAAAGATGTAGAAAGGGTACCATGTAAGGACTAACTGGAATAACCACAATATTTTAGTATGGAAGAAAATGAAAGCAAGATAAAACATTCTGACCATTAAAGCTGGCATATAATTTGGATGGATCACTTTTTACAACACTGAATTACATTCGTAAGTATGTGGACAGGAGATTCTTACATTAAGGGGAGATTTGAATACACTAACTTCTATCATCAAATTCACTATTATTTTTGTATGTAAATGTGACAGAAAAAGAGGAAATATAACAGGCGATCAGATTTTAGAAAAAAAATAAGTCCTTTAAAAATACGTTTGCAATTCTATGTTATACACCGTTACAAAATAAGAGAAATGAACTTTGGACTTCACCATGTCTTGCTCTAAATTACATCTAGGTAAACACAAACATCTGCCTGCAATGTAAACAAAGTCTGTTATGAGAGGATTCATCTTGCACCATCAGAGCATATTATTTAATATTCATTAGAGAGATGAATATTTTAAAGTTTTGTTTCTTCTCTATTCTCAGAGGTAGTAATTATACAGTAAAAGTTGAATAAATTCTAGTTTGCAATTTCACAAATTAGAAGCTTCCACATGTATTCTTATTAAGGATTTGTTTGAAATCTTCTAAAATATTGATGCCATCTTACATTTTTTGAATAACAATTGGGACACACACACACACACACACACACACACATACACACGAAAGAGAAGGATAATACAGTATAAGTCCCAAAGAATGTTATTCATGTTTTTTATTTTTTCTTAGATGGACACTAGCAAAAGAGTTCCAATGCCAAGATTCTAAATGAGACACTGGGATGAGAAAATCCCTCCCCACCAAAAAAGTGGGAAGAGTATTGGAGAACTTGAGTTAAGTCAGTGGAGCAAAGGCATAATTCAAAATGTCCATCTGAAAGCCTTGATTGTTGTAAAAGCTTAAGAAAGAATTAAATTAGATTATAGGACCATGCTGCCAGAACCATTGGTCACACTTTCAGAGCATTCTAGCACAAAGCAGCATACCTATCAGGTCCAGCATGGACCGGTCACCAAGAAAACAAATTTTGTGTATCAGTAAAAAAAGATATTATAATCAGGACCAAAATCACAATATCATAAGCAACATATGCATCAGATTGTTTAACTTGAGAATGGACGCATGAAATAGACAATACAGAAAAGACAAGGTTCTGAATTCATACTTCCTTGTTTGGATTTTTGTGCCTAGAAAATATGAAACATCAAAAACACTGGCAGAAAAATGCCCGGACCAAACTAGGTTGATCCTACTATAAACCATGTGTAAAACTGTATTTTGGATCTTTATTCTTTCAGTAATAAATCCTCTTTCTTCAAAAGTACTGCTAGACTCATGACGACCTACTTTTTCTCCACTAGAAAAAATAAAATATATTCATTTTTACTAAGTTTCAAATGGCTAAAAGAAGTTATTAAAATAACATTTATCATGAAGGAAGTTGTGCTTTATTGTGCCAAATCAAAAAGATTAATAAATAAATAGGCGGTGTGCAAAGAAAATCATTAATGAGCAGTAAACTTTGCTTTTCATCACTAAAAGAATGCTTACTCTTCTTGTTCAATTAAATGAGGTATGTGAAGGCAGACTACGTATTATTTATTTTACACTTAAACATATGTAAATCCTCAATGAATTCTTGAATTAAAGAATATGAAAAAGTTGCTTTTGCATAAGCCTGGTTTAATTCATGCTGTATGATTCGTACATCTTTTTTTCCCACAACTCCTCTATTTGCCAATTTTACAACAGAATATGCGTTCTCCACTGCTTTCTATCAGCCCAAGCCATAGTCAAGGTACACTTAATAAAGAATACGTAAGCTTTTCACATCAGTGGAGCTATTAGGAACCAAATATTGAAGAATTGTTCTCCCCTAATGTTCTGAATAAGCCTTCCTATGGTCCCCTTCTTACTGATAGACCCAGTAGACTACTGTTCAGAATCCAAAATACCTGAGATTGCCATATTGCTAACATCACGCACAAGCTTTGCACTCAGGTGACTTGAATTCAAAATCTCAAGTGCTCTTCTAAAGTTCTTTAATCACATTTGATATCTTCTCCTCATGCCCATGAGCATCTCAGACTCTACATGGTTTAAGCTTCTTCTCATCCTGAGTTTCCTGCCTCAATAGTTCAAATAACACAGCTTAACAAATTACCCTAGTAAGAAATTTCACTCACATAGAACTCTTCCATCTCCTTAAATTCCTACATTTAATATAGATTTAGAAGCAAAATCAATGATATTTGATGA
>NW_012151951.1:4612416-4613450 GCF_000956105.1 Propithecus coquereli
CTAAAATGGCAAATCCTCTATTTATTGAGTGAATTGGCTTTCTTAAGTTGTTAATTTGCTTTTTGCACTTGTTTTTTGAAGTACAAGAAGGAATTTATGTAAGAATTTTTGGTTCCCTTTTTTCCCCTTTCTAATTTCGTTTTCTTTATTCCTTTATGACAGATAGATTTTGATTACTTCTCTCTGACCCACGTGGCTGTTCAGTTCAGAACCAGGTCAGATATTGGCAGTTCAAGTACATTGGTGTCTAGCCTAGGTCCTGGTTGCTTGGCTATTTCTGATTAATCTTGTTGTCCTGAGAAATAACTCAATATAGGCCACAACCCTATTGGTTTTCATAGATTATGTCCTGGTCACTCTATAATTTATGAGGTGATTCTATCCCATTTTCCTTTAAAATTTCAATTCCTGAATGGTGCTTCCACTTTCCTCCCTAGAGAACTGCATCTTATTAATGTTAACCCCTTCTTAATCTGAATTTTCTATTCTATATATGAACTGTAATGATGTATACCTTGTTTTTGAGTGATCCTATGCTTTTCAAACATTTTTGATAATTTCTTATGTTTGGAGATAAGTAAATGTGACCTAATATGTAAACTTATGTTTCCACATAGATCAGATATTTAATGCTATATTTTCTATCCTGGCAATTACAGTATTCCAGTGGTTAGAAATAAGTCCTCTTCAGAAAACTCACGGTCAATTAAATTTTGAGGTCTAATTCAATAACATTGGAAATTCAATGTTTACTTATATGTTCCCTTTAAAGTGACAGCAAATTCAGAATGTAGATTATATTTCAGTTCCATCTTGAGATGGTTGTTAACCTGGGAACACTGGCACAATCCTTTTGAGTTTGTGTCTAAGAGATAAGACAGATTTGTGAACATCTACTCTGGTGATACAGTAAGTACAGGCACAAATAGTTTCTAACATTTGAGCTGAGAAAAAAATTACTCCGACTCACTCTCTAGCTAAATTCAACAATATTAACTTTAACAGGAATAGACAATCACAGATTTTTATTCAAC
>NW_012151951.1:4613500-4616647 GCF_000956105.1 Propithecus coquereli
CTAATTTTTTCTATATATTTTTAGTTGTCCAGCTAATTTCTTTCTATTTTTAGTAGAGATGGGGTCTCGCTCTTGCTCAGGCTGATCTCAAACTCCTGACCTTGAGCGATCCTCCCACCTCACCCTCCCAGAGTGCTAGAATTACAGGTATGAGCCACCTGGCCCAAAATTTACAGTTTTAACCATTTTTAAATATACAGTTCAGTAGCATTAAGTACATTCACATTCTTGTGCAATAATGACCATTCATCTCCAGAACATTTCATCTTCTCAAACTGAAACTCTGTACTCATTAAACACCAATTCCCCGTTCTCCCTTCCTCCTAGAGCCTGGCAACAGCAATTCTACTTTCTGCCTCTATGGTCTGACTACTGTGGGGACCTCATGTAAGAGGAATCATACAGTATTTTTCTCTTGTGACTGGCCAACTTTACTTAGCATAATGTCTTCAAGATTCATGTTGTAGCAAGTGTCAGAATTTTCTTTCTCCTTGAGGCTGAGTAATATTCTACTGTATGTATATATCATATTTTGTTTATTCATTCACCCACTGATGAAGACTTGAGTTTATTCTACCTTTTGGCTATCATGAGTAATGTTGCTATGAATGTGATGGGCACAAAAATCTGTTCAAGTCCCTGCTACTTCTTTTGTGTAAAACTCAGAAGTAAAAATTCTGGATATGGTAAATCTAATTTTAATTTTTTGATGGACCAGCATACTGTTCTTGATAATGGTTGCATCATTTTACATTCCCATCAACAGTGCACAAGATTTCAAATTCTTTACATTCTTGCCCATACTATTTTTTTGTTATTGTTTTAAATAATAGTTATGCTAGTGAATATGAAAGAGAGTTGTTTTAAAGTTATTGTCCAGGAAATCTGATGTTTGCGTTTCTTTAGAAACAATTTCTGAAAATGTATTTTGTTTTTTTGAATAGGCCATGTTTCCCCATTTTTTGGTAAGCCTTGTGATCTTTTGTTGAAATTTGGGTATTTAAAAAAAATAGCTACCTCTCCCCCATCTTTGTAGACTGGTGTGGAAACCTTGACTGATTAGTGGGTCCCTGAGCTTTGATACGAGCCCAGAATAAAGGCTTAAGGTGTTGTCAAGTCTTTTTTGGCTATGTGTACTGTTTATGTTAGTGTGTACTTTTTGTTTATTTGTTTTTAAAATTTTTTCATATATACTTTTCAATGCTGTAATTTTCTAAAAAGTGTCACTTCAGCTTCTTTTCAGGATTTTAGATGTTGTATTGTTTTCTTTTGCTCATAATGTCTTGCCCCCAGGCATCTACAGGTCTGAAGTCCCCCTGTGGTTCAATGTGGAGTGCTTCCTTCCCCCTGTCTTCTACAGCTTCTGCTAATCTGAGATCCGAATTACGCCACCATTTCAGATCTGAGCTTTGAGTCAGGCAAGACAAAAATCAGTCCCTAGGGCAGGCCACAGACAGTCCAGAATGTGACAAACAAGTTCTCCTGTGCTCCTTCTGGCATAAGGGAGATAACTGGGAATTGGCTCTCTTCCTATCCTCTGCAAAGCTTTATGCTAGGGAGGGAGTCGGGCAAGGGTGAGTACAAAAGCCATGAAACTTCCAACCATTTTGAAATTCAGTTTTTCTGGAATGAACATTATCCTGGTTGCTGCAGACCTTTGACTGGTTTCCAGAGCTCCTATTAGGTTTTTTAATCAGTCTGCCATTGTCTTTATTTTTTTAATGTTTCCATGGAGAATGAGTACCTGGAGATTCCTATTCCACCATCTTTCTGATGTTTTTCTCTACTATTACTTTTTTTACAATGCTGTTGCTTCTTCTTTTTCTAGATCGTTCCCATTGTGCTATTCTTGTATTTTTTCCACTCATATTTTCTCTCAGTAATATTGAGTTCTGCTAAGTTTTCAACTATATGCCTACCAAGGACTTCCACTGTGACTTGGATTAATAAATTCAGTAGACCTGTTATTCTCAGTGTCTTCTCCGCAAGTTGAAAGAGCTCCCTACCCAACCAAGGATTAAACCAGTGTTTCAGGAGGGCATACTGAACTTGCTGGAAGACTGCCACCAAGAAGTACACTGCAAACCAAACAAGTATGTTCATGTGTATCAGGATTTTAGCCCCTACATCTTAAAATGATGTTCGTTTTTTAAATGATCTCATATAGTGTACTCTGAGATCCTTGAGAGCAGAGATCCTGTTACCTTACCCACTGGAACATGGCTGGGGCTTGCCTTAGATAAGATTCCCTAGCTGAGGGATCTGAAGATAGGATATCAGCTACCTGGGTTGTATTGGGGGAGTACCCTCAGAAGAAAGAGAACGAAGGGTGCATGATAGAGCAGGGGAAGGTGATAAGTAAGCATGTGCTCTCAGCTGGAATCTGGAGCAAAAATTGAACCACTTTCAGACAAGACAATACTAACTGCCATAAGTTAGTACAACCTGACTATTTTAAGGTCAGCTGATTGGCAATCTTAATTCCTTCTGCAACCTGAATTCCCTTTGCCATGTAATGTAATATATCCACAGTCTCAGGGATTAATATGTAGACATCTTTGGGGGCTGTTATGGACTTAATGTTTGTGCCCCTCCAAAATTCTTGTGTTGAAGTCCTAATCCCCAATGTGGTTTGAGGATAGAACCTCTGAGGAAGTACTTAGAGTTACATGAGGTCATAAGGGTGGGGCCCTGATCTGATAGGATTAGTGTCCTTGTAAGAAGAGATACTAGAGAGGTCACTTTTGCTTTCTTCTTCCCAGCATGCACATACCTAGGAAGGCCATGTGAGAACCCAGTGAGGATAAAGAGAGCCCTCCCCACAAACTGACTCAGCTGGTGCTGCCATGGCGGACTTCTAACCTCCAGAACTGTGAGAAAAAGAAAATAAATACCTGTTGTTTAAGCTACCCAGTCTGGTATTTTGGTATAGAAGCCTGAGAAGACTAACATGGAGACAATTATTAGGCCTACCACACAACAAGGAAATCTGAATAAAATATGAACTTTAGTTAATAATGATTTATCAATATTGGTTCATTAATTGTCACAAATGTACCATACAAGTGCAAGATATTAATAATATGGGAATTTAGGTGTTGGTAATAGAAACTCTCTGTGCACTTCAAGATTTTTCTCTAAATCTGA
>NW_012151951.1:4617542-4620769 GCF_000956105.1 Propithecus coquereli
AATGAGACACTGGGATGAGAAAATCCCTCCCCACCAAAAAAGTGGGAAGAGTATTGGAGAACTTGAGTTAAGTCAGTGGAGCAAAGGCATAATTCAAAATGTCCATCTGAAAGCCTTGATTGTTGTAAAAGCTTAAGAAAGAATTAAATTAGATTATAGGACCATGCTGCCAGAACCATTGGTCACACTTTCAGAGCATTCTAGCACAAAGCAGCATACCTATCAGGTCCAGCATGGACCGGTCACCAAGAAAACAAATTTTGTGTATCAGTAAAAAAAGATATTATAATCAGGACCAAAATCACAATATCATAAGCAACATATGCATCAGATTGTTTAACTTGAGAATGGACGCATGAAATAGACAATACAGAAAAGACAAGGTTCTGAATTCATACTTCCTTGTTTGGATTTTTGTGCCTAGAAAATATGAAACATCAAAAACACTGGCAGAAAAATGCCCGGACCAAACTAGGTTGATCCTACTATAAACCATGTGTAAAACTGTATTTTGGATCTTTATTCTTTCAGTAATAAATCCTCTTTCTTCAAAAGTACTGCTAGACTCATGACGACCTACTTTTTCTCCACTAGAAAAAATAAAATATATTCATTTTTACTAAGTTTCAAATGGCTAAAAGAAGTTATTAAAATAACATTTATCATGAAGGAAGTTGTGCTTTATTGTGCCAAATCAAAAAGATTAATAAATAAATAGGCGGTGTGCAAAGAAAATCATTAATGAGCAGTAAACTTTGCTTTTCATCACTAAAAGAATGCTTACTCTTCTTGTTCAATTAAATGAGGTATGTGAAGGCAGACTACGTATTATTTATTTTACACTTAAACATATGTAAATCCTCAATGAATTCTTGAATTAAAGAATATGAAAAAGTTGCTTTTGCATAAGCCTGGTTTAATTCATGCTGTATGATTCGTATATCTTTTTTTCCCACAACTCCTCTATTTGCCAATTTTACAACAGAATATGCGTTCCCCACTGCTTTCTATCAGCCCAAGCCATAGTCAAGGTACACTTAATAAAGAATACGTAAGCTTTTCACATCAGTGGAGCTATTAGGAACCAAATATTGAAGAATTGTTCTCCCCTAATGTTCTGAATAAGCCTTCCTATGGTCCCCTTCTTACTGATAGACCCAGTAGACTACTGTTCAGAATCCAAAATACCTGAGATTGCCATATTGCTAACATCACGCACAAGCTTTGCACTCAGGTGACTTGAATTCAAAATCTCAAGTGCTCTTCTAAAGTTCTTTAATCACATTTGATATCTTCTCCTCATGCCCATGAGCATCTCAGACTCTACATGGTTTAAGCTTCTTCTCATCCTGAGTTTCCTGCCTCAATAGTTCAAATAACACAGCTTAACAAATTACCCTAGTAAGAAATTTCACTCACATAGAACTCTTCCATCTCCTTAAATTCCTACATTTAATATAGATTTAGAAGCAAAATCAATGATATTTGATGACACAGCATTAGGAGCCGAAAAAAATATTAAAATGTTAACTTGCATCAATCCTTAATGAATGCTTATAAAATATGTAAAGATAGTGATAATCAAGAAAAGAGCCTAAAATGTGGGGACAAAAATCAAATGAATTCTCTAGGGAACTTCTTTTAATGGCACTATCGGAAGTTATCTAGTACAGCTATCTAGTACAGCTTTCCACTTTAGGAAGAAATGCCATTGAAAGCATTTCTCATCAGTGATCATTGCTGCTTAAAGTCTTCCAATGTAGGGGAAGTTGTTTGCTGCTTCATGAGCCGTTTTGTTCTACTAATCTAACATTTTCCTCTCTCTTATTTCATTTTCTGGTTCATATTTCATTTGGGATTTAAAATCAGAGTATAGGCTTTTCATGTTCCATAATAATATAGAGGAGGCTGGAGATTAAATTTGCATAAAATGAATAAGATCTCTGAGTTAGGACTGCCATTCTGCAAGCTTTTATAATAGAATGATTGACTCACAAAAAAAACAAACATGAAACATGCCTCTCAGTTTCAAACTTCACAGTAGGTAGGGAATGAGTAGTTAATTGCTAAAGATCAAAGACTTCCACAGAGTGATTTATTATAAAACTGTAACATCCAGTCATCATGAAGATGGCAGTTTACTCAAGGCACAGTGTACCTGTCTCTCTTTCTTTTCAGAATCCCATTCACGTTGGATTGAAACTGTCACGACGGTTCACAGGCTTTCATCTACGCCATGCCATAAGTACAGACAATGTTTGTTTGCATGATCCTCTGCCTGTTGAGAAAGGACCCATAGGCATAAAACATTCAGCATGCATTCTTCTTATACAGCTCATCAGTGGTATTTTTGCTGGTGAGGGATTAGAAAGGGTAATCATGCTTGGACTTGTTGTTATTGTTGTCACATATCATCGAATGAATGAACAGAAACTATTAGACAGATGTTGAATGGCCTGTGGGGAATCAATTGAAACATTTATTTCTCTTGACATAATTCTTTGCATCTTCTCTTGAAAACAATAGCGATGCGTTTGATTATTCTTTGTGTTCCCGGTGCCATGTTTATGTATTTTTTTTAGTGGAGAAAGCAGTTTTTGCTTTCATAATGAAAAACATAATCATATCTGCCTTCATTTTTTCCTAAAATATTAAATAGAGAAAAGCATGTCCATTTTCTTTACTCTCTATCCATGTTCACTTTCCTCCTGTACAGATTTTTGCCAATGTATTGGCTCAGGAACTTGGGAGGAACATGAATGGAAAACTGGTGACAAAGAAGTCACTTCTCTGAATGGGCAAAAAAAAAAAGTGAAGATACATCTGTATCAAAATATCACATGTACCCTATAAAGATACACAACTATTATGCACCCATAATTAGAAAAAAGAAAAAATGTGAAGATATTTGTATCCTATTTGAATGCTTACTAAAGGGTGACTTCAGCAGAAGAGGATTTTAAAAATAAAATGAAAAGAACGACACATTCTGTGGATACAAGTCAGCCTCCTTCCCCAACCACTGCTGTCGTTGCCCAAAGCACATGCTCTTGGCTTCTGTCCAAGGCTGTGCTTCCCAGGCTGTCAGAACGGCCACCCGGCAGGCTGCAACCCTTTATGAGGAATAAAGCTTTCTTTTCCAGATTTATAAACCTGCCATTCTTCAGCTGACAAGGTGAATTCCAAGATTATCTTGAAATAATTATTCTTTCTTTCTGGAAAGTCTA
>NW_012151951.1:4632154-4634578 GCF_000956105.1 Propithecus coquereli
ACATCCATTTGTAACTGCTGCTAATTGGAGTGTATTTTCAGGGCAACTTGAATCTTTGCTCCTGGGTTGCAATCCCCAAGCGAGGCCCAAATAAACTCTCTACTTATATTAATTTTGCCTTAGGTTTTTCCTTTTATGTTGACATATCTGGCATAGTCAGAAGGACTCAGAGTGACTCCACCCAACCACCTCGTGTTTCTTTCTGAAAGCAGCACTTGGTACCAGCATGAACTCTCCATCTTCTGAAGTCCCATCTGCTTTTTGGGGTGAGTTCTCCTAAATTCACACCCCCACCTTTGGTTGAAGACCTTGACTTTATTTGGGTTGTTTTTCAAACCCGCTTTTTCCTTTAACAGTGAGGGCTTCAGTCTCTGTCTTTGGGTGGGAGATTCAGAAATAGCTCTAAAGAGAACTGCTTATTTTCTGCCTCTGACTCGCAACATAGGTTGAGGTCAGAGGACTGGCAGTTAGGCATCAGTGGTTTCATTTTATATAGCATGCTTTTATGGTTGCAGCTGTTTTCTATTACTTGAAAATTCACACTTAGCCTCTCACTGGTGACTAATTCCTGTTAGTTCCTAACTGAAAAGAGTATCCCCTTTTTGCTTTTCCAGAAAGGTATAGTATGAGGGTCTGGTTCCCCCATATCTTGAGCACTCTTCTGCCACCTGCTGGTTAACGACAGTCTGAGACACATCACACATAGACCCTAAACTCATTTCCAGCCTTGGTCACTTTTGAAATGTACTAAATTATGGGAAATCAAGCTTCAAAATCTGGGCACTTTTCTTAGGAACACCAGCTGGATTTATGTATAACATTTGTGGGATGTTTCTGGGTATTATGAATACCCAGAAAAGTGGACCCACCTAACCTGGGACAGTCAAAAGCAGCAGTAACCAAAATAGGGATCATTTGAAATGTTCAAAATAATTCATTTGTGTGCACAATTGAAAAAAAAAAAAAAGCCGGTTTATGATCACACTACACCACTGCACTCCAGCCTGGGTTACAGAGCAAGACCCTGTCTCAAAACTATGAATAAACAAACAAACAAACAAATAGCTGGTTTTAGAACCAGACAAAGTGAACGGAAGATCTGCTCTATGTTTGTCCCACTAAAATCTGATACTAAGAGATTTGAAAAGATTCTTTTTTAGAGCTCTATGGTCAGAAGTCAATTTAATTAAAGGATGATATTTAGGTATAATTTTGGGGGGAACAAAAGGCTTTTCTGCTTTTTTCCTCTTTTGCAACCTGTTTTGGGGAAATTTTTTTTCAGTCAACAGGACATTGAGGCTTTAGCAGTTGAACAAATAAAAACTTTTCCCTTGTATTCTATCTGGAGAGACAGAAGTATTCTAGCCAAACTTGGCAGCTCTCACCTGTAGTCTCAGCTACTCGGGAGGCTGACGGAAAGAATCACTTGAGCCTGGGAATTCAAGACAGCAGTGTGGTATGATCGTGTCACTACACTCCAGCCTGGGTGACAGAGCAAGAGCCCCTCTCAACAAATAAGTAACGTAAAAATAATGATATTAGTTCATGATGTTAAGAAATATAATGTAGCATGTGTGCATGTGTGCAAGTGTGCATGAGTTGGGTGATACTATTGCAGATTATACCAATTTTCTGAAAGTACTGTGTTCCATTCTACAATTAATTTTTATCACTATGAAATCTCTTTATGATGCCAACTGTTTCTATCAATGGAGAAGCCCTTGTGTGTAGACCAAAAGAATTGAGACATAAGTAAGCTTGCTCTTGGCCAAAAGGTCCGTTGCTGTCTAAAGATAGACCACATTCTCATGTAATCATAAAAATTGGAGCAATGAAGTAGAATTCTGAGGCAAAATGCTAGAAGAAATAGTAAAATTATTTTTAGTTGACAACCCAGGTATTATTTCAGAGTTTGTTAATGTAATCTACTGCACACTACAAAAAGACGACAGACTAGTTTCTGATCTGTGTACATGAAATATATCTGCCTACTGCATAGTGCTTCTAGTTGTGCTGATATATTTTGTTCATTTCAATATAATATACCTACTCTCCACAATGGCTTTTCAAGCGCACTTATTTTCTTTTGTGTCCTATGTGTAAAACTCTAGATTGAGAATTCAAGCATTAGCAGTTATCCACTTTTAATCCAAAACATAAATTTGTGGTTCTGAGAAGTCATCACTGTTCTGCAGCCTCACCCCTTACCTGTAAACAGTGAAAAGACCCAAGTCCCTGCACCAAATGGTCTTTTTACATGGCTAAATAGCTCAGCTGAGGGTACGGTGTATTCAAATTTAGGGAAAGTATCTAGCATCCTTGCCAGAACTTTTAATGTAGACAAACTATTTTACAGATACAAAAATAAACTGACTGACCTAAGACTATGAGGATGAATTGGCTCTAAAACAAAAGTGGCTTGAT
>NW_012151951.1:4634628-4639567 GCF_000956105.1 Propithecus coquereli
AATTTTACACACATAATAAGTCCTCTAGCATTCCATTTAGGAGCCATAGATGATAGAAGTCTATAGAATTCCTCTTTATTCTGAATACTGAAAATTCTGGATAAAAATGTAATTCTAAAAATATTTTTAAATGCATAGGTAAACTTTCCACATGATAATGAAAAACATCAAGGCAAAGAAATAGCAAGGAAGCACAAATCCAGAGAAAAATGTGTTAAAGTTACTATTTGACCTTGGAGCATCTCTCCATTCATTTTGGCTCAGAGAGTGAGTTTTAAGGAACCTATCGAATGTTTGTATTAATACACAGATTGAAAATTTCCACATAAAATCAAGACCTCCAAAATATGACATCCGTAAAGGGGGAAGAAACCTGACCAGAAAAAAAGAAAGGGGGCTATTAATTGCCTTCTTTATCTTTGGCCAGAAGGAAAAGAAAAGGAAAAAAAAAAAATTAGTGTCCCTTGATTCCCAACTAAATTCCTAACTAAAATTTTCTAATATATGGGGTGAGTTTGGTCTAGAATTCATACTACTTGTGTTATTCAAAAAAATTTAGGAAAAAATATTTAGTTTCAAATGGTCATGTGCCGCCATTGCTCCAGGTACCTGGCAGAGACAAGCACAAATCCTCGCTGTAGAAACAAATACCCCTATATAAAACTCAAAAGATACTCACATATATAACTCCAAAGAATATTAGCTCACACACATAAACATTAAAAAAGAAAAAAAAATTACTTAAGGAAACAAGCCACCACTAGTGAAGACTCACACAATCAAACCCACAAACATTAGACTTTCAGGAATTATCGCATGTAATGTGTACAATAATTATGCTTAGCAGGTCTAAATTAATATCTGATTTTATCAATGTTATAGCAAGGAAATGAGAGACTATAGCAAGGAATAAATACTTCAAAAATAAACAAAAATAATTTCTAGGAATAAAAAGAAGACAGGTGACCTTAGAAGCACATGGATGTCATAAATAGGCTAAAACAGCTGAAAAGAGAAATGGTGAACTGGATGGTTTGCTCAGAAGAATTAACTGAGAGGACATAATAACACAGATATTTACATGCTTTGTTTTGAACATCATATTTTTGAGCTCCTATAACAAGTAGATAAATAGTTTAAAATTCATGCCATTTAAGGAAACCATTCTACTAAGTGAAGTATCACGAGAACGGAAAAACAAGCAGCACATGTACTCACCATTAAATTGGTATTAATTGATCAACACTTATGTGCACACATAGTAGTAACATTCATCGGGGGTCGGGCAGATGAGAGCGGGGAGAAGAGAATGGGTATATTCACACCTAATGGGTGTGGTGCGCACCGTCTGGGGGATGGACACACTTGAAGCTCTGACTCGGGTGGCACACAGGTAATATATGTAACCTAAACATTTGTACCCCGACAATATGCTGAAATAAAAAAAAAAATTTAAAAAAAGGAAACCAATTATAGCCAATCTGAAAAAAAAATCAACCTATTAGTCAGCTAAGGCTGCCATAACAAAATACTATGGATTGGGTGGCTTAAACAACAAAAGTTTATTTTCTCACAATTCTGGAAGCTAGAAGTCCAATATCAAAGTGCCAGCCAGGTTGGTTTCTTATGAGGCTTCTCTCCTTAATTTGCATATAGCCACCTTCTTGCTGTGTCCTCACATGGCATTTTCTCTGTGAGAACATTCTCCTGGTGTCTCTTCCTCTTCTTATAAGAACACAAGTCCTTGGATTAGGGCCCCACATTTATAACCTTATTCAACATTAATTATCCCCTTAAAGGTCCTATCTTCAAATACAGTCACATTGGAAGTTAGGTATTCAACCTACGAATTTTGAAGGACATAATTCAGTCTATAACTAAAATAATGCTATTCAAAAAAGATTTGGAGTGAACATGTCTTTTCCATGTAGTTCTATAAAACAATGTTAAGACTAATGTGTAAAAACTATAGGGAAGGAAATTTTAGTTTTTTATATAAAGAACTTTATATCAATATTCAGCAATGGTACTTTTTGATATTCCAAGTTACTTTCCACAAAAATTCTTAGTTTTTCCATTGGAATCCTTTAAGTATAGGCTACTAGATCAACAATCAATGCTACTATGGTGGAGATTCTTGTGTATCATATGGATGTGTGAATTAGAGCTAAACTTTCTTTCCAAATTTTATAGTCTAATTCTACCCCAAAACAAACTGCCTGTAGGAGGAATATTATTATTAATGAAAGTTTTTAGGCTGTGCCTGTTTTACGCAAGATTGGAAAAAAAGGCAGAGAAAGGGCATGGGACTCTGAGTTAGAATAGTTTTCATTCTGTTGTTCAATTTATTTATTTTTTTTCTATCAGCAATATACCAGAAAATAGATTCTGCAGATATTATTTCCAGGATTATTTGTATGTGACTACTTTATTTCATAATCATTTAAATGTTTTTGTTTTTTATTCCAAGTCCCTTATTTTATTGGAGTGCTACATACATTGAATATTCCACATGCAGTTTATTTTGACTCACAAAATAAATTTTCTCTAAAATTAAAAATAAAAACATACTATCGATCTGTTTGAATTTGTGTAAGCTATTGCTAGCATAACAACTCTAGCAAGGAGTAATTTATTCCAAATAATTGTGAGCAGTACAAATTTAAAATTAATTTTTTTCTCAAAAACCATGATTGTTTATTTAAGGATCATCTATTATTTTATTTAATATCTCTAGTGATTTTATATTTTTCTATATGTTAAAGTGATAGCTTTACCAGCATGTATTATGCATTCTCATATGTGTCTGAGTGTTATTTTAAAATATTTTGGCAAATCCAGAAAATATCATATATAGTCTTAGAGTTGGTCCAAGGAATATCATTGCTTCAACATTGTTAAGGACTTTTTCTAGAAACACATTTAAACTATGCACCATGTATGAAAAAAGGAATTTTCCTAGATACTCAGCCAAAATTCTTGCTTGTATTTTTTTATCAGTCATGTAAGCATAATATATTCAATTTGACCTTGACAACTTTTTACATCATCATGTAAATTTGAAAATAGTTTTCTTTTTCAGTTCCTCACTTGAGTTAAAGTCACTTCTTACAACAAACGATTTAGATATCCATGAATATCCTCTTGTTTAGTGACCGGGCTGGATTTTAGTGATGTGTTTCTCCTTCAATGAGAAGTCATAGATGATATTCTTCAGAGGGTGTAGTCTTGGATAGTGGGTAGTCACCTTGGAATAACAGTGGTTTTATCAGGATTCCATTTGACTGTCTCTCTGCTCTCTCTGTTAAGCTGCCTGCCTCTGCTGGTATCACACCCAACTTTTAGTCTCCACTAATTATGGGCTGATTCCTCTGCTGTTTCCACGATACCCTGAAGCATAAATTGCTACCACAGTCTGATCCAATTAAACACAGATCCATTGCAAAGCTGTTTCTTGAGACATGTCTTTCTTCTTCGAGGTTTTTTCTGAACACAGGAGAGGTCTTGTTGGTTGTCTCTTTACTTGGTTCGTTCTGTTAAGGTTACTGACCTAGATTTTAGCTTGTTGCTCTTAATTGCTTATCACTAAAATTGCCTTTGGGTTTTTTGTTTGTTTGTTTGTTTCGTTTTTAGCAACTTTCAGTTTTGAACATCCCCATAGTTGGTTTCAAATTAAGTCATTTACTTTAGGGAGAGCTTCAGAGCTCTGTTTTTATGCACTGCCTCTCTACCAGGGCAAACTTTTGAGCCCCTGCTGAGTGTAAGGAGAGTAACCTGATCCTGCCAGAGTGACAGGGACACACCAGCTCCTCCTCAGTGCAAGTCCTGCCCAGTGTCCCTCAGTGGGGGTTCCCTGGGGGACTAGCTGGGAGAGCAGTGGAAATTAGGGATAAAGTTCAGAACCAGTGGGTACAGGCATCCCCAAGTGCCTGTGCGTTGAGAGGGGGCATATTATGCAGGTAGGGATGGTAATTGCTAATCTTTGCGGGTTGCCTCCATGGCATGGATCATCCACCCTATGAGCAAGCTGGAGAAGAGATCATCATTCCCTCCATATTCTTGGCCTGCCATGCTTAGGGTCAAGCCCCCACCGTATTACTGAAGGTTGAGAGGATAAAGGGAGTCCCCAATATCTTAGCTTCAAATGCTAGGAATTCAGCCTTTACAACTTGGAGCTGAGAGGGGTAAAAAAATGCTGGTGAAAAAAGAAAAATAGCTCAGAACTCCTGAGCTATGTGAGATACATAGGCCCAGAGAGACATGAGTATGGGACTTCAGTCACGCCCACCCCACGCCAGCACCCATGCAATTGTTTAAAGTTCTTTTGTTCTTGCCTAGATGCCTCATATGTTATGTTCTCTAAAATTGTTCCTGGCATTTGTGATAAAAAGCAACAATGTAAAGCCAATCAATAATTTATTGTATTTTAATGTAAATTCTTGAGAAATAACTCAAGAACTAACTCTTCTTCTCCTTTAAACATCCATTTGTAACTGCTGCTAATTGGAGTGTATTTTCAGGGCAACTTGAATCTTTGCTCCTGGGTTGCAATCCCCAAGCGAGGCCCAAATAAACTCTCTACTTATATTAATTTTGCCTTAGGTTTTTCCTTTTATGTTGACATATCTGGCATAGTCAGAAGGACTCAGAGTGACTCCACCCAACCACCTCGTGTTTCTTTCTGAAAGCAGCACTTGGTACCAGCATGAACTCTCCATCTTCTGAAGTCCCATCTGCTTTTTGGGGTGAGTTCTCCTAAATTCACACCCCCACCTTTGGTTGAAGACCTTGACTTTATTTGGGTTGTTTTTCAAACCCGCTTTTTCCTTTAACAGTGAGGGCTTCAGTCTCTGTCTTTGGGTGGGAGATTCAGAAATAGCTCTAAAGAGAACTGCTTATTTTCTGCCTCTGACTCGCAACATAGGTTGAGGTCAGAGGA
>NW_012151951.1:4650807-4651260 GCF_000956105.1 Propithecus coquereli
CTCTCCAAACCAGTCAAAATCCACTTACAAAACACTCACAGCTACCATTATACTTAATACTAAAAGATTAAATTTTTTACCCTTGAGATTAGGCAAAGGGTAAGTGTGTACTCCCTCACTACTTTTATTCGATATTGATGTGGAAGTTCTAGTCAGGAAAATAGGCAAAATAAAGAAGGCAGGGAGGTAGGAAGGGATAATGAAAGGAGAAAAGAAGAAAAAATAATTGAAAGACATCACATTGGAAAGGAAAAAATAAAACTATGTTCATTCACAGATGACATAATCAAACCCACAGCCAACATCATACTGAATGGGGAAAAATTGAAAACATTCCCACTTAGAACTAGAACCAGACAAGGTTGCCCTCTATCACCACTTCTATTCACCATAGTGCTGGAAGTCCTAGTGAGAGCAATAAGATAAGAGAAGCAATTCAAGGGCATCCAAATG
>NW_012151951.1:4651310-4651734 GCF_000956105.1 Propithecus coquereli
CATACACTGCTGGTGGGACTGCAAACTAATACAACCTCTGTGGAAAGCAACATGGAGATACCTCAAAGAGCTACAAGTAGAACTACTATTTGATCCAGCAATCCCATTATTGGGCATCTACCCAAAAGAACAAAAGACATTATAGAAAAAAGACATGCACACTAGAATGTTTATAGTAGCACAATTCAAAATTGCCAAGATGTGGAAACAACCCAAGTGCCCATCAATAAATGAGTGGATTAATAAAATGTGGTATATGGATACCATGGAGTTCTACTTAGCCACAAAAAGCAATGGTGATCTAGCACCTCTTGTATTATCCTGCGTAAAGCTGGAATCCATTCTACTAAGTGAAGTATCTCAAGAATGGAAAAACAAGCACAACATGTACTCACCATCGAACTGGTTTTAACTGATCAACACT
>NW_012151951.1:4651784-4652309 GCF_000956105.1 Propithecus coquereli
GAAAATCTTTGACCATATCCAGTATCTATTAATGATAAAAACTCCAATAAAAAATTAGAAGTAGATTGGAACTCTCCAAACCAGTTCAAAATCCACTTACAAAATACTTACAGCTACCATTATACTTAATACTAAAAGATTCAATTTTTTACCCTTAAGATTAGGCAAAGGGTAAGTGTGTACTCCCTCACTACTTTTACTCGATATTGATGTGGAAGTTCTAGTCAGGTAAATAGGCAAAATAAAGAAGGCAGGGAGGTAGGAAGGGAGAATGGAAGGAGAAAAGAAGAAAAAATAATTGAAAGACGTCACATTGGAAAGGAAAAAATAAAACTATCTTCATTCACAGATGACATAATCAAACCCACAGCTAACATCATACTGAATGGGGAAAAATTGAAAGCATTCCCACTTAGAACTGGAACCAGAAAAGGTTGCCCTCTATCACCACTTCTATTCACCATAGTGCTGGAAGTCCTAGTGAGAGCAATAAGATAAGAGAAGCAATTCAAGGGCATCCAAATG
>NW_012151951.1:4652359-4653155 GCF_000956105.1 Propithecus coquereli
TCCTAGTGAGAGCAATAAGATAAGAGAAGCAATTCAAGGGCATCCAAATGGGGGCAGAAGAGGTCAAACTATTGCTCTTTGCTGATGAAATGATCTTATATCTATAAAACCCCAGAGATTCTGCCATGAGACTATTGGAATTGACAAACAAATTCAGCAAAGTCTCAGGTTACAAAATCAATGTACAGCAATCAGTGGCATTCCTATATGCCAACAACAGTCAAACTGAGAAGACTCCATACCCTTCACAATACTCAATACCCTTCACAATACTCAAAGACTCGATACCCTTCACAATAGCAACAAAGAAAATAAATACCTAGGAATATATTTAGCTAAGGAGGTAAAAGACCTCTATAGGGAGAACTATGAAACACTGAGTAAGGAAATAGCACAGGACATAAACGGGTGGAAAACCATGCCACGCTCATGAGTTGGCAGAACCGACATTGTTAAAATGCCTGTACTACCCAAAGTAATCTACAGATTCAGTACAATCCCTATTAAAATACCAACATCATTTTTCACAGATCTAGAAAAAATAATTCTACACTTCATATGGAACCAGAGAAGACCCCGTATAGGAAAAGCAATCTTAACCAAAAAGAACAAATTGGGACACATGAATTTACCAGACTCAAGCTATACTACAGGGCTATAGTAACTAAAACAGCATGATATTGGCACAAGAACAGAGACATAGATTAATGGAACAGAACTGAGAATCCAGATATAAAACCATCCTCATATAGCCATCTACTCTTTGACAAAGCAGACAAAAACGTACACTGGGGAA
>NW_012151951.1:4654857-4655425 GCF_000956105.1 Propithecus coquereli
ATTACACACAAACAGGCCTTAAAAGTTATTTTGAACAACTACCCTTGGCCTATTTTTATTACATACAGGCATCAAGTTTAGTAAAACTTCCTATTTTTAGAGTTATTTGGACTTGCTCCAAAGTAGTATTGATCCTAAAGAAATATTAATTTTGTTTTCATTAGTAATCTCCTATTGGGGGTTGCAATCTTCTTTCTAAATTGCTTAAACTATATCTTTTTTGTTCTCATTTTACAGATTCTACTCTCAACTCAGTTACCCTGACTACTCCAAAATAGATGATCTTCAGCTTCCATTTGACCTTCAACTCACATTGTCTTTTTCTTATGACTACAAATAACATTCTGATTTCATCTGTTCTTTCATGGAATCTTGAATGTCACGTTTTCATTAATTACAGAGTGTAGTTTTGCAGTTGTCTAACAAACATGTAAAAACAGTCTCTGGGGTTCCATCTTCAAGAAACATGGGAAGAAGATTATAAGAAATGGTAATGCAATGATTTTTCTGTGTCATCTTGACTTAGAATTACATAACTACAGTTTCAAATTGTGTCAGCGAAGACATA
>NW_012151951.1:4657519-4660630 GCF_000956105.1 Propithecus coquereli
GTTTTTTTTCTCTCTCTCTAAACTCTCAAACCAAAGACAGCAAAAAAACTTGCCATGTTTCTTTAATGTCCAGGCTGAAATTTTATATCACACCATTCCCATAAGTGCAGGAGTCAATTCAAAGCACAGCAGTTGACACACATACGTGGGCACATGTGTAAAGGTGCAGGCAGGGTTATTCACATAAATGCACCTAAATGGTTATTCACATAAATGGTTATTCACATAAAGAAAGATATAGAGTGTCTTTTATGTCTGTTGTAGATATGCCCAAGCCACAAACTTAGCCTTCTCAGACTGTAACATAGGCCTGTGCTCAGTACTATATAAGAGACACAATGAAATTAAAAAGATCAAGATAGATGTCTTACTCCTTAATCTTTTAGCATATTCTTACCTGTACTTAGCTGTAATTGTTGCAGTAAGAGACAGAGATTTTTCTTTGTATAGAGTCATGAAGTCCTCCTCTGTGCAACCCTATTTGTCTCTCATTTAATAAGTTACTTCCTACTTCAGCCCCAATGGGTTTACCCTATGAAAACAAATACCCTGCTATGGTCTGAATGTTCCTCCACATTTATATGTTGAAACTTAATAGTGAGGACTGCACTCTGATCTTTTTCTTTTCCCAAAAAATTCCTTTCTAAGAGGGCCTGGTGAGTCAACAAATGATAAAATCTCAATAAACAGGTTTTTAGGATGTGGTTTACTTCCCAACCTGTTTCTGGTATAGCATCACGTAAAGGATGGAAGGCCTTTATCTTACCTCAAGCATTCCTTTCCACTGACTCTTGGTCTTTGGACAAAGCCTAACTCTTTCAGCCAATTGTCAAGTAAACAATCCCTAAATCCACCTATGACGTGTAAGCCTCCACTTTGAGACGTCCCATCTTTTTGGACCAAACCAACGTATGCCTTCCATGTATTGATTTATGACTTCACCTGTAATCCCTGTCTCCCCAAAATGTATAAAAACCAACTGTAACCCAGCCACAGCAACTCCACTTGCTCAAGGCTTCTTGGGTATGGCTCCAAGCCATAGTCCTCAAATTTCGCTCAGAATACACCTCCTTAAATTATTTTACACATTTCGTCTTCTTTTCATTGACAATAGCCAATGTGATCGTATTGATAGGTAGGGCTTTTAGGAAGTAATTAAGTTATGAGGGCCCTCATGAATGGGATTAAGGGCCTTATAAAAGGGCTTAAGAAAGTGAGTTCATTCCTTTTTGCCCTTCTGTCTTTGCCATGTGAGGACACAGCATCTGTCCTCTCTGAAGGACACAGCAACCTTGGAAACTGAAAGAGCAGCCCTCAGCAGACAACAAACCTGCTGGCACCTTGATCTAGTACTTCTCAGCCTTCAGAACTGTGAGAAATAAAATTCTGTTCTATCTGTATTACTCAGTCCCTGGTATTTTGTTACAGCAGTACATCTTTCAACTGATAAATGTGGAATTTGCTTTAAAGTGTTATCTGGGTGAGCAGAATGGACAGAATGCCAAGTGTTCTCTCAGGGCCCCTAAGCCAGATCTCTTGGTAAAAAGGGCCAATGAACTGACCTCCTCAGGCCAACTGAAAGTCTATAGAGGGGAAGAGTGAAGCAGCATAGGTCAAGGATACTTGGACATGAGGGAAGCTTTCTCTCCCCCTTCCCATCCTCTCTGTCTTGCTTTCGTTTTTCCATTTTTTTTTCCCTCCCCTTGTGATATTACCATGTCTTTTCCTGGGGAAAGGAAAAGAATGGATTACAGACCTGCTATTAATTATTTCTCTTCCAATCAGTATCAAATTATGACCATGATTGTAAAATCAAGGGAAAAAAATGTGAAACCATTTGTGAATAAATAATTCTATTGTCAGAAGAAGAGACCTTCTTCAGTTCTCATAGCTTTCCCAGACAAAGAGTAAGTGGGCTTAGGACTTTTATGTTTGTCTATTTATTTACTAAATATTTATTTAGCACCTACTTAGGGTCTGACACATTTAAAGATGCCTTACTCTCTAACATACATGAAATAATGAAATGGAAATTACAGAATTTCAAGCATCAGAGATGGTTCAATTACAATGTCAGTGCAGGAAATTCCCTTGCTGCACTTTACAAATGTTAATTCACTTAATCTTCTCTTTCTCTGTCTCTCTCTCTCTCTCTCTCTCTCTCTCTCTCACACACACACACACACACGCGCACACACACACACACACACACACACACACACACAAGATTGGTTCTGTTATTTACTTCATTTTACAGAGCCATAAATGAGGGTGTAGAATCCAAAAATAACTGCCAATATCATACAGCTTGTAAATGGTGGAGATGTGATATAAACAGTCTGCCTCTGGTATTTGTGCACTTAATTATTATGCTGTGCTTGATTGATATTCATGTATTAATGTAAGCAATATATAAGAATTTTTACCTCAATGGAATAATTTAATAATATAAGAAAAAGATACCATTAAACAAAAGAGGGGAGGAACCCAAATACTCGAATGCCTTTTTAGATGATAATTCCTGTTTGTGTCTGGTCCACCTGGGTAGGTATTATACACCATTTTACTCATGTAGAACCAAAAGCCCAGACAGATTTAGATTTGGAAGTTTAGTCAGGACTTGACATCTTTTCAACCCAGTGCTTCATATGAAATTCTTCTGAAATGAAAACAGTTTAGACATTAGGTCCACAAAAGATAAGAACAATCTCGCAAAGAGAACTTAAATGAAAAAGTAAAAATTTTAGGAGATAGCTATTTCTTGACTGTGAAACCATCATCTGTCATTCAGTCTAACCAGATAGTATCTTTTTTAGCGATGACACAATAATAGTTTATCTATACTCTGAAACCTTCTGGAATCATAAGCTGGGCATTTTCTTTGCAGAGGCCCTGGTTCAGGAATGCTCATTTCCTCTTGTTAAAAAAAGGATCTGCTACCTTATCAATTCATATCAAGACTCAACTTTTTGCCTCCACCTATCTTAACAAGTGACTCAAAGCAATTTCCTAAACCTTATGTGCATTTTAGGTTTCATTAGTACAAAGTAATTTTTAAATCCCAAAATTAAATTTCTCTATAAGCCATAAGTTATAGAAATATTTTAATTA
>NW_012151951.1:4660680-4661202 GCF_000956105.1 Propithecus coquereli
TTTGTATGCAACAACAACATCCTGCACTCAAGGGAACTTTCAAGTAAGGTGTATGAATATATGCGAGCAGAAAAGGAGAGATTTAAATATCACCCCGATATGCCGAGAAGAAAATATGACATGACAATGTTAATACAGCGTGAGAGTTTAGACAGCATGGTGAATGACTTTCTTTCTTTATGAATATCTGTCAACAGACATGCAGACCACTGATCATGCTCTCTGTGCAGATTTAAATCTCAACAAAATGGAAGAGTAAATCAGCAGTGTGATTTATATACACTTTTTGAAAACAAAACTGCCTACAAGAAGTCAGTTTGGAGTTATTTACAAAGTTTTGGCTTTTACTTTTTCCTCAGCAACCATACTCAGAGAGTGACTTTCACTAGAACTTAATGTAATCACACACCCGTTAAAAGAGAACACTAGTTGAAGCTTAAGGCCTCCTTAGAATTTTAATACTTATAAAACTCTCTGTAAGTAGTAACTATAAAGTCTATTTTTTCTCAATTAGTTGATCAT
>NW_012151951.1:4662614-4665457 GCF_000956105.1 Propithecus coquereli
ATAAGATGTTTGCATTCCACCTAAAAAAATCTAAATTCTGTGTAGGTAATTGAGAGACAGGCACTGTGTACACTATTATACAGTTATCTTCCTATATATTTATCTAAAGTGTCATTATTTTGTTTTATTTGTCCCTTGAAGAGTTCGTTAATGCCAGTGCAAATGGCTTTCACATCAACCTGTGGAATTCATCTCCAAATAGCAGGGCTTTCTAGGACAGAACTCATAAATGAAAATTGATACTGTTCCAGTTTATGAAGTGGTACTCTTTCGTTACAGTTCTCGTTAAGCACGGCAACCCACAGGCTGCGGGGCACTGAAGATTATCCTTTTGCTTCTTCTGCGTGGTGAAAACATTCTTACATTGACTAGATTAAACACTTTGTTTCCTGTTTCTATGTTTAAATTCTTTATCTCTGATATATACCTGCTTATCAAATTTTGGGGATTTCCCTTACATTAAAATCTTAGTTATTGCTTTTCTCCTTTGGTAATTGACAGAAGCCCTCAGAGCTCTCTAAGCTCAAATTTACATTACAGCGAACTAAAAATTTCCCACTGTTTCCTTTAGAAGTAGGCATTTTAAGTGTCAAATGAAAATATGGGCTATCATTCTAAAATAGATGTTTTAGAAAATCTAGACAATCATCAGAAATTCTCCCACAGAGGCAGAAATGAGACAAATTAAACCTTCATTGAGATGAAACCCAGGAGACTTAGCCTGCCTACAGAAACCAAATAGAAGCATAGGAGATTTATGAGGAAAGCTGTTGTATTAATACTAGTGAAAGGCACTGGGGACTATCTTTTTGATCTGGTTTTTAATCATTCCAAATCCATACTTGGATTTTTTTTCTACTAATGTAACAAAAGTATGTCCCTGTTTGATCATAATTCAGGAGAGAGTCAGGCTTGACATCCCTATTTTTCAAGCTTCCTGGTGTAGAAAGGAATTAAAATATTAAACACTTGCAAAAGTTTGAATATAAGGTATACCCCCAGCTTTCAGTCTGCATTCTTTTTCTTAGCATGGGAAGAAGCAAGTCACTGTAATTATTTCATATGTTGTGAACATTTCTCTACTGTCCTGTCCAGGCTGTTTGCTTTCTTTGGGAGTGTTTTCCAGTTGTCCTTAAATTCATTGCTATAGCCATGTGTAAAGATCGATTTGGACGAGGTTGGAAGCTTAAGGGAACACATACTATTAATATGAATTCAACTTCAGGACTATCCTAAGAGAAAAGAAGAGGCAAGAAAACATCCCCAAGCCCATATTTAAGAAATCTTATGAAGTTGCTTTTGCTAGAAGTAAGAGTTAGGTTGAAATGCCATAAAGTGTTATATGATAGTGGAACTTTGTACAGAGAACCAAGAATAGTTAAATTCTGCCCTGATCCAATCAGTTCTCCTACCTGCCAGGTTTTCCAGATAATGTGTGTATATGCGTCTGTGGGTATATGAAATAATTGAAAACACAGTCAAGTAAATCTTTATATTAATTGGTGATTTGGTCACAAGGCCCAGTATAGAACTCCTGTAGAGTGTTGTTTTTCGTTTTTCGTTTTTTTTCTCTCTCTCTAAACTCTCAAACCAAAGACAGCAAAAAAACTTGCCATGTTTCTTTAATGTCCAGGCTGAAATTTTATATCACACCATTCCCATAAGTGCAGGAGTCAATTCAAAGCACAGCAGTTGACACACATACGTGGGCACATGTGTAAAGGTGCAGGCAGGGTTATTCACATAAATGCACCTAAATGGTTATTCACATAAATGGTTATTCACATAAAGAAAGATATAGAGTGTCTTTTATGTCTGTTGTAGATATGCCCAAGCCACAAACTTAGCCTTCTCAGACTGTAACATAGGCCTGTGCTCAGTACTATATAAGAGACACAATGAAATTAAAAAGATCAAGATAGATGTCTTACTCCTTAATCTTTTAGCATATTCTTACCTGTACTTAGCTGTAATTGTTGCAGTAAGAGACAGAGATTTTTCTTTGTATAGAGTCATGAAGTCCTCCTCTGTGCAACCCTATTTGTCTCTCATTTAATAAGTTACTTCCTACTTCAGCCCCAATGGGTTTACCCTATGAAAACAAATACCCTGCTATGGTCTGAATGTTCCTCCACATTTATATGTTGAAACTTAATAGTGAGGACTGCACTCTGATCTTTTTCTTTTCCCAAAAAATTCCTTTCTAAGAGGGCCTGGTGAGTCAACAAATGATAAAATCTCAATAAACAGGTTTTTAGGATGTGGTTTACTTCCCAACCTGTTTCTGGTATAGCATCACGTAAAGGATGGAAGGCCTTTATCTTACCTCAAGCATTCCTTTCCACTGACTCTTGGTCTTTGGACAAAGCCTAACTCTTTCAGCCAATTGTCAAGTAAACAATCCCTAAATCCACCTATGACGTGTAAGCCTCCACTTTGAGACGTCCCATCTTTTTGGACCAAACCAACGTATGCCTTCCATGTATTGATTTATGACTTCACCTGTAATCCCTGTCTCCCCAAAATGTATAAAAACCAACTGTAACCCAGCCACAGCAACTCCACTTGCTCAAGGCTTCTTGGGTATGGCTCCAAGCCATAGTCCTCAAATTTCGCTCAGAATACACCTCCTTAAATTATTTTACACATTTCGTCTTCTTTTCATTGACAATAGCCAATGTGATCGTATTGATAGGTAGGGCTTTTAGGAAGTAATTAAGTTATGAGGGCCCTCATGAATGGGATTAAGGGCCTTATAAAAGGGCTTAAGAAAGTGAGTTCATTCCTTTTTGCCCTTCTGTCTTTGCCATGTGAGGACACAGCATCTGTCCTCTCTGAAGGAC
>NW_012151951.1:4665507-4667339 GCF_000956105.1 Propithecus coquereli
ATACATATACCACATTTTATTAATCCACTGATGTATTGATGGGCACTTGGGTTGTTTCCACATCTTTGTAATTATGAATTGTGCTGCCATAAACATTCAAGTGCATATGTCTTTATTATAAAATAATAAAGTTATTATAAAATAACTTTTTTTCCTTTGAGTAGATGCCTAGTAATGGGATTGCTGGATCATATGGTAGTTCTATTTTTAGTTCTTTGAAATATCTCCGAATTACTTTCCACAGAGATTGTACTAATTTGCAGCCTTACCAGCAATGTATGAGTGGTCCCATCTCTCCACATACATGCCAGCATTTGTTATTTTGGGACTTTTTGATAAAAGCCATTCTCACTGGAGTTAAGTGATATCTCATTGTGATTTTGATTTGCATTTCCCTGATGATTAGAGATATTGAGCATTTTTCCATATGTTTGCTGGCCATTATTCTGTCTTCTTTTGAAAAGTTTCTGTTTACATCCTTTGCCCACTTTTTAATGGGGTTGTTTGATTTTTTTTTTCTTGTTAAATTTCTTAAGCTCTATATAGATTCCAGCTATCAGCCCTTTATCAGATGTGTAGCATGTGAATATTTTCTCCCATTCTGTAGGTTGTCTGTTTGCTCTAATAACAGTTTCTTTGGCTGTGCAGAAGCTTTTTAATTTGATCAGGTCCCATTTATTTAATTTCGTTACTGCTGTGATTGTTTTGGGGGTCTTCTTCATAAATTCTTTGCCTAGGCTAATGCCTATAAGAGTTTTTCCAACATTTTCTTCTAGAATTCTTAAGGTTTCATGTCTTAGGTTTAAGTCTGTTATCCATCATGCGTTGATTTTTGTGAGAGGTAAGAAGTGCGGATCCATGTGGCTGCATGTGGCTATCCAATTTTCCCAGCACCATTTATTGAATAGGGATTGTTTTCCCCAGTATATTTTTGTCTGCTTTGTCAAAGATTAGATGACATATGAGGATGGTTTTATGTCTGGGTTCTCAGTCCTGTTCCAAAGGTCTATAACTCTGTTCTTGTGCCAGTACCATGCTGTTTTGGTTATTATAGCCTTGTAGTAGAGCTTGAAGTCTGGTAGATTGATGCCTCCCAATTTGTTCTTTTTGCTTAAGATTACTTTTGCTATATGAGGTCTTCTCTGGTTCCATACAAAGCATAGAATTATTTTTTCTAGATCTGGGAAAAATACTGATAGTATTTTGATAGCGATTACATTGATTCTCTAGGTCACTTTAAGGAGTATAGACATTTTAACAATAGTGATTCTGCCAATTCACGAGCATGGTATGGTTTTCCATCTGTTCACATCTTCTACAATTTCTTTTCTCAGTTTTTTGTAGTTCTCCCTATATAGATCTCTCCCTAGCTAAATACAGTCCTAAATATTTAGTTTTCTTTGAAAGGTGTTGCATCTTTGATTTCATTTTCAATGAGACTTATCTATTTTAAACCAACAGTCAACAGAATACTTAACAGTTAAACACAATCACTTTCTCTTTAAAATCAAAAACAAGACTGGCTGTAATCACAGTTTTTCAAATGTTATCCAGGAAATATTGGTCAATACAGTAAAACATAAGGATAAATAAAAGGAAAAGAAGAAAAGACAATCAATTAAGAAGAAAAATATCATTAAACATTTTTAAAACCAAGATCATTAGCTGAACTAATTAAAGTTCTCTAAGTTTATAAACTAAAGAATAATAATATACCATTCAAAAACTTTCCTTTTTACCATCAATAATTATTTAGAAAACATAAAGTAAATATTTCAATTGTAGTAGCATTAAAATATATAAAATATCCTAGAATAAAGTAATCAAGGTAT
>NW_012151951.1:4667389-4668450 GCF_000956105.1 Propithecus coquereli
TTGTTTACCCCAGACTGCCACTTAAAATCAAATGTTATCATATTTTATTATTCCCTCTGTTCTAACACACCACAATGTTCTGTATCTCTGTGCCTTTGCTCATGTTCCTCTAATCAAGATCACTGCAGTAGACACTTCTGGAGCTCCACTCAGATCTCCTTTATTTGGCTGAGGTGCAGTCATCCCCAGCTGCTACTAGGCCTGAAAGTAATGGCTTACACCCGAGGCTTTCTCCAAAGAATTGCTTTGGCTATTAACAGATGCCAGGAGACTTTATACTCAAGAGCTCCCCACGGATGAGTCAAGGCTAGACTATAGTTGAGACTCACTACCTGAGGAGTTTCTTTCTCTTCCCTTTTCTACTCCCTTCCCTTACAGGTTTTTCCTGAGAAGCAATCCATTAATAAATTATATATAAAAGCTGAGTGCTATCCTCCAAGACTGAAAACATTATGTCTACTCATATCACTTTTACTCTACATTGAAATAGAAGACCTAGTCAATGTTATAAGGCAAGCAAAGGAAATAAAAGGTATACATATTGGAGAGGAGAAAGTAACTGTCTTTAATCACAAAGGACATGATTGTTTTATAAAGAAAATCCTAACACATAGAAAAAAGCTACTGGAATGAACAAATGAGTTTGGCAAAGTCACAGCATATGAGGTTGATATAAAAAATTCAATGGTGTCTCTATATTGCAACAATAAAGAAATGGAAATTGGAATTGAAAAAAATACCATTTACACTAGCAAATGAAAATATGAAACATTTAGGAACGAATTTAACAACATACATGTAAGATCTGTAAATGAAAACCACAAAACATTGCAAATAAATAAAGACAAAAAATAGTGATAAGTAGCATGCTCATTAATCAGAAAACTCAGTATTGTTAAGATGGAAATTCTCCCCAAATTGAACTATAGATTCAATATAATTCCTATCAAAGTCCTGATAGGTTTATTTTTTGTAGAACTTGAACAGCTTTTGTTTAAATTTATATGCAAATGGAAGGAACTGCAATGGCCAAAATAACCTTGAAAAAGCAAAGTTAAAGT
>NW_012151951.1:4669525-4672611 GCF_000956105.1 Propithecus coquereli
AGCCAAAAAATTTGGATGGGCCAGGCACAGTGGCTCACACCTATAATCCTTGCACTTTGGAAGGCCAAGGTGGAGGTGGGAGGACTGCTTGAGGCCAGGAATTCAAGACCGGCCTGGGCAACAAAGCAAGAACCCTGTTTCTAGAAAAAGAAAAAAAGAGCCTGGTGTGGTGGCGCAGCCTGTAGTCCCAGCTACTCGGAGAGAGACTTTGTCTCAAAAAAAAAAAAAAGAAAAGAAAAGAAAAAGAAAAAAACTTGGACAATATCAAATATTGCAGAAACTCTTTTTCTCATACATTGCTGGTTAGAATATAAAATAGCACATCCTCTTTGGTAAAACAACTTAGCAGTTTTCTTGTTTCTTACAGAGTTAAATATATACTTCCCACGTGACCAAGAAATCTTAATCCTAGACATTTATCCAATAAAAATAAAAACCTATGCCCACACAAAAATGTGTACTCAAAGGTTGAAATCAGCTTCAGTGATAATAGCCAAATACTGGAAACAACTCAAATATCCATCAACTTGTGAATGGATAAATAAATTGAGGTATACTTTTTATGATGAAATCCTACTAAGCAATAAAAAGAATCAAGTTGTTGTGTGCACACAACAACATAGATCAATATCCAATGCATTATGCTAAGTGAACAAAACCAAACACAAAGAACTACATACTTTATAATTCCATTTATATAAAATTCTAGAGAAAGGAAAAGTTATTTACGGACATAGTATATCGGTGATTGATGAAGGTGAGAGGTTAGAGAGATGATGTAGTGCAAAAAGGCGTAAGTTAAATTTTTGAGGTAGTAGAAATATTCTACACGTGATACATGGCTATAGGTATTTTTAGTATGTATACATATATTTAAAAATCATCAAGTCACACATTTAAAATTGGTAAATATTATTTTGTGTAAATTCTGCATCACTAAAGTTTATTTTTTTAATTGATTAAACAATTGCCATCAATTGAAATCACTTTTGCGCATAAGATAACCTATTACTAGTCTCATCACAGAACCAAATGATATTTTATTGCTATTTAAATATTTTTATTTTTGTTCTTACCATCCTCTGATTATTTTTCCCTACTTTTGCCATCATTGAATTAGAGAAAGGATGAATGTCTTTCTTTCACAGTAGTGGTGATATCTTTTCATATTCCATCATTTTCAAGGAGTCACTTTTGTGATTAAAGGTGTTTACACATTTGAATTATTAGGAAGTTGTGTGTAGTGCTTTTGTGCCCCAGCTCTTAACCAAAATGTCTCTGTTCAAATAGTCTATTACTGTCTGCATGATCTGGAAAGATTTTGAGTCTCATCCTTTGTAAAATGAAAAATAACAATACTTATTTCATTATCATGGAGATTAAATGAGTTAGGAAGGAGAGTAAATGAATGAAAAATCCACAAGTGAAAACACGCTCATTAGCAGAACAGAGAAATCATAGCTTTCATGTTCACTAAAAAAGCAGGAAAGACAATGGTTCACAAGTAGAGCCAAATACTTGTGAAATAGACACAGGATTTATTTTTCAAAGTTTAAGAGAAAAGAGAATAAATAGATCCCTATATCAAACCCAGTTTCGTTTAAACAGACCAGATGACAACACTTATAAATGATATATAAGTGATATCCACATTTATGAAGAAATAAACGGGGTTCTGAGCACACTAATGCCAATTTGAGGACCATTTCCCACCTAGCTGGTTGGGCAGGAAAGATACAAATGCATGCTTACAATACTTTTTAGGTAGAAAGCTCAGTATTCAAGAGGGGTTGCTCACCTTTGTAATTACTTCTTATGGTGAGCTAACTTTTGAGAAAGTAATAATAAGTCAGTAATAATAATGGCTTAAATTTACTGAACTCTTCTTATTGGCACAATTACCAACCCTGTAAAGGACATCCAATAAGAACCCCCAATTCTGAGGAAACTGAGGCACAGAGATGTTAATAAGTACATGCAAGATCACACCATCATTGAGTAGTTTAGCAGTGAATTGATCATAAGTGAATGAGCAACTGAATTCTGACAAGTAACCATTATGCCATTTGTCCTCCTAAGTTATACATACTGTAATAAATATCTCAGTATAATGCTGCCCTGAATCTCCTCTCACTTAAACCATAGCAATATACTTCATAAATCCCTGACTCATTGAATTAATTCTATCCACTGTGTTCAAATTTTCATCCAATACAGCTTCATAATGCCAAATTTTAGGTGAAAATGTTAATGGATCCCAATTTAACAATCCAAAATAAAGTAACTCCTAATATTGATCCATTTCCCAGAAATACCCTCATTTTCTCCCATTTCTGACTTGGATCAAATGTTTCCTGTGCATAAGGTGGAAATCCAAGTGAAGATGACATCAAGCTAACTTTCCGTAATTTGCTTCTCCCAATTTTTAATTAAAATATTTATGGAGACTTAAAAAAACGGTATTTTCACTAGCATAACAGCCATCAACACTAACAAAAACAGAAAAACTCCATTGCAAAGCTTTGGAAGTAATTTCCAATCATATCAAGACAAACTGAGAAATTTACTTGACTTTGTTTCATTTCTCTCAAGTTTCTAAATTTTCTGAATGTGATTTATCAATTTGTTGCCCAGAAATTCTTATTGAAGTAATTATAATAGAAAAATTGAAATCTATCAAATAAGTTTTCTCAACAAAGCTCTTTGAACTCAAATATTTTAAGGGTGATCTTTTTAAACTTATAAATTTTTAACTTTCCTGACATAAAAAAATATAACCTCTAAAGTAAAGGAATAAATAGAAAACTCAATAATTCATGTCCTGGATATAGTATAATCTTAATGTCAAAACCTGAAAAGATGATCACAAAATAAATATTTTTTACTTATACATAGATGAAAGTACTATATAAAAAAGAATTAGAGAGAAATCAACAAAATAATTTCCAACTAGTAAATAGGGTTTATCTTAGAAATGAATAGATATTTCAATGTTATAAAATATATTAATATGGAATAGCATATCAAGAAAAAGTATGTTGAATTGACATTAGGAAAGCATTCAACACCCATATTAACCCAAAAGA
>NW_012151951.1:4675171-4691363 GCF_000956105.1 Propithecus coquereli
AAGGGTTGGTAGAGTTGATGTTCTCAATAATCTGTTAATCATGAACAATATACTCTGAAACATATTTTAAAGAAATATGACAAAGGATTACTACTCTAATCGATAATGAAATCATACAATCAGAAAAAATATTCTAGTCCATAGTTACAAACTCCAATACATGGTCAAATTAAATTAAACAGAGGATCTAAAAAAAGGAATGTGTCTATGTAATAAATTATTAGAAAAGTGTTTAATCTTTCAAATCAATGAAATGCATAATTTTTAAAAATGAAATTTTATTTCTTAACCTAATCATAAAATGTTCATAATGAAAGTAAAAATATCAAACAAAAGTAAGAACACATTCAAACATTCATATACTCAGGTAGTATTGTACATTTTCACAATCTATACAGAAAGCTATTTGCTCATATTTACCAGATATTTTCAAATTGTTGATGCCTTTCACATAGTAATACAACTGACAGAAATCTGTCCTAAGAGACTAATCTGACTAGCCATTGAGGCATTATTTATAACAAGAAAAATACTGGAGACATCAAAATGTGCAACAATAAAAGATTAAGTAAAACATAACGTATCTGCATGAAACAGTATCATACAACTGGTAAATATTGCTATCTATATTCTTTAAGGATGTGGAGAAATACTTAGGGTGAAACATTAAGTGGTAAAATCAAGTTATGCAACACATACACAGAATGATCCACCTATAAAAACCAATATAAATGAAAGGAAGGAAATGATATTTACTGTGGTTATTTCTCTGTTATGAGATAATGAACAATTTTCATTCTTCTCTATACTGTTGTAGTTTTGACTTTTTTTAAAGCTAGGCAAACATCAAAAATAAGTAATACATACTTTTTGAATAATTCTAACCATGGTTCACTATAGAACTCAAATTCTCCTACTCTGTAAAGACTTCCTCTGGTAGAATGAATGATTTCTTTGGCTAGAAGCATCTCTCAGTCCTCTAAACCCTAATAATATTATGCTTATAAATGTTATGTTTTGCTGATTGAATTTTCCTTGTATAGTATTGTATATGTGCGTATCTGTGCTGTGCATAAAATTAAAAACCACCTGAAGACAAACCTATCACAGTACACCAGTCTATATCCCAAACAAAGTTGGTACTTGAAAAAGAAAAATAGACACAGACACACACACACACACACCACGAGGGCTGTCCAAAAAGTATCCAGCCATTGTTAATACTATTTTTCATATATTCATATATATAAAAAATTGGTTAATGTTCACAGCAAAGAAATCACACAGTAAAACTGACAAAGGAGTTACTTCTTTCTCTACACAGAGAAAAAACATACAATGGATGACTCCAAGTTGCTGGCACACCTGTGGCCAAAATGTAGAATAAATTGTGCATTTTACCTTTTCCTTAGAGACAGGAAGAGGTAGAGAAGACATTACACATAAGCTGTGACTTTTCCTTATGCTGTAACTTCATATTTCGAATATGATCCTGGGAGTTTATCAGCAGCCCTGCCTACACCTTAACTATAACACCTAAATTAAAATCATTTTTTCAGTCTTATTCCTCGCATTTATTCACAAGTAGTATACCAACTTATCTCCCTGCCATTCAAACTCCAAATTTTGAAGTCATGTACTAATGTGCCAGGATATACTAATTTCATCCCCTCTTCATTCATCAGCATCTGTTACAGTAATATATTCATGACAAAGTTTCTGCTTAATCGTTTTGCCTTTAATTATGAACAGGCCCTCATTATTTCAATTTTGTGAGTTCCCTTTATCTTCCTGACTCCAAAGTTCCTCATCTTGCATTTATTCTTCATATTGACCCCAGACCAATATTCTGAAAGTATGCCTTGGATTCCGACCACCTACCCTCCAAGAGTATTGAATTGTTCCGAGAATTAGCCATATCCAGTCCCTTAAATTAGCTTTCTAGGCCCTATACAAATTTGACATCAATTTTCATCTTGTCATTCTCTCTGGTAAGAACGTGTAAAGATGTCTTTCATATAAATTATCTGTTCTCTTAACTGTACACCGAATTCATTCTTTTAAGGAACCAGAATATACCATTTTTTATTGCATTTAAAATACACATTGTTTGACAATCTCACATCCCTGAAATCACAACATCTTACATCTAACATCTTTTTCCTTTAAAAGCATAAACAAAATAATATAACGTCTTGAAAGAGGTGGCATCTTAAATTTGATGAAATAAAAAGTATTTCTTTGTCCTTGCCATCTATAACCATGATTATGATTTTCAAAGAGTGAGTGCTCAAATATTTGTTCAACACATCAATATGTGTTAAGAAACATGTTTCAGGTGCTGATAATCAATGAATTAGCCCAGTCTGTTATGTTACACCCCTTCTAACAATAATTTAAAAAGTAGCAGCTACAAAAAAGAGACTGAGATGGTAAATAAAAAGAAATAAGCATATTTCATAAATTAATCTAGCATATTAGTGTGGGTAGACATAAGTCCAAAAGTTCACAGACTACAATTAGTACCATTTTGAAATAGTAATTTAATAATCAACTATTTTTCCCATGTTAGATATTTTATAGAATTTCATCATTTTTCTAAACTGGCATTTTCTCTGACAATTATCTTACACCAGTGTTCACACTAATTCCAAAGTGTTTCATTTTTATAAAGAAAAAAGAATTATCTACTTAACACATTGATAGCAGTAACAAAACTATTGCCTTGTACAACATGAACTGTGCTGCCAAAACCTGCTTACATGAGCATTTGGACAAAAGAAAGCTAATTTCTTACAAGACATTTGCATGGTCCTTTAAAATCAAAACAAGTTAAATATTTCAGTAATTTATTCCATGAGGAAATTCAGACATCTCTTGTTCTGGTATTTAAGCACCACACATTGAAGTTCACCATGGTGAGTATATAGATTATATTTAAAATGTGTCTAGTAAAGCACATGAAAACTTTTAACAATTTATCAATCTTCCAAATATTCTTTCTTTAAAACCTAAAATCAACGACAAGACCCTCAAACACAGTTGAACAGGTGTTTTTTTTTTTTTTCATAGCATGACCATTATTCTGATTTCTCTAAAAAATAGAGTGTCTAAGGACACTCTCAAGAGTATTCTGTTTTGTACAATAAATTTACATGTTCCTCCTAGATTGAAGTTCCCCAAGAAGGACTCCAATTCTATAAAATCATTTGGCTATTGCTAATATTCATCCTATCATTTTAAAATTTTTTTAATGAAATATGATAATATGTACAAATAAAAATTGTACATATTTATCACGGGTCCATCCATTTCAAAATGCAGCCCTCTTGGGAAGAACAGCATTTGTGATCCTCAGAAGCTGGGAATGGACTTGATGTGATGGGGCTTGCAGAGGTGTTCAAAGCAACAGGGGACCACCATGCATGTGGGGCAGAAAAGCAAGGGTGTGCGGAAAGGTAGCCAATGGCAGAGACTGGAGCCCTGGGATGACTGGTACAAACCAGATGTGCTTCACAAATTGGCATTTGGTTACCATGTCCAGGTCTACAGGAGCCCGTGAAGCTATCTGGCCTTTCAGATCAGATAAAGCAGATTTTAATTCTGACTTTCTCTTCCAGATACTCTGCAACATTAGGCAAATAATAACTTCTCTCAGCCTCAACTTTCTCACGTATAAAAAGTTGATATTAACCTTGACATTATACATCTGTGTGAGAAGATAGATGTACATTCACTTAGCCTAGTGAATTGTATAGCAAATACTTTCACTTTTCCTGTGAGTATTTAGCATTGAAGAGGTGCCATTGTTTTAAAATGGTGCCACTATTTGTCTAATACGCATAGCAGAGAGATTAAGAAAACTGCATTTCTGTAATGTCACTCTATACTCAAAATGCACTATTTTACCTTCAATATCTCCCTCCCTCCCCTATTTTTTGTCCTTCATCTTTCTTTCTTCCTTTTCTCTTTTGTAACACCTCATTTTCATTCTACTGTTTTAGAAGCTAAATTCAAGTTAAGTTATATAATAAATGTTCAAAGCGTAAAGAAGGTACAAATTTAACTGGAAATCAGTTAGAATTTAAAGTAAAATTTAAATATTCACATTTTTATAGATAACAGAGACTGGGAAGAGTGAGTGGAGGGAAAAGGGGAGAGTGAAGAGAAGTGGGTTAGAGGGTACAAGCGTGCAATAAGGTAGAATAATTCAATGTTTCATAGTAGAGTAGGATGACTATACTTAAAAACAATGTATTGTACTCAGGTGACAGACACTCTGAATATTCTGACTTGATCACTATTTGTCATATACATATAAAATAATTTCCCATGTAGCACATAAATAAGGGGATAATGCCAATTTTAAATGACATGCAAATTTATTATCTCAAAAATATTCATATTTTTTAAAAAATTTGGATGTTAGACCCCTTGGACTATTAAATCATTAAGTAATACATGGTATAGAATATAATGAAAGATCCTACTTACACAAGACCTTAAAGTCTTAGAGAAAGAAGTAAATATGCACAGGGCAAAAGATGGCACAGGTAGAAAGTGTGTTTAAGAATGTCACATAAGTTATTCTGGCTATTCAGAGGAGAAAGAGATCATGCTATGCTTGGGGTAGGGGCATGGAGCATGGGAAAAGGATAACATAAAGCTACATGGACAAAGGGGTGCCAGACTTTTAGGATCTGAATGTGAAATACAATGAGAAGGACACTGTTGGGGAGGGGCGAAGGGAGGAACCACATAAACAAAAGCTGGCAATGTGAGAAATGCAGGGACCACGGTGGGTCGTGTTGGATTGCAGGTAGAGTCTATGAAGGCGTGGCGGGATATAACATCGATGCTGTGAAAGGTGTGGAAAGCCAAGCTTATGGGTCATCAATTTATAGCTATGTGTACTCAGGTATGACATCCATCCCATTGGGAAAAATGGAGTAGCAGGTATCTGAGAATTAAATAAGTTGTCTAAGTCTCTAATATGTTGTCAGCTTACAGGACACAGGCACAGTCTTTCTCCTTTTTCCAGTGCAATGTGTGGCCCCTGAGGTAACTAGGTAGGACAGTGACCTGGCTAGAGCCATGTTCCATATAACATTGTAGGACAGAGAAAGAAAAAAACTAAAAGGTGCTCCTTTTAAAAAAAAAAAAAATTATTTTATACACTGTGATTTGCTCCAGTCTTTGTACCTGCTTTAAACTACACTAAGTCAGAATTTCACTTAATTTACTTCTCTGAAAAAACTTAGCATGTTACATAAGACTAACAAGTACAAGGTTTCCAAGAAAAATCTTTAAAAAGAATGTGTGACCTGGTGTAGACTGGGGCACTTACTTAGTATTTTAACACATAATGGAAAATTTAGGAGAAGAGGTGTAAAGGTTGCAGCTAAGGCTAAAACTGAAAACATACATTTAGACAGGCTGAAAACAGCATTTGGTAGAATTTCTTAGCCATGCTAAGAAACAGGCCAGTCTTGCTACTGCAGGCAGTGATGGGGTCGCCTTTTTGGAACAAGGATTCGAACAGACAGTGAGGATAATGGGCAGGTCCAGATTGCTGCAAACAATCTAACAACAATGACCTTTGCACCAATCTGAGGCCATGCTGTGTCTGTGTTGTTAGGGATGACTTTTGTCTGCAACCCTCCAGGAAAAAGGAGACAAAAGTACCCATATGGAGGATCACTTTATTAACTCGCAGGTAGCAAATTGTAGACCTTTCAGTTTCACCTGCGTGAGAGAGTCTTCCAGCTCCTTTCTCTCATCTTAGTTTGGCATCTCCTTTTCTTCATTATCTCTTTTTCAATGCTTGGGCAAACCCGCTACCCAAAGAGCACAAGCAACCTCCCTACAAAACATTTTGCGGGTTTTATCAGGAAAGATAGCAATAATGCTTGCCACCTGCTGGTACAGGATTGTATACAGCTGAATGTCCGTAATTGGTTCCCTGATGCCCTTCATGGAGCCTTACTTTTCATTTAGAGTTGCCCAGTAAAAAGGATTCTATGCTCTAGAACTAAATGAACTGGATTTGGATTATAACTTCTATTTTTTAAAGACATACTGGCCAAGTACATAGTAATTTGTTTCAATGTAGGAAAAAAAAAGCATAGTGATTTATTGGAATAATCAATTTATCTAGAGATACAGAAATCAATAGATTGATCAATTGATAGATGTAGATGTAGACATATAGATAGGATACAGATACAGAAATAAAATAATATATATCTTACTCATCTCAAATCTCCCTAAGTTGTTGATATTTTTCCCCCATACATTTTCCATAATGCTGAAACATATATTATCTTTCTTTCCTTTTCCAACAGAGCTTCAGGATTTAAAGTTAACATAAGTTTTAAACAGATGAGTTAAAATGTCAGCCAAAATTTCAGAGCTAAAAATTGAAAATGTTTGCTCTACTTTTCATTTTACCTCCTTAACCTCCTTCAGGTATATTTAGTAGAATGAAGAGCCAGGGTGGGAAAGTGTCTGTTTGAAGGCAGAAACTCCTGTATTCAAGTCCTCACCAAAGCTGTGTGACTTTGAACACGTTACTTTGTCTCTCCAAACGTCAATTCTGTCATTTCTAAAACAGGGATGGTATTATTTACTTCAAATGGTTTTCTGAGGCTTGAGATCATGTAAAACATAATAGATAACTCCCAATGTTATTTACCTTCTTTCTCTGTTTATGAGTAATTAAGCTTTGAGATGAGTTATTAGACATTTTACAAGCTTGGGATATAAAACAAATGGTTCCTCTTTTCAGATATCTGTTCAGAAAAACGTTTCCAGCCTTTTATCTGGAACAGATGTATAACAGAACCAACCCTAAAGAACATCTATCATTATAGAAGTAGCTAAAGAAGCCTGAGATGACAATCTGTCCACAGGGAGGAGGAAGAGGAGATGAAGACTCAGAAATGACAGCACAAGATGTAATTGGTTAATTCACAGGCGAGTCCATCTAGGTCTTATTTATCATGTCAACACACAACAAAAATTATTTTTTCTTCTTGAAAAATTCCCTCATTGCTCTCTCTTTGATCTGAATTCCCACTGTTAACACTATTCATGGTGCAATAATTCCAAGTCTGCCACGAGGGAGCTTTTAATTTTGTCTTGCATTGTTATTTAAATCTTGCATCACTGTTTACGCAACTATGTTTATACATACCACCTCCCTGCCAGATTGACTTTAAATTCTACAAGGAAGAACACTCATATGTATTAACTAGTAAACCAGTAAATAGAGAATCTCAGCTCCACCACTTATTAGCCATATGCTCCGGTACAAGTTTCCAAACTTATCCACAACTTAATTTCTTTACTTGAAAAAGTTGAAAAATAATAGCTATCTTACAGGATTGTCAAAGAACTTAGTACAAATCAACTGTTCAAAAAATTATTGTAATTATAATGGTAGCTATTTTGTGCCTACTATAAGTAAACCACAGGCTGGATATTACATATACATTATCTCCAGTTCTGTCAAGTTCTATTATTTTCATCAACTTACAGACAAGATTATTAAGGCAGAGAGGGTGAGGCTTATTTGAGTTGACCTAGTTTGTAACAGCTCAGTAGGAATTTGAAACTATTTATTTCTGGTGTAACTTATTCTCCCAGTTTGTCTACTAAATTATTCCTCTCCTTTTTTTTTTTGGTTGCTATTTATTGATCACTTAACCTGTGCCAGTCATGTTCTAAGTACTGTATCTATATTTTCTCTTTTAAAATCCTCACACAAACCACATGAGATTGGTTCAATTATTCTATTTTACAGATCAAAAAGACTAAGGCACAGAGGTGATAAGTTGACCAAGGCCTCAAAGATAGTAAGTGGGACAGCCAGGACCTTATAGCTGTCCTTGTTTCTCATTGAGTGGCACTTATTACTGAGCACATGCTGTATGCTAAACTTTGATTAAAGCACAAGAAACACACTTGTGAGCAAAACAGGTAAAATCCCAGCAGTCATGGAGCTTATATTTGAATGGGAGGAGACAGATAAACATGTATATATGTGACATGTCACATGGTGTCAAGTACTTTGGGGAAAAATTAAGGTAAATGTGATTGGGAGAGCTGTGGGCACGGTTTGGGGGAGTCAGAGTTGCTACTTATATACAGTGAACAAGGGTGGCCCCATGAATCAAGTGATATTTCAGAAAAAGACCCAAAGACAGTGAGAGAGTGAGCCCTCATGGTATCAGGGGAAAAACATTCCAGACATAGGGAACAGCAGTGCAAAGACCCTGAGGAAGAACTGTCCTTAGCATGTTTGAAGAACCAGAAGGGGGCCCATGTGGGTGAAGTAGAGCAAAGGAGGGGAGAGAGTGGGAGGAGGTGACACCAGAGGGGTAGACAATAAAGATTTACTGGCAATGGCAAAAAAAGAAAACACACACACACACACAATTAAATGTTATTGGAATGAAATATAAGACCACTGAGGACTTTTGAGCAAAGGAATCACGTAGTCACTGAGATTATAGTATAAATACAGAATATAAAGGACCAAAGTAGAGGTAGAGAGATCAGATAGGAGGTTATTGCAGTTTGTTCAGGTGTGAGTAGATGGTGAGTTGTATTAGAGAAGAAATGGCAAAAAGCAGTCATATTTATAGGTTTAAGTAGAGTGGATTTTAAAGTTCAGAGAACCTGTCAATAGATTGGTTTGTAACTGTGAGAGAAGCGACACAGCAAGGCCTGATGAACAGAAGGAATGGAATTGCCATTTCATGAGATAAAGAAGCCTGCAGGAGGAAAAAGTGTGGAGGGAAATTACGAGGAGTGTATTTGGGATGAGTAAAACATCAGTGTGCAGGTGTTCAGTAAAGAGTAAGTACATGAGATCTGGGGAAACGGAGGGGTTCGTACCAGTCAAAGCGCTTCATTATGCAGCAGAAACAAATGACTCCCAAATCTCAGTGGCGTACAATAAACACAATTTTTAATGTTTTAATAACTCATTCATAGTACATAGCCACCTTGAAGCTGCTCAGGCTCCGCTCCAAGTTGCCTTGTTTCTGAGACCCAGACTGACACAGCAGATGTGGTTAACACTTTGCCAGTCTCATAGCAGAAAGGAAAGACAACACAATGAATCACAAAGCTTCTCCTAGAAGTGGCCAACATGATTTCCATTCCCATTTCATTGGCCAAAACGAGTAGTCTAATGGTTAAGTCTGACATTTTTTTAGGGTGAAGAGATATAATTCTCATCTAGGGATTAGGGGAAAAAATAATTTCAATCTGCTGTAGGGACAGAGAATATAAATTTGGGCATGATCTGCAGAGACACTACTTAAAGCCATGTCTAGGTAAGATCACCAAGAGCGATCATAGGAAAGAGTAGAAGTCTGACGCCTGGGGAACTCTGGATTTCAGAAGTTTGGCTAAATTAGAAAAAGAGTCTGTAATGGAATTGTCAATAATGTAGGAGCAGAACCAAGAATAGTGCCCTGGTTGTCAAGTAAAATAAATCGTGGGAGAAGGAAAAGGTGATAAAGAGTGTTGGTCAAACACACTGAGGATTGGGACTTGACTATTGTATTAAGCCATGTGCACGTTATTTTTTACCTTGACAATATCAGTTTCTGTAGGAGGATGGAGATGAAAGCCTGATTCGAGTGGGTTCAAGAGAGAATATGAGGAGAGGAAATCTAGTATAGACACTCTCTCAAGGAGTTTTGCTATACGTAACAAATCGCCATGTCACTGGTAAAAACTTCCCCTCTCTCCGTAGGGAAAAAATAAGCAATCAAACCAGCAGCCCCTACTGATGGAAGCTCCTGGATCTTAAGAGAAGGACAGATGTTATAAAAACATCAACAGCTATTCATTTTGAGAACTCTTGGAAGACAGAAGAAATAACCATAATAATATTTGTGAAATAACACTTTTCTTTAAAAATGAAGAATGCTGTCTCTCTGGTTAATTTCTATTCATTCGTATTGACACCAGATGGTCATACATTAAATCATTCTTTTACCTTCCTGAAAACTATCTGTTTTCTCCTCTGGTTGGTTTATGAGACTTTTTTTTTCTTCTGAAATGATGTGCATTGTCGTTGTTTGTTTGTTCAGTTGTAGATGGGCACTGGACTATAGGGAGACTGGGGTGGTGACTGTCTTGGCCATTGTGGTACACCTGCTATTAAATGTCTAATGTACAATATTCACCTAAAATACCAATTAAATAAACAAATTAAATCAATTCATCTTCCAAATCCTTTGTACATTTCTTGTCTATATTCTTTCTCTCTATGCAGCAGTCTCCAACCTTTTTGGCACCAGGGACCGTTTCCATGGAAGACAATTTTTCCACAGACTGGGGACTCGGGGGATGGTTTGGGGATGATTCAAGTGCATTACATTTATGGTGCACTTTACTTCTATTATTATTACATTGTAATATATAATGAAATAATTATATAACTCACTGTAGGTTGGGGACCCCTGTTCTGTAGAATCTGTGACTATAGCATGGTCTTTTTCAACAACTAGACAGTGCACACCTTGCACCAGGCAGCCAGGCTTCGTGCCATCAACACCCACATATCAGTGTGCAGTTGCTAAATATTCAAGTACTTAAGAGATGATTGGTTGGTCATAATTTAGTTATCAGGAAACCACCCTCATTTTTGTTCTCATGTTTTCTTTATCTTTCTAAATAGGTGAGGAGAAACAACCCTAAGTAACCATAATAACAACAGTAATAATAGTAATGTGAAAACATACCCCTTGCATAATCCGATAAAGGATTTTTTTCTGTATATGTGAAATAAGCACTGTTGTCAAGGCAATTTCTTCTTGACTATCTGACATTCAGAAACAATCATAAAATCTGTGCACTGAGGTACAAATTCAGAGTTAAAATATAATCCATTATTTTATTTCTCAGATATGCCAAGGTTTACCAGAAATCAAAGACTAATTGGTTATTAATTATAAATGACTCTACAAATCATAGTGCTAAAGTCATCAAAATAACTCAACTTTGATAGTGTAGAAACAATTTGATAATTTAGTCACTTAGCTGGATTAATGATGTAGCAATTCGATCAGTTATCAGCAAGCAGAGATTTTGAAGTCTGAAAGAGTGAATTAACTGGGGTTTGATTAATTCATTTATGTTATAAGCCATCACCAGGATGTGCTGAACACAAATTTTTATTGTTGTCATTGTCAATATATAGTTGAGTTTTCCACAGAATCTATTTTATAAAGATGCAATATCTAAAAATTCAAAATCTATAAGACCATGTGTTATAGAATTTGTCAATTTTTTTCTAGATATAAAATATAAAGTTTGGCTTTAGTATATATACTGTTTAGCTTTTCACAAGTCAACATTTTATCTCTCTTGCAACTTTTTTGTCCAAGAACTATGGAGTGTTGCATCCTTGAAGTACCATAAAATTGCACACTTGAGTCTAAATGACTTCTCTCTTTCATATTCTCCTATAAGTCATCTGAATGAGAACAGATCAATGTTGAGCTAGTCATGATTTCTCTTTGAATCCTTAGGCTGAATTCTCTGAAAACTTGTGTGCATTTAAAGCAAGGTTAGACTCAAGCCCTTGTAATACCAAGATGAGGTTAAAATAACTACTGTCAATATTTTAATGTTTCCTTCCAGGAACAGAGAGCAAGAGCCTCATCCCATGCCCTTCAGGGAGACTGATTTACCAGGATAAATCCTTGGCTTTGCCTGATAATTGGATTTCGACTTGTTAAATAAACAACATCATAATCATATGCTTTCACAAGAAAATATAGAGGGCAATAGGAAAAAGTGAGTCATTTGGTCTGACCCATGCAAGCTTATGAAATACATGACTATATGAAATGGAAAAGTAAAATATAGTATGTGTGCAGTTTTAGTGAGTGGGGGGAAGTGAGTATGAACTCCAATTATTAGATTTTTTATTCTAAATTTTATTTTTCTAAAGGTGAACATATCTATGCATTTGCTTTCTCTTGGTTTTTATAGAACAAAATTGATATTGTATAGTCTTAATTTTTTCAAGAAACTAAAAGTTCAAGTCAAAGAAAATTATCTCATTTTACAAATGATACTGCTTTACCACTGACATAGATAAACACTTCATGGCAGAACTTTTATGCTTCACCAAGTCCTCTAAGTGAAAAGAAAAGGTTTAAAAAGCAGGGATATTAGAATTTAGATTTTTATTGAATTCCAACTCACGGCCAAACAAATGTTTGATAAACTCAAAATATATCTAGAGCCCAGAGATGTAGGTCAAGGGCAAATTTCAATCCATGAAGCACTTGTTCTTATACTCAGATTTTAATATTTCCATACATATTAGCTTCCAGAGCTAAGGAATGAATTGTGTACCCATTTCAAAATTGGGCCTATATTAGAAAGCTAGTAGGGCAGGCTAGAAGGTGAAATTAATATCTTTTAAAAGAAGTTGCTGGCTAACTCCAAGGGGAATAATACCCCTTATTCAATGAGGCACATCCTATATGGGACTAGAGAGAGAAAGTGAAGGAAAATTATCTATGTCAAGGGACCTTGAACTGGGGATTAAACATGAAGAAAAGTGTGATCAGATTTTCCTCCAGTTTAGTGTGTCAGAAATTGGACTAGGTTTTGTTTTTGTTTTTTGTTTTTTTTATAGGAGCTGTGTGCATCAGCAAAGGAATGCAAGATTCACTAGTTTATGCCAGCTTATAGGCCTAAACTGTGATTTCCAGCAACTCCTCTGCGAGATCAATTTACAAGAATGAATATGTTTCAGACCATAGACTGTAGAATAAATCTTTTCAAAATCAATTTGTTTTTATTAACTATTAATAGCTGGGTTCAAGCAAGCGTCTTATCTTCTCTGAACATTACTTCCTTAATAATAATACCTACTTTAAAGTGTTGTGAGGATTAAGAAAAATGCTTGGAAAGCATTTCATATAGTACCTTGCATATATTAAATCCACAATCCAAATGCATGTTATTCTTATCCAAGGGAGAGATGGGAGGGTGGTACTAAAAACCATTTCAGAATAAAGAATGAAAGCAGCTTACTTACCATGGAGGTGGTGAGGAGTGCTCAAGGATTCCTTCAGCAACCACCAGGGAGCTGCACAGAGATATACATTAGTCCCTCTGGCCTTGCAAACTATCTGTCTTACAGGTGACAGTGTACCACAGTAATGATGGGATCTTCAATAGAAAAACCATAACTACTAGTGAAGGGGGTAATGGAATCAGTCCTACTCTGCAATGAAAGAAATGAGGATCTTGTTCAATTATAAATCTCACTTGTATACATAGATGCAGATATGGATATTAATCATTCAATGCCCAGGACTGTATCATATAACAAAAATAATATGACACCTGCATTCTAAATATTCCAGAATATAAAAGAGATATATTAAAGTACAGATGATCCTGACTTAGAATGGTTTGACTTACAACTTTTCAACTTAATAATGGCCTTATCAAATATTAAATGCATTTTCAATTTATAATATTTTTTACTTATGATGGGTTTATTGGGACTTAATCCTGTAGTAAATCAAGCAACATCTGTATCAACATTTGTAAAAGCATATGGAAATATACTGTTAAAAACACGAAATATTTAAATGTTACCTTAGTTTTCTAATTTTACCATGTCAGATTTTAAAAAGAGCAAGTGTGAAAGAAATTCAAAATATATATTTATGTTTTTAAATTACTTATGAGAATATAGAGTTAGATGTTTAAAGAAATTATTTCTAAGCCTGGAAATTATTTAATATTGATTAGCAAACCTATACATCTATATTAATAAATTTGAGGTAGTGGATACTTACACTGTTAGTATTACTGTAGTCATGACGTTCTTTAAGAAGCATTAAAAACAATCTAACACTGAGTGCATATCATTTTTTAAGAGTTCACAAATATCCTCATTAATGCAAATACAGAAGTTCTGGTTGGTATCTATTATATCTGGTATCTGGTTGGTATATATTATATATCTATTTTGTTTTCTTTTTACAACTGGATGAGTTCAAAAGTAAGGAGGAACAACAAGCAAAGGCAGTTTTCCTATAGAAACGCCTTGGCTATTACATGGTCCTTTATACTAAAAGCTTTGGAAAGGTAGTATTTTAGCTTTTTATGTTTCAAGCATTAATTGCTACTTCTTATGCACTGTGACACTCTTAATTGGGTTTTGTGATTTATTTTTAAAGAAGAATTTATTTTGAGAAGAGATTTGTAAGTTACATACCATGAAGACCAATATTGCCTTCTGCCAATTTGTCAGAAGATTAAGTCATGGACGATCTCATTTTTTGATGGTAAATTATAATGATAATACAATAGAGGAAAATAAAAGCTAATTCTTCCAGAAAAACTTCACGTTTCCTACTGTCCATATTTCTTTTCTAACAAGAAAAAAATAGAATGAATACCACACCCACTGATGATTTGGAAAGTCCTTTAGTTAAGAATTTTTATGGTGTTGACTTAAACAGCAATGACAGATTTGGACTATATAATAAGCAATGCTCGGGGTAAATGCAATCATGGGGATGCTAGAAATGGGAGATGCTAGGAATAAGAAGATAGTCTCTCTAAGGTCAATTGTATCTTCTAATCAAAGTTTTCATTACAATAAAATAGTTTTGCTCTTGTTTTTAAATCAAATATAAGGAGCAACGTTGGGCTCTATTTCTTGCTACTTATGAAATTGTAATTTATTTGCAAGTTAGAAATTATCAGCATAGAAATCTGTTTACCTGGCTTGTTGAATGTAGGTTTCTAAACCCTGCACTCTACCTCTGTATAAGATTCAGAATAAAATTGAGGATTTATTTTTTTCAAATATTTTATTGGATAAGCAGGTAGAATTGTCGTAAGGGTATGAGAAAATGAACATAAATTATTCAACAGTATGTGCCATACCACAAATTCTAGCAGAAATAATTGATAGCTTTTTACTTTAAGAAAAGTTGTCAATAAATCATTTTGTATTTGCAAGTCAATTTTGAATATTCTCCAGTGTCTGCAATTTTAAATGTACCCTTTTCGTATTCCTGAAAATACCTCTTATAACCTATCACACTGAACTATAATTCTGCTTTTGTTTCATAGGATTGTTTTGGGGATGGTGATTGTTTGGGCCATGACTTTCTCCTAATTCAACACCTGCCTCTTTAATCATTTCTCTGCAGTCTGTATTTCTATCTCCCCTTTCCTCTGCTTTTGCATTAAATGTTGAAATCTCTAAGGCTCCATTTTGACCTCTTACCCTTCGCTGAGTGCTCTACCTGGGCTATTTCACAGATTGTCCTAGCTCCAAGTACCACTTCTATGCTGAAGGCCAACAATGTGGGCACTCCAATCTTATTATCCTCTATGCTTAACTTTAGACCCAATTAACCAAAACTTTGAAGAACTTCACCTGAATTTTTCACAATAAATTAAAACATGCAGAAACTAATTATCTTTCTCCCATCTATGAAACTTACATAATTAAGGGTCACCCCATTGTCCATCAGATAACTTGAGATAATTCTTTCCCTTCTTTTTTCCTGGGTGGATCTGATCCATCTACTTCAACTCTATGTGTAGCTCCGATTCAGCTATTCAGTTATAATACTTCTAGCCAATACACAAGTGGGCACATTACCCAGGCCCAGCCAAACCACTGCATCCCTTTGACAAGTGTGTATATGTGGGGGTTGTGGGACAAGGGTGAAGGGTGGGGGTTGGAAATAAAAATTCTTGGAATTTTCCTGCAGGGTTTAGGAAATATAATTCTCTTTCCAAAAATGGCCATGTAAGCCCAGAGTGGCCCATCACCAAAACAAGTGGAGCCATGAGAAAGATAAAGAGACTACATTATCCTAAACACACATTTGAGCCCCCTGAGTCTCTATGTGAGTGAAGCTAGATACATTTCTGGAATTCACAGTTGATTACTTGAGTCCTTTTTCACTTAAACTATTTAAAGTTGTTTTGTCATTTGCAATTAAACATGCTTAACTTATACACACACCATATCATGAGTATCTGTTTGACTGCTTCTTTACCTTTCCTCAGAACATGGGCTTAAGGTGACCAGTGACTGGGTCTTATTCATTTTTGTATTTACTGTGCTTAGTCAACTATTAGTCCCATTGGAGATTCTCAAGGTCTCACTGAA
>NW_012151951.1:4691453-4693181 GCF_000956105.1 Propithecus coquereli
ACATTATATTCCATAAAATATGATTCTGATCAAATATCTCATTTAAAATTCAACCCAGTAAAAGTCATATAAAAAACTGACATGAAACTCTCGAGAAATAGGCAACATGATTCTGTCAGCATCACAAATAAAATATTGAAGACATGGCTGTTTTATATATCTAGGTTGTTGCTATGGATACAAGAATAACTGCAGGTAAAAATGAAATATATCCTCATTGCCCAGGGGCTCTGTAGATTGGGGGAAAATATTCTTTAGGAACTTCCCATTCCTCAAGGTTCCATATTCTTTTTCCTTTTTATTTTAATACATTTAGAGGGTACAAGTTGAATTTGGCTACATGGATATATTGTATAATGGTGAAGTCTGTGTTTTTAGTGTACCTATCACCTGAATACTGTGCCTTGTACCCCACAGGGAATTTTTCATCTGTCTCTACTTTCGAGTCTACAATGTTCACCCATTCTATTTCCACATCCTTTAGTCACTTCATTCATGCTTAGAAATTCAAAAGGGATTGCATTGAATCTGTGGTTCACTTTGGGTGTTATATACATTTTAACAACATTAAATTCTTCTAATGCATGAACACGAGATGTCTTTTTATTTATATTCCTACCTTAAAGTCTTTGGGGTTTTCTACATATAAGATTGAGTCACCTTCACACAGAGATCAATTTACTTCTTTCTTTCTGACTTTAATGTCTTTATTTTTTTTCTTCTTTAATTTCTCTGGCTAGAACTTCCAGTACCACATTAAATAGAAGCAATGAGAGTGGGCATCCTTGCCTTGCTCCAGATTTTAGAGGAAAAGCTTTCAGTTTTTCTACACTGAATGTGATGCTAGCTATAGGCTTTTCATATACAGGCTTTACTATGTTGAGGTAGTTTCTTTAAAACCTAATTTGGTGAGAATTTTTGTCAAGAAAGAATGTTGAGTCTTATCAAATGCTTTTTTTGCATCTATTGAGATGACCATGTGATTTTTGTCCTTCATTCCATTAACGTTGTGTATCACATTTATTGGTTTGCATATATTTAATCATCCTTGCATCTTGGGGCTAAATCCTATTGGTCATGGTGTATGATTATTTTAAATGTGCTATTGAATTCTATTTGCTAATATATTTTTTTTTTAATTTCAGAGCATTACAGGACTACAAACACTTTGATTACATAAATTCCCTTTGCACCACCTGACAAGCATGCCCATCCCCCAGACAGTGGACATCGCAACCATAAGGTGTGGATGTACCCACCCACCCCCTCCCACCTGCCCAACACTCTATGAATGTTACTTCCCATATGTGCACATTAGTATTGATTAATTATTTTGCATCCATGTTCATAAGAAATAATGGCCTGTAATTTCCTTTTCTTGTGATGTCTTTGTCTGGCTTTGATGTTAGGGTAATGCTGGCCTCATAAAATACTGGTTTCATAAGACAAAATGCCATATTTCCTTCTTCTTTTATATTTTTGAAAAGTTTAAGAAGGATTGATACTAATTTTTCAAATGTTTGGTAAAATTTACCCGTGAAGCCAGCTGGTCCTGGGCTTTTCTTTGTCGGGAAGTTTTTGATTATTGATTCAATCTCTTATTTGTTATTGGTCTCTTCAGGCTTTCTATTTATTCTTGATTTATCTTTAGTAGGGTGCATATTTCTAGGCATTTATCCATTTCAAGGTGATCTAGAGAGAGATTCAATGCAATCCCTGTAAAAATCT
>NW_012151951.1:4704462-4705407 GCF_000956105.1 Propithecus coquereli
GTTGTTTCTTACCTAGTACATCCTTTTCTACCTTCTGACTTTCAGTCCCTCTCTTTTCTTATATATTCATACATAGATGAAAACACCATAGAGCTACATTTTCTAAATATATATAGGATGACAATCTGTCTTTCATTATTAAAGACCTTAGTCTATATATATTAAGTGCAAATTTATGTCTATCTTAGTTTATACTTTGTACTTGTCCCTCTTTCAATTTCATTCTTTTTTTTTTTTACTTTCTTGCCTTCTTTGGCAAGTATTGCATTTGTAATTTTATTTTCTCATTCTGTGTTTCCCTCTACTTGTTGATAAATTATGTGGTCCAAGTCTCTTTCTATTGAGGTATATTTACCTACATCGAATAGCACAGATCTTAAGTGTACAATTTGATCATTTTAAAAATGCTCTTGTATAACCTATACTCCATCAATATATAAAAAATTTCCATTACCCCAGAAAGATCTCTGTGCCCGTCTCAGTCAATCCCCACCACCATACCATGAAACAGTACTCATCTGATTTCTGTCAGCACAGGTTAGTTACAATTTCGTAAATTGAATCTTCAGTATTTTCTCTTTCATATTGGGCTTCGTTCACTCAGCATAATGTTTTTGAAATCCACCCATCTTGTGTATATCAGTCATATATTATTTAAATTTATGAGCAGTATCCCGTTGTATGAATTGTACTCAAGTGCTTAATTTTTGGTTTTGTTTTATTAAAATACCTTCTCCTATTCATGGCCATTGAGGCTATTTCCAGTTTGAGAAATAAAACTGCTATGAATAGTCTTGTTCAAAGCTATTTTCTTTTGTAAACAGAGGTTTCTATTAATATTTCTTTTAGATAAATACCTAGTATTGAAGTTACTAGGTCATAGTGTGGATGTATATTTAACATTTTAAGAAACTGCCAACAGCTTTTCAAAGTGGTTGAATTCCT
>NW_012151951.1:4706308-4710302 GCF_000956105.1 Propithecus coquereli
GCACAAGGATGAAATTGGACCCTTATCTTTCACTATATACAAAAGTCAACTCAAAATGGATTAAAGATTTGATCACAAGATCTGAAACCATGTAACTTCTAGAAGAAAATATACGGAGATAGCTTCTTAACATTGGTCTGAAAGATGACTTTTTTATATGACACCAAGAACATAAGCAGCGAAATCAAAAATAGAAAGTGGCTAATTAGTTAAAAATAAATCATAACATTGTTGTATTTACACTCTCCCTTTGGTGTTCATATGATAGATACTTAAGCTATTCTGAATCTATCAGGTAAGATAGTGAATGGATTGAAAAATTTGAATCCTAAGTTATTTAAATTGATATTTTACTCTATTTCCTAAACATTTATTTATAAAAGGTGAAAACTCCAAAATAAACTAAATAGCATATTACTTCTCACAAATTCTACTATTAACTTAGAAGATGATGAGCAGTTCCATGGGTTGGTTCTATTGGTACAAAATAGGCCTTCTTCTCTGCAGCTTCACCTAGCCCCAAGCAAAAAGCACCTACTTGTGACTTTCCTAGTAATATCTGAATAGGACTTGTTATATTCGCATCATCAAGGTACATTTTGAGCACTAAGCTTTGACAGAGAGGCATCAATTAGACTCATTACCCTAAATGAAATTATCCCTGTAGGCAAGGGCGGCCTGTGTCAAGGAGGTATAGTCAGAAGTCCCTGACAACATAGTTACCAAAAGCTGATGTTGACTGTCTTCTTTAGTTTCTTTTCAGGGTCCACACTAATTCCCTCACATGGGTAAAGGCCCTGCTCTAGCCATCCCCTCTACATTCCTCACAATTTATTTTACTCTGAAAATGCATAATTCTTATTATGGCCAAGATTCAGAAGCAGCTGTAAGTGGAGAACTGAGTGTACAAAGTTAAGGTATATGATGCATATAATATTTGTCTCAAATCTCTGCTCTAACAGGCAAATTTTGGCAAGTTATGTAATTCTGAGACTCAGTATTCTTGTGTGCAGGATCAGAATAATTCCTACCTCATCAATTATTCCAAAGATTCAATGAAGTCAAATATATAAGGTGGCCTATACAGCATCGGCACTCAATAAATCGACACATGCAGAAACAGACTGGGCATCTTACGTCATTCATCTGTAATATCTAACCTCCCTGTGGTCACCTTCTGTTCCTTCTGATGAAGGAAATATCCTTATTTATCTTTAAGTTGATGTTCATGGTTTTGCGTTCATGGATTGTACACTGAGTCTCCATTTGGTTTCTTAATATAAAAGCATGATGACCTTTCTCTAAATGTAATAGTCTAATAGATTAAAAAGAATTCAGAAACTTATCTTGGTATTGCAGCAGGTACTGGGATGCATTCGTTTTAAAATTGAACTTGGAAAGGGTGTTTATCATTTCTAGAGACAAACGGATAAAGGGGAATATTGGACTTTTGTTGACAACTCATCTTTTCGAAATATTGACACAATTACTTGCAACCCACCCCCACCTTCTCCCCACAAAGATGTGTATATTTCTATACTTACATATAACTAAGAGCTAGCCCTGAGCAATTTACAGGAGCTTTCATAGGAATTCTGGAGTGAACCATATCTCGAAATGATAAAAAGCCTCTTGTCCTTCCAACTCCCTATATTGGTGAAGACAAGCACCTAAAACCAGCAACAGAGATACAAATTCAAAGAGATGTCTGTTACTGTTACTAGAACAAAGAATGATTTTCCTTTTGCCTATAGTGTTATATATGTAAGCAAAATATTTTGCCTCTCTTCCTCCATACCATTATTTAAGAGAAAGGTTTTCTTTCAACAAAAATGGCTTTTACTAAAAATTTTATACACTTGTCTGTGAGATACACCACAGCAGCAATATGTTCAAACACATAGGTGAAGCAATTTTGAAGACTATGAGGCAAATGGAAAGCTTTGAGTGAGGTTCATATGTTTCTCATTTTTCCCAATTCTCCTATGAAATCTTTAAAATTTTGGCAGCAAATTTCTTAAAAGAATAGTAGGATAAGATTCCCGCTCACATTTTTTAAAAAAGAGAATTTAGGTATGAAGCACATTCAACTTTCAACTCTCCCCTCCAAACTATTTATATCTATATCCATAACCATTTCCTATTTCTAGCCACAGAGGTTGAGATGACGCATCCTATTTGAGATCAATCCCTTCATTAATGCCTTTGATTTCATCCACCCTCTTCTAGAACCTTTCTCCAGTAAAAATGCTCTCCCCTCTTTCATCTTTAGCACTTTCCTCTGTATTGACTCCTTTTTCCTGGACTATGTACATGTCCAGTTCTGTCCCATTCTTAAAAAGAATTCTTGACCGGGCCCAGTAGCTCCCACCTGTAATCCCAGTGCCTTGGGAGGCTAAGGTGGGAGTATCACTTGAAACCAGGACTTCAAGGCCAGCCTGGGCAACATAGTGAGACCCCAATTTCAACTGAAAAAAAAATTAGCCAGGCGTGGTAGTGTGTTCCTGAAGTCCCAGCTACTCAACAGGCTGAGGTGGAAGGATCACCAATGCCTAGGAGTTTGAGGCTACAATGAGCTATGCACTCCAGCCTGGGCCACGGAGTGAGACCCTGTCTCTATTAAAAGAGAAAAAAGAATTCTCATTAATCAAAGCTCTAGTTCTCTCCTTCCCACCTTCTGTCTAGTCAAACTTTAAAGAAAGCTCTATAATCAGCTTCTCCAGTTTCTCATTTCTCTTTTCCATTCCAGTATAATACAGTCAGGTCCTGAACCCCACTATCCTCATTGACTCGCTTCCAAGAGGGTCACCAGTGGTCTGGCAGTCAGGACGCACCATCTCCCTGTGCTGTCTACTGTGTCTGATAGAGTGTCCAATCCTCACCTCTCTTGCTCTTAATCCCATCTTCTGTGCTGATGACTCATAAATCTATACATCTACCTTGACATTTGAGCTCCTCAGACATTTAATAATGTGGACACATTCACAATCATCTAAAAATCCACACTTTCAAATCTGAACTCATCATCTTTCCTTTACTCTCAAACCAGTCTACCTCTTGCATTTCACAGCTCTATAAAAATCACCGCCATCCCCATCTCACAAACATTAAGGTCAGAAACCTCAGAGCAGTCCTGGGCTTCTTTTCACAGTACTCTTCATCTGAGTAACTAACACCGCTCATCTTATTCTGTAAAATTTTCTGAATTTCCCTCTATTTCTTTCCTTTTTTACTTCTCTCAGGCCATCATAATTTTACTTCTAATTGTGTTCTCCCAAAACAACCTTCACTACATTCCTCACTCTGCTGCCACATTAACCTACATAAACTGCTGTAGACAAAAATCCTCAGTGGGTCAGGAAGAGCTCGTATTCCTTGGAAATATATCACATAGTGTTTGCGTTCTAACTGACTTATAAAAAATGTTATCTAATTTATCTAATTTCCATTTTCAGTTTTTCTTCAAACTCCATGAGTTATTTAAAAGTATCTTTTTGTAACTTACAGATATTTAGTATTCTTTTTAGTTGTGTATAACTAACTGTGGATTTAACTGAATTGTATATATATGTGAAATTATTTGTGCACATATATGGCATATATGTTATATATTTGTAGTTATATATAACTAATTGTGGATTTTAACTTAATTACATGTTAGTTGGAGAATGAAGTTTGCATTATTCAATACTTTGAAATATTTTAGGGTAATTTCTAGGTCAGAATGTGAATAATTTTTGATCTAGATTAGCCTAAAAAGAATATGTATTTTGCAATTGCTCCGTTTAATATTCTATTTATGTCCAGAGTATATTGACTCATAACTTGCTTAAATTTTCTTCATCCTTACTAATACATTGTATGATTTATCTATCAATTGCTGAAAAGTTTTGTGAAATTTTCTTATGTAATGATGCCATTCTCGAGTTTTTCTTGTTTTATATGCATTGAGGTTGTGAAATCATAATTAGTAGAATATAGTTTAAAATTTTTA
>NW_012151951.1:4711811-4714983 GCF_000956105.1 Propithecus coquereli
TGATATACACGTACATTGTGAAATGATCACCACAACTAAGCTAATTAACATATGCATTATTTCATATAATTACTTTTTATTTTGTATGCAGTGAAAACATTTACAGTCTATTCTGTTAGCAAATTTTGAGTATACAATACAGCATTATAAACTATCATTGTTTTCCCTCAGAATTTGGAAGAAATTCCACTCCTCTAACTTCCATTGGTGCTGCTAAGAAGCAGCCATCAAACCGATTGTGGTGACTTTGGAGGTGATTTCTGTTTTCTATCTGATGACTTTGAAGATATCCTCTTTTTCATTTGTGCTATACAGCTTTGATATGAAATGTCTAGGTTGAATTTCTTCTCATTAATCTATTGAGACTTAAGGAGCTTTCTAGATTTCTGATTGCTGTTTCACTTCAAGTATTGCTTCTCCCCATTCTCACTCTTACCTCATTTTGAGACTCTGAAAAGACATAGGTTGCAACTTCTCACTTTATCTTCTCTGACTTTTAAATGCTGTTTATATCGCCATCTTTTTGCACTCTGGATAGTTTTTAAAATCCATTTTCCTGTCTTCAAGTTCTCTATTAAACTCTTCTGCTTGATCTACCCATTAAGTTTCAACATTCAGTTAAATGTATATTAGACACAAAGATTTTATGGATGGAGATATATATAGAGAGAGAGAAAGAGAGAGAGGAGAGAGAGAGATGTTATTGAATTAGGCCTGAACTCCACACTGTGACCAAACCTCTCATTGAAAAGATTGGAAAAGATTGTTTTGGCATGCATTACCAGCAGTGTTTTTGTTTTTACTTTGTTTATAAGCTCTGCAGAATTCTTCCTTTCATGTTATATCAGCAATGTATTTTAAAAAAGATGTTTTAAATAACTTACCAAATATTTTATTTATTTTATTTGGAAGGGCAATATCCAGTCTGCCATATTGCCAGAAATTAAACCCTAGTTTTCTTCACAAGCTAATTCTTTCTAATTCTAGTTCAGATATCATGTCTTCTTTAGGAAATATTTTTTCTCTGATCAGATTAAGAATAGTTACTGTTCTCTAAAAGTACCTTAAAGCTTACTGTTTCATACTTAAATTAATTCTCTATGTGATCCAGGCCACCATTATATTGTTGACCCTCTTGAAAAGGAGCCCCGACATATTTGTTCCCTCAAGGGCACCGTGGATTATGGTAGGGACTCATGAATGTGTCTAAATTTCACTGCTTGACCAGCTCCCTCATTCATACATCCACCAAATTTTGACTCTTTTCTTCCTCCCCTGTTTCTCTTTGAGACAACCTTTTGCACAGCTGTTTCAATCCCAGGTTCTAGTGCCTTTCTCTTTTAACCTAAAATATTTTTAAGTGGTTAACTTAACTTGAAATTATAAGATCCTATTTTGGAAACATAAAAGACTATCGATGTCTCACATCTGAACAAGATTTTAATTACTTATCTAGGATTATCCTATGGTCATGATCCCAATCTTGTTTTTAGTCAAGGTCCATATTGCCACTTATTACTTCTTACTTTTTTATTCTCTAAAAGTTCAAAACTTAATTCAGAAGCAGCACTGATACCATTCCTTATGGTACTAACACATTAGGAACTCATGCTTCTTGAAAATATTTGCCAGTTTTTGTCATAGGGTTGGTGTGAGGATTAGACTAAATAAAACAAGAAAAGCACATAGTAGAATCGCTGGCATATAATGAAACTTCAACACAAAATAGGACTGTTATAATTATTGTTACTATTAAGGATATATTAAACAAATGTTGATTAGTACAACTATTATTATAGTATTACGGAGACCTCAGGACTTTAGTGAAAATCTTTTATTCCCTTATTAAACAGCATATCAGTTATTATTTCATTGAAATGAATTAATCTTAAAAAACTACAGTCATGGAGGCATCACACTACTTGATTTCAAATTATACTACAAAGCTATAGTAATCAAAAAGGCATGGTATTGGCATAAAAACAGAAACAGACAAATGGAATAAAATAAAGAACACACAAATAAGTCCATATTTTTACATTCAACTCATTTTGACAAAGGAATCAGGATCATATGTTGGGAAATGGAAAGGTTCTTCAATAAATAATGGCTGGAAAACTGTATATCCATATGCAGAAGAATGAAACTAGACCCTTATCTCTCACCATACATAAAAATCAAATCAAAATGAATTAAAAACTTAAATCTATGACCTAAAACTACAAAATTACTAAAAGAAAACATTGGGGAAGTGCTTCAGGACATTGGTCTAGGCAAAGATTTCTTGAGTAAGACCTCAAAAGCATAGACAACAAAGGCAAAAATTGACAAATGGGATAACATCCAGCTAAAAAGCTTCTTCATAGCAAAGGAAACAATCAATAAATGAAAAGACAACCTACAGAATGTGATAAAATATTTGCAAAGTGCCCATTTTGTGAAGGAGTAATAACCAGAATATATAAGGAACTCAAAAAACTCAATCACAAAAAATCAACTAATACAAATAAAAAACAGGCAAAAGACCTGAAAATACATTTCTCCAAAGAAGACAAACAAATGGCCAACAGTTATGTGAAAAAAATGCTCAACATTACTAATGATCAGTGAAATGCAAATCAAAACCCCAATGAGATATCATCTCATCCCAGGTAAAATGATTATTGTCAAAAAAACAGGTAATAATAAATGGTAGCAAGGATGTGGAGAAAGAGGAATATTAGTACACTGTTGATGGGAATGTAAAGTAGTACAGCCACCATGGAAAACAGTATGGAGATTTCTCAAAACCTAAAAATAGAACAACCATATGATTCAGCAATCCCACTGCTGGGTATATATCCAAAATAAAGGAAATCAGTATATCAAAGAGGTATCTGCACTCCCATATTTACTGCAGCATCATTCACAGTAGCCAAGATACGGAATCTACCTAAGTATCCATCAATGGATGAATAAAGAAAATGTGTCATATATACAAAATAGAATATTATTCAGCCATAAAAAAATAATGAAATATTGTCATTTACAACAACATGGATGAAATCGGAGGTCAGTAAATGAAATAAGTCAGACACAGAAAGACAAATATTACATGTTCTTATATGTGGAAGCTAATAAAGTGAATGTAATAGAGGTAGAGAGTAGAATGATGGTTACCAGAGGCTGGAAA
>NW_012151951.1:4715768-4719723 GCF_000956105.1 Propithecus coquereli
ATAATTATATGTTTAGAAAAATCTTAGGACTGGGGCTCTATTGGAGCTATAGGGCTCACACCATCTCTGCATTATACTAGCCCAGTCCTCTCCTTGCTGGGGTTGTACAGATTAAGTTCACATTCGAATGACTGGTGGTCACACCAGGAATCCTTGTGACAGCTGTAACCCCACTTTAGAGGATTTACTAAAGACAATGAACTTAGCAAAACCCTCCTAATAATGCTAGAGCTAGAGGGAAAATATTTTTTTAATAAACCAAGAGTCATTTGAATTGGGATGGCTCTTCCAGTCAGAAACCAGATTATGCAGCACAGGGGTATAGAAAACAAATTTTTAAATGAATGATTAAGGCAGAGATTCCTAAGCTAGACAATGTCATCTTAGAGAAAAATGAGAGATACAGAAAATTCTCTTGTGTCATCACATCATTGATGCACATGTGACACTTATTTTATCTTATTTTCAGTCCGTCTGCCCCTTCTTTACTCAGTTAGCAGGGTTAAGCATGAGCTAGTTATCACTCTCTACAGCACTTTTCTCAGGTTCCTTTGAAATCTTCAGAACTGGCTTCTAGCCACTTCTCCTTTTGTCACCTGCCTTCGTTTAATTTGATACTCGCCTCCTCTTGGCCATGCATCTTATTTCTGTCTTATATTTAAATGGCTGCCTGATGAAAGACCCTCACTACCTCATCCTCCTTCACCTACATTTGCATCTCTGTCCATTGCCTTTCTTTTAGTTATAGGATATAAGCTCTGCTGCTCTTCAACTTAATCTTTTTTTTTTCTTTTGCATCTTTTGTAGACATTTCCCCAAATTCCTTTTTGCAACACCTTCCTAAGAAATTCCACTTGTAATCAAAGTCTTACTCATAACCTCCATACACATAATGGGCAAATCAACTTCTCCACACCCATTCTTTGGCACTGACTTTAGGCATTCAGCTCCAGTCATGCATTGGTTTCATGTCAAAACCAATATTGCCTTTCAAACCTGATGTTATAGTATTTAATTCTAGGTCCATTTCTCTCCACAACACTATTTCATGATGCAGTGTGCAGAGTTATTATGACACATACTGGAAAAAAAGGCACTGACATTTATCAGCCTTGTCCAGGATAAGGTCTGATTTACTGTAATTAAGGTTGGACTATACTGAAAATGCATTTTTTAAATATAGGAGATATACTTAACCCCACTATTCATCCCAAACATCCAGAGCATTGCCACACAGTCATCGATGCGAATTTAGGTGTTTTAAGCTACTGTGAATATAAAACTGGAAAAGATTTATGGGCAATAAAAGGAAATGTGCTCGTAATTCACAACTGGCCTGTGAGACCCTGGCTCTGCTTTGGAACCACCGAGACCATTCATTAGTTTCACTAGACAGCCCTGGAATTGAAACAGAATGGTCAGGCATCATTAATGTGATTAAGGCTCTTGATTTCACGGTTTAAAAAAAAAATAGATTAGTTGACCCAAATGTGATTTCAGAGCTTTCCTGGTGTACACATCAGGGGTCAATAGCCAGTTGTTGACAAGAAACGGGATAATCTTGAAATGTTAGCAAGTGACTAAGGTTAGAATTCTAAGGAAAGTTTTGTGTGCTTATTTTTCTTCCACATTGGAAATAAAAATCCCACTGGCATATTTAAAACAATTGTCTGAAATGATGAAATAACTCTATTTATTTGGTAAAAGCAATCAATCAATGTTCATTTTCACATAATGAATCACCGTATACTCTCACTCTCTTTGAATGTCTGATGTAGCAACCAAATGCAATTTAATGAACTTGCCTAAATTAAACTTCCTATTACATATTTTGCAACACTAAAACATGTTTAATACATGAAAAAATAATCACTTGGATTTCACTAAATGTATTAGTTGCATTTTAATAAGTTGCACAGTACTCTGTTTCTAGTAATTTTTATTAGTCTATTTTCATTAATTTTTAATCATCAGAATAACTTGAGTGGAAATGACAAAATCATTGTATTCATTTTAATTTCCAGGGGAAAAATGCAAGCCTATATAGGACAGTATGGAGTTGTCTGAGGAACAAAACAGAGTGCGTGAACTGCACAAGCTCACACGGCAATCAGTGGCACAGGTGTAACTAGAACGCAAGAATCCAAAATTCTAGTGTGGTTGATTTTAACTGTTACTGACAGTTCCTTTTTCCTTTCTTGTAGCCTTTTTCAATATGCTTTTGTCATTCACATATTTAATATTTGCTCTTTTTTTCCTGATTATTACCATCCTTTCTTTTTTTCTTTTTTATTTCAGCATATTATGGGGGTACAAATGTTTAGGTTACGTATATTGCCCTTTCCCCACCTGAGTCAGAGCTTCAAACATGTCCATCCCCCAAACAGTGTGCACACACCCATTAGGTGTGTATATACCCATCCCATACTCCCCACCTCCCATCTGCCCAACACCCAATGAATGTTATTCCTATAAATGTACTTAGGTGCTGATCAGTTAAAACGAATTTGATAGTGAGTACACGTGGTGCTTGTTTTTCCATTCTTGGGATACTTCCCTTAGTAGAATGGGTTCCAGCTCTAGCCAGGATAATACAAGAGGAGCTATATCACCATTGTTTTTTGTGGCTGAATAGTACTCTATGGTATACATATACCACATTTTATAATCCACTAATGTATTGATGAGCACTTGGGTTGTTTCCACATCTTTGCAATTGTGAATTGTACTGCTATAAACATTTGAGTACAGATATCTTTTTTACAGAATGTCTTTTGTTCCTTTGGGTAGATGCCTAGTAATGGGATTGCTGGATCAAATGGTAGTTCTACTTGTAGCTCTTTGAGGTATTTCCATATTACTTTCTACAGAGATTGTACTAGTTTGCAGTTCCACCAGCAGTGTATGAGTGTTCCTATCTCTCTGTATCCACACCAACATTTATTGTTTTGGGACTTCTTGATAAAAGCCATCATTACCCTGATACCAAAACCATGAAAGGAAGCAACTAAAAAAGAAAACTACAGACCAATATCCCTTACGAATATAGATGCAAAAATCCACAACAAAATCCTAGCAAACAGAATTCAAGTGTTTATCAAAAAAATAATCCATCATGACTCAGTAGGCTTCATTCCAGATATGTAGGGATGGCTCAACATACGCAAATCTAAACATGTAATTCAACACATAAATAGAAGTAAAAATGAAGATCATATGATCCTCTCAATAGATGCAGAGAAAGCATTCAACAAAATTCAGCACTCTTTTATGATAAGAATGCATAACAAAATAGGGATAGGTGGGACTTAACTAAAAATGATAAAAACTATATATTACAAACCCCTGTGCAGTTTCCCCATCATACTGAATGGGGAAAAATTGAAAGCATTCCGCTTAGAACTGAAACCTGACAAGCTTGCCCCCTATGACCACTTGTATTCAACATAGTGTTGGAAGTCCTAGCCAGAGCAATCAGACAAGAGAAGCAAATCAAGGGCATAAAAATGGGGGCAGAAGAGGTCAAACTATCGCTCTTTGCTCATGAAATGATCTTATATTTAGAAAACCCCAAAGATTCTGCCATGAGACTACTGGAATTGATAAATAAATTCAGCAAAGTCTCAGGTTACAAAATCAATGTACAGAAATCAGTAGCATTCCTATACGCCAACAACAGTCAAACTGAGATCCAAATCAAAGACTCCATACCCTTTACAATAGCAACAAAGAAAATAAAATACCTAGGAATATATGTAATTAAGGGGTGAAAGACCTCTACGGGGAGAACTATGAAACACTGAGGAAGGAAATACCAGAGGACATAAACAGATGGAAAGCCATACCATGCTCATGGGTTGGCAGAATCAACATTGTTAAAATTTCTATACTGCCCAAAGTGATCTACAGATTCAATGCAATCCCTGTTAAAATACCAACATCATTTTTCACAGAT
>NW_012151951.1:4722593-4724330 GCF_000956105.1 Propithecus coquereli
GTGTGTGTGTGTGTGTGTGTGTGTACATATATATATATATATATATGCACACACATTAATATATATATAGATATCAACAGTTTATATACAGCAAATGTGTACAATTGATCAGAAAAACATTTCTACATAATTTGGCTATAAATAACTCTGAAGGATAAAGCAGAATTCATGTTCACTAGTAACCAATAATCAACATATAAACAGCAGCAAAATTAAAGGTGACCATGATCTCTGTGAATTCACTTTGATGGGAATCTTCCTACAGGGCTGGTTCAAATTGGTTCAACCTTTTAGTGAAGCAATTTGGCAATATACTTAAATTGTTAAAAATGTTATTATCCTCAATCGCAAAGTTTATCTATTAGTGCCTCAACTCAGAGAACTAAAAATCCAGCATATTTTAGCTGGTAACATTTGATTAGAGTCTGTAGTTAATAATAGTATCGTATTACTGTTTGTTTCCTGGTTTTGATACTGGTATGATAGTTATGTAAAATGTTACAATTAAAGGAAGCTGGAGGAAGAGTGTAACGGGATTCTCGATATTATTGATATTGTTTGTAATTTTTCCAAGTCTAATTATTCCAAAATAAAACAAGACAAAGTGATGAAACAAGAAAGTAAAAGAAAAAGAAAGTGGCAAACCAATGTAGATAAAGATTCTGTTCTTTAAATACCAAACTTTATTGCTAATATAGTAAAATATATGGACAGAGGCAAAGTTAGCCTTATTTGCAGACATATTTCTCCATATAAAGCCCAAGATGACCAACTGAAATATTGTTACAATTGGAAGGAGAGTTCACCAGAGCATCTAAATGCAAAATGAATAATCCAAAATCAGGAGTGTTCCTGCATACCAATAACACATCAGAGGATAATGGGAAAAGATCTAATTCATATTAGAAACCAAAAACTTAAAATGCCTAAGAATAATGTATGTATGTGCGTGTGTGTACATACACACACACACATACACACACATGCACACATGTGCACACACACACACACATGCTTTTGACCCTCCATATCCACAGGTTCCATATCTACAGATTTAGCCAACCAACCCTGGATGGAAAATGTTCAGGAAAAAAAAATTAAAAAATAACAACATAAGAATAAAATAATATAACATTTTAAAATATAACAACCATTTACATAGCATTTACACTGTATTAGATACTACAGTAATACAGAGATGATATAGAGTGCAGTATAAAGGAGGATGTGCATAGGTTATATGCAAATACCACATCATTTTATATAAGGGGCTTGAGCACCTGCAGGTTTTGATATCTGTATGGGTCATGGAACTGATCCCTTACAGATACCAAGGGATGACTATACTGGCCCCAGTAGTTTGCACATCTTCTATTTTTTGGAAGAGCTTGTGTAATAATGGCATTAATTCTTAAACATTTGATAGAATTCTCCAGTGAAACCATCTGGGTCTAATGTTTTTTGTTCTGTTTTATTTTAGTTTAGCTTTTACTTTTGTTTTTGCATGAGGGGAGCTTTGTGACTATAAATTCAATTTCTTTAATGTTTCTAGGATTATTTAGATTATCTGTTTCATCTTGGTTCAATTTTGGATGTTTATAGTTTTCAAGGAATTGATCCATTTATTCTAAGTTGTTGAGTTTATAAGTGTAAAATTGTTCATAGTATTTATTATCTTTTTTAATTATAGTGGAATTTGTAGTAATAACCTTGTGTCATTCTAAGGATTAATAATTT
>NW_012151951.1:4725905-4727375 GCF_000956105.1 Propithecus coquereli
CTTTGTGCTGCTGCTTTGGTCTGCTTGGTTTATCTCATTCCACTGGGATTCCCACTGGTCCCTCCTAGTGTTAGCTGAGGGGCAGAGTTTTCCCAGGCTCCTTAATTTGGTGTCTCTAGGTAGGGGAAGGGAGTCTTTAATCTCTGAAAGTAAGGTGCTTCCCAGGCAAGTACTGGTCCTGCTGTAGCTGCCAGTCTCTGGGTGGAGTGGGGGAGCCTTAGGCCCACAGGGACAAAGAGGTTTTCCAGGCTTAGTACCTTCTCTGGCAGAATCTTCTCTTACCTCTCCCCCCTGGTTGCCTGGTGACTCAAGCAAGAGAAGGCAGTCTGAGGCCCAGCAGGAAAGGATAGCACTTCCAGTGAGGGTCCCTTATTGTGACAAGATCCTAACTGCCAATATCCCCAGCCACGTGGTATCTTTAGGTCAGGAAGGCCAGTTCCCTACAACTCTGCCAAAACAACCAGTAATGATCTCTCCCTTACCTTAAAGGGCATTTACAATTTTCATATAATATACAGATAGTTTTAACAAAATTTTTAAGGAATTACCCAACTTTTAAATGGAAAACAAATTTTGGCATCTATAAAAATAATTCACAGCGTTTCTTTTAAGTCTAGTGCTCCTAGGGTGCCCAAGGGAGTCAAGTAATTCTCATTTTATAATTAAATTTCTCCCACATGTTTCCACTTTTAGCTGGCACACTTAAGTTCATAAAATTCCTTATTGGACATCCAAGCACATATTCAAGTTTTTAACTGGTATTGTTTAGTCCAGGTAAGCTAAAATCTATGGTATAATTTAAAGATAGTTACCACAGCTAGTGCTTTCTGTGTATATTAAATAATGTACGCTTGGCAAGCTTATGTGCCTCCTTAAAATTAAAGTAGACAAGAGCTTTTTCTGTCACTTCTAACATCTACCTATACCAAAAAGAGCTGATCAGATGGAACCAATATTTGAGACAGCTCCGTAGCGAAAAGATGCACCATCAGCAACAAAAAACATAGCCTGTTTCTTGTAGGTGCTACTATAGTTTGTGATATATTTCAATGATTTAAGACCTTGCCAGGACTTATAAAACCTACACAGCTGAATTACAATTTGTTGCTTTGGCAATATCATAACTGGAGCACAGGGGATATGGTACAAAAGATAAGAATCGAGTTTCTAAAAATATGAACAACACATTGTTATTCTGAAGATATAAATGAAAAATATTTCTTCTCACATGAAAAGAAAAATGTAATATATATGCACAACAGCCCAAATTTCAAAGAAAGAAAGAAATGTCAAGACAGAACAATATTGAGAGAGTAAATTTCAATACCTTGATACTTTGTTCAGTGACAAAAATATAGTGATATCTTCGCTATGTGGTAAAACAGAATATAACACAATATATCTCAAACTTTAAATGCTATTTCTAAATATTGCTAAACTTTTCATAAATGGGAGTAAAAGCATCTATTT
>NW_012151951.1:4741880-4744692 GCF_000956105.1 Propithecus coquereli
TGAGCCAGTAGGTGGTGTTTGTGGGTGAGATTCGACCACACCCTTTATGATGAATCAGTAGATGCAGTAAAAGGGTGTGCAGGATGATCTCCCTGCCAGTAGGTGACACTTGCAGGGAGGAGTGAGCTGCATTGCTGTTTTTGGGTCCCGTAGCTAGCTCTTATTCCTCTAGAGAGGCCCTCTTGTGCCTCAGGTGGTGGGTGGGTGCCTGGGATTTCCAGGTGTGTCCTTATTCTCCACCTCAGTGGGAGGAGTGAGTCTGGGTGTGGCTGGGTTGGGCAAGGCTGCCCTCAGGCTCCACAACTGCTGCTAGCAGGTTCAAAGGTCTACTCTTTGTTTCTGTGCAAAGCTGCCAGGAGGGGCTGGAATGGCTCCACTCAGCTGAAAGTCTGGGCTTGGTCGCTGTGGATGCCCAAGGCCCACACTCTGGAGCAGGTCTCGCTCCCCTCCACTCTCCCCCTCTCCGTGGTTTCTCCCAGGCCTCTGCCAGCAAGCGGGACCTCAAGCTGATGAATCGCCCCTGGCTGTGACATGGGCCGGGAGGTCCCTACTCAGGATCGTAGCCTGAGCTGTCCTTTTTCTCCCCCTCAGTAGGGGCAGGACCGAGAGTGAGTCTGGGTGGGGCTGTGTTGGATAAGCCTGTGCTCAGGCACCATAGCTGCTGTTAGCAGGGGTCAACATTCTGGTCTTTGTTTCTATGCAGAGCTGCCGGGAGGGGCTGAAATGGCTCCACTTAGCTGAAAGTCTGGGCTTGGGGTGTGGGGCTGTCCAAGTCCGGCACTCTGGAGCAGGTCTCGCTCCCCTCCAATCTCCCCCTCTCCGTGTCCTCCCCAGGCCTCTGCCAGCAAGCGGGACCTCAGGCCGATGGATCTCTCCTGGCTGTGACGTGGGCTTGGAAGTTCCCCACCCAGGATCGTAGCCTGAGCTGGGTGCACAGCCCTCTTTTAGGAGCAGGGTTGCTGGTCAGGCACGCTGATCTGCCCCTGAAGGCACACACTCCTCAGTAGGCTCTTTCACAGATCTCTCCTCCATGCCCCAGGGCAGCGCGATCATAACCTGGGTGTATGGGGTCTGGTCTGCAGGCCTGACCCCCGTACCCTGGAGATCAATCCCTGACCCTGTCAGGGGGAGGGGTGCTGGTCTTGAATCACCTACAGGGTGCCCAAGCTGGATCGATTTCACTCCACCTCGGGATTTGCCCCACTCTCCCGGAGTCCCCAAGCAAGTAGCACCTGGGAGGGCTGGCGGGTAGGGAACTCGCAGTCTGAGTACCCCTCAGTCTGCTGTACGGCCCCAAAAGGAAAGGTCCCATTCCTTGGAGATGCCTCCTTGTAATGGCTAAATTGTCTCTCTGGGCACGCGCGGGTAGGGAGGGGGAAGGAGAGAATTTAGCACTATGGCGTCTGCCCCTAGGCTCGGGTCTGCGCCCGGGGAGGTGCCCTGAGGGGGCTGGGAGCCCGGCGCTGAGTCCGCAAGAGGCCACTGCTTGCTGGCGGCAGCCGTCTCTGGGCTGGTGTCGGCCGGTCTCTCCAGCCGCTCAGGAGCCACCAGCAGTCCAAGATGCAAGGGAGGGGGAAGTTAACTGCTCCACCTACCCTTGTCGCTGGTGTCCAAGCCTCCCGGGACCTTTCTCCTTCCAGTTCTCCTCCGCAACGTCTTCCCGTGGAGTCTCCTGTAGATTCAGGCACCCTTCCTTCTGACCCTCACCAGATCTATGTTTCTCTGCTCGCTTATTTTTTTTCTCTTTCTTCTAAAATTCATCTTTTTTGCAGAGACCTTCTGACTGGAGGCTTGTCTCATCCGCCATCTTGGCTCTTCCTCAGGGCAGGACTTTTAAAGTGATATTTTCTCCAGAAATAAGGTCAAAGGTTTGTATAATTTATTAAACTCCTTTTAGTCTTATTCACTTATGCAGTATCAAAATAAAAGTACCCGGCTTGCTTGAGTATTGGAAGGTTCAAATATGACTCAAATAAAGGGCTAGAATGCTTACTGAATAAGACAAAATTTTAACATTATTTTTAAAATTAGTTCTTTTACTTTCGGTCTCAGCTCTTCATCTCTAAAACAAGGTCAGTTGGGAAGGTAATTCATTCCGAATTTCACTTTAGTGCACACAAACTTGCAGCTCCGTGTTTTACATTTAAAGCATGATAACAACACAAGATTTTTTTTTGTCTTTACTCTTATGGATTAATGAGTAGGAAAAAATACTAAAATGGTATATTTATATAGTTACTTAACATTTCAACATACATTTAGTTACAAGAATTTATTGAGTCCTGACTCTCTCCAAAGCACTTTACTAGGCATGATTATCCATTCACAAATTTATTTGGTTAATAAAATTCCTGCTTTTAAAGAACTTAGTTAACAGGGGCAAATAAAGTAATAATAATAATACGTAGACCGAACTTTGCCGGTAAGTCATGCAACCTTTCTCTACGCTTCCACCTGTATAAAATGGCTAAAATAATAAGTCTAAATAGCTAAAGCTATTATGAAGACTGACAAATAGTGAAGGATAAAGTGTCTTATTAAGGGAAATCACCTACAAACGTAGTGTGTGCCTTAGAAGTAAAGGTAAAAGACTCTTGCTTGTCAGTTTTCTATAAGAATGAGCTAGAGGCTGAGCACAGTGGCTCAGGCCTATAGGCCTAGCACTTTGCGAGGCCAAGTTGGGAGGATTGCTTGAGGCCAGGTGTCTGAGACTAGCCTAAGCAAGAGCAAAATCCCATTTCTAAAAAAATAGAAAAATTAGCTGGGCGTAGTAGCACACACCTGTAGTCCCAGCTACTCAGGAGACTGAGGC
>NW_012151951.1:4747309-4750937 GCF_000956105.1 Propithecus coquereli
TTTTTGAAAATTAAAAATTCAAGTAATTTCAACAATCAGTGGAATGGTGGACTGGGGCATTCTAGCCCATGTCTCCCCTCAGAAACATCAACTCAAACAACTAGCCACATACAAAAATACCTTTAGAAGCGCTAAGGAAACAAAGTGATAGATTACAGCACCTGGGTATAGCATAGAAATAATAAATAAGATTGAAGAAAGTAAGAAGGATGGTTTTACATTATCCCTGGCCTGCATAACCCCTCATTCAGCCTTAGGCAGCAGAGCATGGACAGAGAAACCCTCCGTGTGGGGGAAGGAGAGGGAAAAGAAGACCAGATGGTACCTTGGATCCGCAAACCGGGACTGCCTCAGTAAAATCCAGTGTCAGACAGACCTCCACAGCCCCAGATGGCAGGCCACTATCAATATTAATATATACAGTAAATGTGTACAACTGACCAGAAAAACATTTCTAAATAATTAGGCTATACGGACAGAGAAAATTATCCTTATTTTTGGACTCATTTCTCCATATGAAGTCCAATATAACCAATGGAAATATTGTTACAATTGAAAGTAGAATTCACCAGAGCATCTAGATGCAAAAATGAACAACCTAACACCTCTATGCATACAGACTAGAAAATCTAGAGAAATGGATAAATTGTTATAATCACACAGTCTCCCAAGCTTGAATCAGGAAGTAATAGAAAGCCTGAACAGACCAATAACAAGACTGAAACAGTAATAGAAAATCTGCCAAGAACAACAACAACAAAAAGCCCAGGACTAGATGGATTCACAGCCAAATTCTACCAGACCTACAAAGAACCAGTACCCCTCCTACTGAAACTGTTCCATAACATTGAGAAGGAGGGAATTCTCCTTAACCCACTCTACAAAGGCAGTATCACCCTGATACCAAAATCAGGAAAGTACACAATAATCATAGATGCAAAAGTCTTCAACAAAATACTGGCAAACCAAATCCAAAGGCACATCAATTGATAATTCACCATGATCAAATGGGTTTCATCCCAGGGATGCAAGGATGGTTCAACATACACAAATCAATAAATGTGATTCATCACCTAAAGATAAGTTAAAAAAAATATGATCAGCTCAATAGATGCAGAAAAACATTTGATAAAATCCAGCACCTCTATATGATAAAAAACCCTCAGAAAACTAGGAATAGAAGAAATAAACCTCAAAGTAATAAAAGTCACACATGACAAACCGTACTGGATTTCTAAGCCAAAGCAATCAGGCAAGACAAAAAAAGGGCATCTAAACAGGGAGAGAGGTCAAACTATCCCTATTTGCCTATGATATGATTTTGTACCTAGAAAATCCTAAAGATTCCTCCAAAAGACTCATAGAATCAATAAATAAATTCAGTAAAGTCACACACACAAATAAGTATCATTGCTATACATTAACAGTCAAGATGAGAATCAAATCAAGAACTCAATGTCATTTATGATAGCTGCAAGAAAGATACAATACTTAGGAATATACTTAACTGAGGAAGTAAATGATCTCTACAAGAAGAACTACAAAACACCGATAAAAGACATTATAGAGGACACAAACAAATGTTTGAGTTCTTTGTAGATTCTGGATTATCAGACCTTCGTCAAATATATAGCTTGTGAATATTTTCTCGCATTCTGTAGGTTGTCTGTTTACTCTCTTGATTATTTTATTTGCTATGCAAAAGCTTTATAATTCAATTAAGTCCCATTTTTTAATTTTTTTTTGTTACAATATTTGCCTTTGGGGTCTTAGTCATAAATTCTTTAGCTAGACTAATGTCTAAAATAGTCTTTCTTATGTTTTCTTCTAGAATGTTTATAGTTTCATTCCTTACATTTAAGTTCTTAATCCATCTTGAATTGATTTTTGTATATGAAAAGATAGGGGTATTTGTTTCATTCTTCTGCATGTGGATATCCAATTTTCCCAGCACCATTTATTGAAAAAAGCTGCCTTTTGCCAGCATACATTGTTGTCTGCTACGTCAAAGATCAGTTGGTTGTATATAGATGGTTTTATATCTGTGTTATCTATTCTGTTCCATCGGTCTATGTCTCTACTTTTATGCCAGTATCATGCTGTTTTGGTTACTATAGCCTTGTAGTATAATTTGAAGTCAAGTAATATGATCCCTCCAGACTTGTTCCTTTTACTTAACATTGCTTTCGACATCTAGGGTCTTTTGTTTCCAAATGAAGTGTAGAATTATTTTTTCTTTATCTGTAAAATATAATTCTGGTATTTTGATGGGGACTCCATTGAATTTTTAAATCACTTTGGGCAGTATGGACATTTTAGAAATGTTGATTCTACCAGTCCATGATCAGAGGATGTTTTCCATTTGTTTCTACAATCTATGATTTCTTTCATCAGTGTTTATAGTTCTCAGAGATCTTTAACCTCCTCTGTTAAGTATATTCCTAGGCATTTTATTTTCTTTGTAGCTACTGTAAATGGTATTGGGTCTTTGATTTTACTTTCTGTTTAACTGTTACTAATATAGAACAATGCTATGGTATTGTGTACATTGATTTTGTAACCTGACACTTTGCTGAATGTATTTATGAATTCCAGGATTCTGTTGGTGAAGTCATTAGGGTTTCCTAGATATAAGATCATATCTTCAACATACAAGGATAGTTTAAACTCCTCTTTCCCTATTTAGATGCCATTTATTTCTTTCTCTTGCCTGAAATGCTCTGGCTATGACTTCTAATACTGTGTTGAATAGAAGTGGTGACAGTGGGCACCCTTGTCTTGTTCCAGTTTTAAGGGGGAATGCTTTCAATTTATCTCTATTCAGTACAATGTTGGCTGAGAGTTTGTCATATATGGCCTTTTAAAATTTTGAGGTATGTTCTTTCTATGACTACTTTGTTGAGGATTTTTATCATGAAAGTGTACTGGATTTTATCAAATGCTTTTTCTGCATCTATTGGGATGATCATGTGTTGTTTTTCTTTCTGTTTATGTGGTGAATCACACTTATTGATGTGTGTATATTAAACCATTCTTACATACCTGAGATGAAACCCACTTGATCATGGTGGCTTATCTTTTAGATGTGCCATTGAATTTGGTTTACAAGTATTTCGTTGAGAATTTTTGCACCTATATTTACTAGGGAATCCAGTCTATAGTTTTCTTTTTTTGGTTGTGTCCTTTCCTGGCTTTTGTATCAGGATGATACTGGTTTGACAGAATGAGTTAGGGTACGTTCCCTCCTTCTTGATGTTATAAAATAGTTTCTGTATGATAGATACCATTTCTTCTTTGTAGGTCTGGTCAAATTGGGCTGTTAATCTGTCTGGCCCAAGGTTTTTATTGGGAAGGGAAGTTTTTTTTTATTATGACTTCAATCTCACTGGTCATTATTGGTCTATTCAGAGTATCTATTTCTTCCTGATTAAAGCTGAGGAGGTTTGATGTTTCCAAGAATTATCTATTTCCTTTTTGTTTTCTAGATTTTTTGGATAGGTTTTATAGTATTCATATATGATATTTTGTATTTCTGCAGTATCAAGTGTAATGTCTCCTATTTCATTTCTGGTTTCTGATTGAGGATATTTGAGTCCTATTGCTTCTATTTCTGGTTAATCTAGCTAGT
>NW_012151951.1:4752062-4755305 GCF_000956105.1 Propithecus coquereli
GTGTGTGTGTGTTTGTGTGTATAATTTTTTTTTCTCTCTTCCCTCTTTCCTGTGCACTATTTCTCTAGTTTCTCTTTATTTATCATTATTATTTTCAATTCAGTTTCTTAAGCAGAGCTTAGTGACCATCCAGTGATTGGTTAACACTTCCCTTTAAACATCATGAGCTAGTAAGGCTTCCACCATTTGCTAAGGTTGCCTATGAGTGGGTTGTGGCACACATTCAAAATTCAGGCTTCTTACATATCTACTTTGACTTTAACTTTCTTCTTATAAAGTATCTCATGGTCCAACAGGTATAAGTAACTAACTGGAACCCTCTTCATTCTTTGCTGAGTATGCATGCAGCCATATGTTACGTGTGCAGCCCTGCACATGAACTTAGCCCTGTACATTCACACACAGCTTTTCAGATTACTTGGGATATGTTGAAATTTTTCAAATATCTTTGTGACTATCTCATTCCTTAGATCTCCTCGTTGAGTTTTTGCCTGGTCTTTTGCTTACCCCAGCATCATAGCTTTAGTCAGCTGAGACATTGACTTTCCCCAAGTATTTGCCACTTAATTGCTACTGTTTTTGATAATGCCTCTGAATGTGAGTCTTCTCCATGGGGCTTCTGAGAAGATGAGCCTTGATAGAATTGTACAAGTGCAAGTTAAAACACCACACACCCCACTGCTCTTACCAAGACTCAGTAGGTTTTTTTCCTGTGTTCATAAATGTTTTTCAATTTGTTGTATGGCTTTTGTTAATTTCCAGAGTTCTTAAATGGTTGTCTTTGGTAATTTGGGGGGTTTATTGTTGCTCTTGGGGAAAAGGATTTGCTAATGTCCTCATTCCACTATTCCAGAAGCTCCACCTTGGTTGTACTGAATTTAAACCAAGAGTAATAGGTTTCCAGATATTTATTAAGAGAAAAGCCATCCAAGATAGTGGGAAAAAGTTAACAGATACATAAAATTATATGGTGGGTTCAGGTAACTAAAAATTATTTATCGAAAGCAGAGAATAATAGAAGATAAGACTGAGCAAGTATATAGAAATCTTATATATCATGTTAAGGAAGTAAGATATCATTCTGTGGGTATTAAAATGTGAATGAAGAATTTTGAGCAACTGAATAAAGGTTAGATATATTTCGAAAAGTCACTATGATTTGGAATTCTTGTTTATTGAAAGATAATAAGACTGAAGAAAGGGAGACTGAAGAAAGGGAGAGACTTCTAATATTCTGGGTGAGAAATGATGAAGTTTTAGGGAATGTGGAGGTAGAAAAATATGAGAAAAATGTAAATGCTTAAAGAGTGGTATCATTAGAACTAATTCTCCAGAAGTGAAAGACAAGCGAAATTTAGGATTCTAAGATGCATATAAGGTTCTGCCATGAGAAACTGACTGGATGGTACTATCGTTCTTTTATACCAATGTTAGTAAACATTTTAGGAAAAATCAAACGTACATGGTAAACTTATGATGGGTACATAGTTTTCTATAAATACATATTTTCACTGAGCACACATTTATTTTTTTCTGTGAATATCCAACCTCTTTTGAATTTTTTATAATTAATGAGTTTGTTATTAAAATTTCAAAAGGTCATATATACTAATTTTACACTAGTTTTAAACTTGAATATAATAAATCATGTTAGTCAGTAATTGATTCGTTCATTCAGTCAGCCAAGAAGTATTTGAACACACAGAGAACATGGATAAACTAATGTACAGATGCATCTGCAGTCTGTTCTTGAATAGCTTACTTTAATATAAAACAGATGAAGGAGATATATCACAGAACAGATATTAAAACATTTTAAGTAATTATTCTATTGTATGAAAATAGGAAGGAAAAAAGATTAAGAAGATAAATTCCTAAGAACTCAGGCAAAATTATAATTATTTTTCTATTTTAGGAATATGCTTAAATGTCCTACTATATACAGTTTCAATAAGTGAAAAACCTTTAATAATATTATTAAAAAGATTTGGATATCTTAAATATCAAGTTTAAGTAATATATTCTCAGAGAAGCTAATAAAGTAACCATGCCTGAAAATTGAGTAAGGCAAATTCCCTCAAAATTGCAGGAAACACACTTCCCACCAGAATAAATATAAGTAAATTATGAAAATCAGTGAATATCTCGTGGAGAATAAAAACCAGATTATGCAAAATCCTAACATGTTTATTTTATAAGAATATGTGAGCACCGATAAAGAAAAAAGTCCATATGATATTTTTGTTTTTTATCGGTACAGGAATTCATTGCTAGTGAACCATGCCTTATATTACTTCTTGTAATTTTTAATAAAAACAAAAGAGTTTTGTTTGTACACATATAAAACGGCTTATCAATAAAAATAATTTAAAATTGCAATGTTGTCAACTAAGCTCCTATGGGCCAATACTAACTTTCAACCAAAGGAGAGAGCACAAGTTTCCTCTTTCCTAATTAATAGTGTTAATTTCAAGCATCATTTATACCATGCTTCTAAGTCCCTGAACACTTAGTTGATATCAGCAGTTAATGGTTGGTTTGCTCTTTAGGCCTGTGATGAAACTCAAAGCAAATGAATAGTTTCAAAAGCTGCATGCCAATTATGTTAATAAATGATTTGGAAGGATTGATACTAGTAAAAGTTGTGAATATATTTGTAATGATCGAAATGTGCATTTAAGTTACAATTGAACTTTCAGGTAGTGGTGAGAGGAATTGAAGGGTTTTCATTAAATTTATTGTGGACATACTACACTGCTTTGAATCTCCATCAGCTTTTCAATCCCATTTCTAAAAAATATTGGCAATTGTTCCACGATACAATGAATGTTTAAACAGTCTTGATTTCTTAAAGTCCAAAGAAGCAATAGGCCTATATCCACACAGCATCATGCTTGCACAAACAAATGCATCCAGCCGCTGTCATTGTCAGACACTTCAAGCAAGCACTCATATTTTGTAAAACTTAATCCAGGGTGTTGTAATCATAGAATAAATACAGTCTATTTTCTTTGGTAGATTAATTTCACAGAAAAAAACAGCATAATTTCAAAATAGTGCTTACCATATAAAAATAGATCCATGTGTAAAGCATAATGAAGTATAGACCAAAGTAAAACATTTAGCATATAAAAAGCAAACTGGCCAAACTTTACATTTCACTGGGTTTCAAAGAACATTTTGCCATTGCAGTTTTGTAAATGGTGCTATAAAGGAGAAAGGGAAATGACTCAAATATCAATC
>NW_012151951.1:4755355-4755881 GCF_000956105.1 Propithecus coquereli
ATGCATGTATTGGTATATTTAATAGTGTTCCACAAGTCTGTAAAGATCTGTACATTTATTTTTCATTCATTGTTCATTCTGGGCTTCAGTCTGTATAATCTCCAATGACCTAACTTCACATTCACTGATCTTTCTTCTAACTCATATCTGCAGTTGAGCACTTCTAGCATTTTTTTTTTATTTTAAGTTACTGCTCTTTACAACTTCAGAATTTCTATATTCTTATAATTTACATCTCTTAATTCTATTCTCTACTTGCTCAGTCATTGGTATCAGAAGCTCTATCAATTCTTTAAACATATTTCCTTTTTTTCTTTGACCATATTTATAATAGCTAACTTAAAGTCAAGGGTAGTTTATATTGATTGCCTTTTTTTCCCCCATGGGCCACTAGTTGCTTTTTCTCTGTATATCTCATAACTTTAGGTAAAGATTAGATTTTTTAAATTTCTACTGCATGTCGTTTTTAGAGATGGAATCTTGCTGTATTTGCCCAGGCAATCATAGCTCACTGCTGTCTCAAACT
>NW_012151951.1:4765914-4778431 GCF_000956105.1 Propithecus coquereli
TATTTTTTCTCTTCATTTTTGTGTTTTCTATTATTGCAATTTCTATTAGCTAGAAGATGTCCCTCCTGTATTAATCTTTTATATCAGATATCAGCAAAATTTTTCTGCTAAGGACTAGTTAGTAAATATTTTAGGCTTGAGAAGGGATATCACATAAAATTTCTCCCCCTTCTTTCCAATTGTCTCTTCTGTAACTGGGGATAATATTAGTTGTTGGAAAGTTTAATGAAATGATCTATGTAAGTCTCAGCACAGACATGGCACACATAATAGATACTTAGTGAATGCTATTGATTGTTTTCATGGATGCAATATATCCTGTCAGCTGAGGACATTAAAAATAATTTTTCAACTTTTTTCTCATCTCTAACTTTGTGTCTTCTAGTATAAATCATTGCACTTTTTATTTCAGAATATTACAGGGGTACAAACATTTAGGGTAGTTCATCACCACAAAGAGAAGTTCTAATATTAAAACATGCAACGATCATAAGTTTGGTTGTCTATTTATTTTTGAGTGAGGATCAAAGTAGATTGACGTTAGTAGGTATCATGGATTTTCTGCATTGGCCCATATTTCTCCTTCCTTTGCAGGTTCCTCTGTGGAATGAGGTGGTTAACTGCCAGTTCTTTGCATCTAGGCTAAGCATGTTAGCTGGTTGTATTTATTTTGCATGTGTGAAGGAAGAGTGTGACAAATTTTAGTAGAGGTCAACTCTGGGATACCAATCCTCACTTTTGGAGCCCTGGATCATCTTAAATAGATTGTTTCATTTCTTGGACAATAACTTCCTGGCTTCATTCAGAAGGCAACTATGTTGCACCTGGGATATGTGAGTGAAAATGGGGAAATCTCACTCATACTACTCTTCAGCAGATACTCTTTCAATCAAATGCCTCATTTTAGGTCTTGGCTCTGTACCTACTTAGTCAGAGTCCAGAAGCCTCCTGGTATTCTATTGTTAGCAAAGACTTACACCTTCTTTGCCACTTCTTTTCTGTTCATGTTCTGAGCTCCACTTGGGTTAAAGCATCCATTCAATTTCATCACTTTGCATATTCTAGCAATTTATGAGACTATGATGTACTGTTGGCTAACTCCCATCCCCAACTCAGTCCACCAGTTCTAGTCCTTTTATAAATATGTCATTGTACATGCTTCTTTACTGTCATTTCAATGATAGTGGAGAAATCATATGGCCTTAGTCCAGCAGCCTACTGTAGGTTTACAGTGATAATTTATTATGAAAATTATAAAGCCACCATTCAACACAGATCCAAAATTGTGTTTACAATAAAGCTTTGAGATTGGTAAATGAACACCATAGTTCATTATATGGTAAGTGTTCTGCTTGCATGGATCTCTTAGAATAATTCTGCTCAATATAGCAAATATTTTTTTCTGTGTAGGTATTAATTCTTACCTTCAGTTTATTGAGTATTATATTTCATAGCATAACATAGTGGTCAACAATTTATAATCTGGATTAATTTTAACCTGGGTTAAAATCTTTCCTCTTCCATTCACTAACTTTGTGAGCTTGAAAAGTTATTTAACTCCTCGAGACATATTTTTTGTCATCTGTACTATTTATTGATTTATTGATTTCACAAAAATTTATTAAGTGCTTACTATACTATACTTCTATAAAAATTAATAAAAGAATGAAAGTAAAGTGATTAGCTTGGTGGTTAAATAAACATCTGTTGTTATTGTTATTATTTTCAAGTCACTTCTTTATTTTAGAACAAAGAAAGAATTGAACATGAGTTAATTTTTATATTGTCGGTCATTCTTCACTATATGGTATACTACAGCTATTAATACAAAACAAACTATAAGTGTTTCAAATAATTTCAAAGTTTTGACATTCATATTAGTCAGAAAACAGATTTATATACATTTATACATTCTGGAGAGACAGGAATTGAAGGTAAAATCATAAATCAATACGTGGAATGTGTACATTAGTTTGGCCCAAAAGGGCAGGACATCTCTAAGCAACGGCTTACAAATCATAGTGGGTTCAGAGATTCTTTGATTTGTAATTCGTTAAAGAAATAAAGTTTTGTTTAAAGACTTCGAGTCAGTAGAAAGAAATGCTTGAGTTAACATAAGGGGGTCTGCTATCTGTAATGTGATGCATATCAGAGTCAGTTTGGAAAGTAAGCCACATTATACTGGATTAAGACAAAAAAATCCATCTAATGAGATTTTATGGTCTGTAAGGCTTTACTTAACCTTTGCCTTGCATGGCCTTAGGTCCTGTTTGCAATTTAGTATCTTGTTGCCACAAAGAGTCTGCTTTGTCAGTCTTATGCTCGCTATTTTAGCATTTTTTTTTCCCCCAGATAAGAGGTTATAATAAAAGGGGGGGGCCGAACCAAAAGAAAAACCCCGGCCCAACCCGGGAAGCCAAAACCAAGAAGGGCCCCCCCGCTCAGCTCCGTCACACCCACACCCTCTTCTAGGCAGAGGGGAGTATCTCCTTCCCTGTCACAAGTTCCTGAGTTGCTCCACTGCCCCTGCCAAGCCCCTTCTGCCCACCCCACTCCCAGGTCAGGGCACTCTGCCAGCGATGCAGATGGCTGAGGGTGGGGGAGACAGCCAAAGTGAAAGCCAAGTCACCCACCCCTCTGACAGGGCCAAACCCCCACACGCTTCACCCCCACCAGTCTCTGAATCTCCACTCACAAACCCAGTGTTCTGCCTGGGGGTTGAGCTGGGTCCTCCCTCTCCAGGGGGAAGTGAAGGGAGGACAGCCCTGAGACACTGCCCAGGGCTTCCGGGGCCCTTGCTCCTCTTTGTGACCGAACCACAACCCCGTGAGGTGGGTGGGGTGGGAGGAGTCACCCCACTGAACGAATAAGGCTCAAGGAGGTGATGTGACCGGGCGTGGGGGAGCGCATCAGCCATGCAGCAAGGGGACCTCAGGGAGGGAACATGGGGGCCTGGGAGACACAGCTGGACAGTGCCACACTTTTGCCAGGGGCAGATGGCTCTGCCCAGGGGTCCCAGGGCCCACCTCAGGGCCTTGAAAGGTCCCAGTGCGCCTCCCGCCTGCCCCCGGAGGCAGGCGTATATCATAGCCCACAGGTGCAGACAGAGGTGGCAGCGGGGAGAGCACTACTTCCATCTTGGGCCGGGAGCCCACCCCGTGAAACAAAAATTAAGGATTTCAGATGGGTACCTCAAGTCCTTGGAGGTGATCTGGGGCCTCACATCCGGGTGCCTCTGGCTTGTAAGAGGAGGGGCGGCAGCTCTGTGGGAGGGCGAGGAGCTGAGAAGAAGACCTTACTGCAAGCTCGGCCTCAGGTCTGAGAGGCTACAGATGGGAACCTCCGGCAGGAGGCGGAGGAGGCGGTGGTGGGAGGCAGGAAGGGTTAGCGGGATCCTGAGATGGCGGCTTTCTCCTGGGTATCTGTCTCCACCTGCACCTGTTCCACCTCCACCTCCTCCTCCAGCTTCTCGGTGCTCTTGGTTTTGCGGCTGGACTCAGAGCTCAGCCCGTGTGGGGAACTGTAGAGCTCCTTGGACACCAGGCACAGGAAGGCTGCCTGATCCTCCCCGCCGTACCTGTGGGAGGCGCTGATGCTCACCAGCTGCTGGAAGCGCCAGCCGTCAGACGTAGTGCAGACCACCTGCGCGAGCTCCCCCTCCTGGCACCGCAGCGCGCAGTACGCATGCTTGGGTGGGACCTGGGTGACGGGGTAGTCCTTCTCTTCCATCCGGTCTTTGCTGATGTGGATCAGCAGGCTGACGTTGTAGAACTCCGTTTCCTCCAGGACCCCGTCCTCGGCCATGTCCTTGACCAGCACCAGCTTGCCATAACAGAGGAAGTTCAGTATGGGTCCGAAGTAGGTGAGGTCACAGTCAATGAGGTAGGCCCCGGTCTCAGCCCAGTCCAACTGCAGCTCTTCCGCCTGGCGTAGGCGGCTGAGGAAGGACTTCTGCTCCCCGCACAGCGTCTGCTGGGTGGTAAGAAACCCGGCTTGAGAGGTCCCAGCGCGCCTCCCGGCCGCCTGCCGTGTGTCTCACTACTGCTGTGTCTAAATTACAAAAGGAAGCGGGTATAAGGAGCTAGCTATGTCTGACCCCCCTTTCCATCATGGCTGGGAATTCTGTTTGAAGGTTTTTCTGGGGTCCCTTTGGCCAAGAGGGGATCTGTTCAGTCAGCAGGGGTCTTAAGACTTTATTTTTTAGCTTACAACAGCTAGTAACTGGTTCTACAGTTTAAAAAGTATGTACTCTTCATATACCATCTAACTGTGTGCATTTTTTTTTCTGAAAATTTATTGAGACAAGCCTGCCAAATGGGAGCCGATCCTCTACCATTGCTCTCTGCCTACCTATAGTAGACATTTAGAATGTAAGTCTTGGCTAGTGACTGTGACTTTTGTCTACCTAACAACTTTGTATGCATAGATGGTATGTGGAAAAATTGGCTTCATTAGGGAATAATAGAATGTACAAAATGCTCTACAGTTTATAAATGTTTTATGATGCAGATACTCATTAAAAAAAAAAAAAAAACTTCTGCTAAATGAGCACTGTAGACTGGGTGTGTCCAATCCAGCTCTTGGAGCTGGGAGAGGCCAAGTGTGAGTGTCTGGAGCTGTTGGCTGGAGGAAGCCTGGGAGGAGTCCTGAGAAGGCATCTGGGCCCACCTGGGGAGAAAACAAATCTATTTATTCACAATTTTTTAAATACTAACTACCTAGTACAGATTGATTACAAAGCAGTGTAATATAGTGTGAAAAATGCTAGACTGGGAGATAGGAGTGGTTTTGGAACTAAACTCCCCTTCATTCCATGAACTCCTCAAAATTAATTTTCTCATAAATAAAAGGGAGTTTCTTAAAAACATCTGTTCCATCTATTTTAACTGTTATCACTATATCATTATTATCAGCACATTTTTAATGCTTTTATAACTTTTTTCCATAACATTACAAATCAGCTTTCATTTCCTAGATCCTGACATTTAAAGAAACAATTTCTTTCCTATAAGTCCTCATTGTTTCTGCTCATAAAGTTAATCGTTCTATACCCATTATATATCTGAAAATGAGGGACAATTATTGTATTAATATCATAAACCTGTTTGGACAAAATAAGAGAGTGCTAATAAACAGCTAAGCACTTTGCCACATACTTAGCTCTCAATAAACGATAACTTGTATCCTTTTAAAATAGGATTGGTATTGTCACATTTAATTCAGGATATTTTTTTTTTTTTTTTCAGTTCATAGGCATATGGCACAGAACTCAGTACAGCAACCCAGATGGATTGGGGAAGATGTGGCAAGGTAGGGGTGGGGGGAATGAAGGAAGGAACCAATTAGGTGCTAGCTCTATATCACCCTAAGTAGGTATGAACAGATGCTGGGGAGACATGTAGAATCTATATATGTAAACAGTTCAGTGGACTGGAGCCTATAATTTACGTTTATATTATAAATTGTGGTATATTGTTACTACAGGTAGACAGAGAGTGTTAGAAGTGGCTGTCATCTGGGAGGTTGTCCCTAGAGTCTCAGACACTTGGGATGAAAAAGCCATCTGGCCCCAGACAGGAACTTGCAAGAGCAAATCAAGGATATAGGTATAAAATAAAAGTCTATTTCTGGCAACTGGAGTGTATGGCATTGAGGAGTTAATCACTCTAGGAGTCAAACAATAACCTTCAATGGTCAGCCCTAGGCCAACCAGACACAAGATCCAGAGGTCTGATTTAATATTAAACACCACACTAGGTATTACAGAAAATTCCCATCTTTATAAGGACTGTTTTAAGGATAAGGTGGAAACAAGCTTACTGGGAGTGAAGGGAATAAATGCCCCAAGAGTGAGTTTCTGGAAATGTGGCAGGTGTAGACTAGGGTAGGATTGGCTAACCCTTCCTATCTGCAGACACTTCTGTCCTCTCCACTAATGCTCATTATCAATCACAAAATTTCCCATTTAAAAAAATGCAAAAAAGTAGAATTTTGTTCTAACAAGAGATTATCCCAGGAACATTTTAATCTTTATTCTAAAATCTGAGACTATGTCAACACTGTATAGGGGAGTGGATATAACACTGGAAATTTGAGTTCTGCCATTGACCATTTGTATGATACTGGGAAAATTAGTGGACATCTCTGGGGCCCATTTTTATGATTTTTCAAGATGAAATTGAACCTTATTTCTGTCCCTATTTATGTTCTATCTGGCCATCCCACTTCTACCTCATGGGTAGACTGAAGAAGCTCCCTTTTTGCAGAAATCTCACTGAGCCTTCTCCCTCATAAAGGGTACTTATTAATTGAACAAATATTTATTCATTATGTCATGCACTGTTCTGGGCCCTGAGGGTACAACAATGCACAAGACAGACAAGGTCACTATTTTCACAGGTATTATAAAAATAATGTACCAAATAAATGAATATATATGTATGTTAATTTTAAGTGGAGATGAGTTCTGAAGAGACACGGAGCACAATAAGGGGTGAAAGTGGGGATATGGTAGGGTGAGTAGGGTCACTGGGATATGGTGGTCAGGGGAGGGTTCTCTGAGAGGTAACATTGAACAAAGACCTGAATGAACAGGGAATGAGCCACGTGAAGATCTGAGGAAAGAGCAGTCCACAGAGAGGGGAATAAGAGAAAAGTCCCTGAGACAGGAACATATTTGGCATGTTTTTTAAATGTAGGAAAGCTGAAATGGCTAGGGTAGAGTGACAAGGGGAAACTTGTAGGATATGTGAGGTGCAAGAAGTAGTCAGAGCCAGATCACACATGGCCATTGTAGACCATGGGAGGCCACAGGGGGAGTCTGAGCAGGGGAGTGGTGTGACTTGGTTTCCATGTTAGAGATATCATTGGTGCTGCTACCTCAAGAGGCTTGGGGAAGGAGTGGGGCTAGGGAGAAAGAATCATGGGGAGTAATTAGGAACCTGAAGCAGTATTCTAGGTATAGGACCAATAGCCTGGATTAGTGCAGTAGCATTGGATAGAATGATAAACTGGTGAATTTGTGATATACTATTTTGGAGGTAGATTCCTAACGGATTAGATGGGGAAGGGAAGGGAAACTGAGAACTCCTGGGTAAATAATCTATAAGGTTTATTCCAGAAACAGTGATCCATGGACACACAATGTGAAAGAGCTGTGCCTTTAGGTGGCTGTTCATGGTAAGAGGAGATTTTACCTGATTCAGCTACTTTTGCAAAGCATCGTGTAGCTTGTGTCATTGCATGTATCACTTAACACTTGTGGTCATTAATTTTTCCACATTACAAAAGTGATAGAAGTAAAATATTTCAACCTTTCTCATGTAGCAGCATTATGGTGGCATATGTGGGCCTTGTGTGACCCTGGCTCTAACCACTTATCAGTTGTATGATCTCAAATAGCTTATATTATTTCTACCACATTGGAGAGGCTCAGAAAGATTAAAAACAATATTTCCCTCTTCTGGTTGTGATAAGGCTAAATAAAACCCCTCACTCAATAATTATTTCTCGCTCAATGTCTACATATATGGGCTGGCATATTGGCATCAAGGTGTTCAGGATGGGGAAGACGTAGCTCTGCTCTTCAAAATACTCTTTCTTATGATCCAGAATGCCAGGCGTGGGGCCTGACCTAATAAGGGGCTTCCTGGGAGCCATTTTTCCTTCTTCCACATCCAAAATTACATGTCGGTATAAGAGCATAGGACACATACTTTAAGACAACATAGTATGTTTTTGGAGCTGCCTTCTGGAACCAGTATCCTAATTCAAATAAATGGCTCTAATAATATCATTTCAGGCAAGTTAGCAGGTAATAAAGAAGATCCTTTTGGAAAGGCAGCCATTTTGCTCTCCTTCAGACTGAACACATTCTCCTGCATGTTCACTCACAGAAAGCATTTTTAATTAGAATACATTTATAAGTACCGATTAAGGTTTAAGCTTATAGAGAATACTCAAACAAGTAAGTTCCAATGCCTTATCTATCTTACTCTGTCAGATAAAGAATTCTGCCCCAAGCATTTTGAATCTGTTGACAAAGTTATTTTCTTATTACCTTTAAATTTATCCTTTGACATAACAAGAAATGCTCACTCAATTCACCTGACAATAGCCACTGCAATGTTTTTAATATCACTTTATAGCAATGTCATGTTCAATTACTAATTCCACCATGCCACCTCAACAATTAGTGAACTAATCCAGGAAATGCCTATAAAAAAATCACATCAGGTAATACTTTCATCAGCCATTTACAAGTTATTAATATGCTGTCAAGTTTGGAGCTCAAGTTGAATTCAAAGCAGGTCTTCAGATTTGCTCAGTGGCATTGTGAACCCACGACATACAGGCAAAAGGTTCTAATTTTTTCTTCTCTTACATCTAACTCATAATCTCTCCATTTCCCCCGTATCTCCCCTACCACTGTCCTCCCCACATGAGTAGAATCATGAATCTTGCTAGCACTGGACTGTATCTCCTCATCAACTCAGCCTCTGCCTATTTCTCTTTTCCAGTGAGGAGATGATGAGTTTGGCTGAACTTCCAAAGATAGAAAATGCCAGTAACATTGATATATTTTTTTTTTGTCTGTAATAGAGTATTGTGTTGGCATTCCTTCATTGAAATTCTAAGCATGTGGATTAATCACAAAACCATATTCTTCAGAAATACTGAAATTACAACATTCATATGTTTTCATATATCAAAAGTGCATTTGTGCTATGTTCTCTCATTTGTTTTTTTCCTTTTTTCTCTTGTAATACACTAAATTGCAAGAGGCAATTCCTGGTTGCTGTTTATCATAAATTTCAAGACAAAAATCTAGATCTGCTTTTTCTCGGGTACTGTTTCAGGACAATTGCATAGTTAGATTTGTTCCTGTCACCAGGACATAAATTATTTATTAACCAAACAATATCTTTAAATGTCTAATATATGAAAGCCTTAGGGGAATATGAAGAGATGCCAATATTTTGTCCTCAAAGAGCTCATAATTTAGTTGAGCTGAAAATGCTCAGTCAAGTGAAAAATCAATTAATAATAATGAGTTCAATTGGAACACAAAGGGGTTCAAAGGATGTTAGATATTATAAAACAGTTAAATGAATGGCACAGATAATATTTCAGTGGTCCCTTTACAGTTCACACTATTTTAGCTAGGCCATAAAGGATAGAATTAAAATTTGGGGGATTTTGTAAAGAGCCCAGTTTTATGCTTCAATAGCAGATCATGATAAAACCTAATTCCCTCTTGGGGCCTTCTCCCTTCAACTCACCTTAACTGACCACTCCAGCCTACTTAACACCAGGACAGAGCACAGACAATTCCTATCCTGACATTAGTAGCCATACCACATTGAGCTGTTGTGTTGATTCACTGATCTACTTTTGCCCTTGAGACTTCAATTCAAACTAAACAATGGCTATTTACCATAAATTGTGGTGGGTGCCTTAGGGGATATAAAAGTGAATACAATATGATTGTTATTTGTATTCTCATGTCTTGAGGGAGAGATGCACAGGTGTAAACAATCCCAACAAAGTAGGGTGTGATGAGAGCTGAAATGAAGGTAGAAATAAAACTGTATGTGAACCAGATTTAGCCCAATCTAAGAAATTTAGTCCAATGTAATCATAGAAATAATCTACCGATGTAAACACTAAGACCCTTTAAGAAAGCTCTTTCTGATTTCCCCTTCCTCCTCCTGTTCCTCTGCAAAATAGAATCTGACTATATGGTAGAAGAAGTAATGTTTAAATGACTTTGGGGACTTAATAGAAAATGGGGTTCTCACATCCCAGGGATCTTCAGGAACCACACAAGTTATGATAATTGAGGGGTCTGTCTTGTCTGAAAACTGACTGACTAATTGATAAGCTGAAATTGGTTCTACCTGGCTCTTTTGGGTGAGGGTGGGGGTGGTTAAAGATTATATGCTAGTACCCACTGCTATACTCTGTGGTCCTGGTCATTTATCCCTGGCCTTGAGCCGCAAACCCTCAACCATATTGATCTAGGTTCCTGTCTATCTATCTGTGCCCTCAGGGCAGATTGACTCTTCTGGGGTCCTGCATGATAACTATGAATAACCAGGACTCTGTTCCAGGCCCACCTGCTTGGATGCCCCCTACCAATGAGTCTTTACCATTTTAGAAGTAGCTGCTTTCAGGGCTTCCCTAGAAGCTTGGAGCCCCTTGCTAATATCTCAAGAGAAGCATGACACAATTTCTTATTTTCCTGAGCTACTCCATTCCTCGCGGCGTATTTCCAAAACATTGGTCAGTTACCAAGTGGCAGTGCTTTTGAGGTTCAGGCCTGAAAAGTCAAACTGAAATCTCTTTTTTTCTCTCCATATATTCTTATTACCTTTAAACAGAAAACCTCATAACTATCATGTATAGAAGGGATATCTTTTCTAGACCTGTAGAATAAATTCTATAGTCTTAAGTCTTTAGGCTTGTTTCATTTTATTTTAAAGAAATTTGGAAAGATTTTTTTGTTTCTTTCTTGTCCAAATCTAAGGATAAAGCCTCATGTTTTAGTATACAATCTTATTTAAATTGTCAGATGTGTAATTTTAACTCTTATTACTTTTGAAATTCTTCCAATTAATATATGCCTGTCTCTGCTCATCCATGCAGGTTAAAAATATAGTTATATACACAGAAATATAAACAAGAAAAAAGAACAATATTTTTAAAAACTTTTTTCAATAGACTCTGGTAAAAGGAACTGTATCAGTCAGGATTCTACCAGAGAAAAATGAACCAGTAGGATGTATGTGTCTGTGTATGGTATGTGTGTGTATCATGTATCTCCAATATGGTGTGTATATATATATTTTTTCCATCCTGCCAAATGCCAATACTGCCAAATACATATATATAGTAAATATATAGATCATGTTTTATATATAGATATAGATCATGTATGTGTGTGTGTGTGTGTGTGTGTGTGTGTGTATGTGTATATATTTAGCAGACTGGAAACTCTAGGGCAAGAGCTGGTGCTGTAGTCCACTAGTGGAATTTCTTTTTTCCTTGGGGAAATCTCAATGAATGCTTTTAAAGATCATCCTTTCGACTAATTGGATGACCTCATTTTCAATTGATCATAGATATTAATCACACCACAAAATATCTATACTAATCCCTCTAGAGTAGTGTTTGATTGAGTACTTGGTACTATAGCTTATCATAGTGGAAAAATAAAACTAATCATCACAGAGCCTACATTAAATTGGTGATAAATGGAAGAGAATAAAAGGTATCAATTTGGAACAAACAAACAATTAACTAGATAAAAGAGGCAAAGGTAACAAAGCACTTAAGGATAACTTGGAGGTAACTAGGAAAGTGGTGTATGTGTACCAAAACAACAAGGAGCTGATTTGGAGTAGAGGCTAATTAATCCAGTTGTAGGTGTCAATGGATGTGAGTTAAATGGCCAAATTATTGGAGAAAATTAGCTCAACCAATTGTACCTTAATTGAACTGCTGAAGGAACGGGCATATAATTTCCACCACCCTGCCCTAGACACAGCTGATTGGGCCAGTAGTACATACCTGATCCAAACCAAAGGCTAAGCTGAACCAATCAGATTCTTCTCATATTTAAATAACCACACACACACACAAGCTAGTTAGATGGTCATGGGTCCTACAACTATAGAGACATGGAGTCCTAGAGGTGGCAGCCATGGAATTACAAATGTATTCTGTATATCTCAGACCACAGAGAACAAAATTATAGACTAGCAGAGATGAGATAGTCTAAGTAACCCTGGTCTTAAAGGTGGAGAGTATGACTTCAGTTCCTATTTTTCTAGACACTGTTTTCATGATACCTGTCTTTACTTAATTTATTTTCTGTAAGCTTTATTATTATTATAATTTCCATTTTTGAAATGTATTTGAGTTACATTGAGTAGGTTTCTATTCTTGGATCCAAGAATAAAGGCAAATACCAGGAATAAATCCAGCTGGAAATATCAGCACTATCTATTTTCAAATATTCTGCTACCTCAACAATTAATTATTATGGTTGGTAGTGGTACAAAGGAGAAAGAGAGAATTTTAAAACTGGGACAAAAATGAGTCTGGATGTAGTTGAACTAGAAAATAATGGACTCCAAGTGTAGTTGCCCTTTGTATAGCATGGTACGTGCAGGATCAAAAATAAATGTTTGTGAAGAAATACCTTCTGATACCTTGACTGCAACAACTATTCAACCACACCTGGAGTTGTAATCTGTTGGCTCTACTATATTGTGACTGCCCATTGCATTGCTCATGTCCTCAATTCCCCCCTTATCCAGCTTAAATTCCTTGGTCCATCATAACCATCACTTTCTTACATTAAGTCTTCAACTCCCTTGCCATTTTTGCTTTGCCATTCTCAGCTGATAAAATCCCAATCAAGTTAATTCCTACTCTCTGCCTACTCTGTGTTTTGTTCCACTCAGAACATCATTGGAAAAATATGCCCAATCATTCAATCTGGCCAAAATTG
>NW_012151951.1:4779981-4788162 GCF_000956105.1 Propithecus coquereli
TAAGGTGTTTGTTACATGAGTTTATATATTTGGCAAAATATACCAAACTATAGAATATCTGTTCACTTCTCTACATTTAAATTATACCTCATAAAAATAAATAAAAAATTAACCTGCCTCAATTGCACTAGTTATTAGGTGGCAGTCAGTGAAGAACCTGTTATCAGAGGCTGGAAAGATGCTAATGCATATTGTGCAATAGCCAAAAATTTTGTAAAATTGTTTTTTCTAAAACTCTGAATGGCCAGAGAGGGCTAACAACAGAATATTAGTGATGTGTGCTGTTTATAAAGTGATGCTTAGAGCAATGTGTTGCAAGAAAGAGATGAACTCAGGGAGGGCAGCATTAGCTGGATTGAGACCAAAAGTGAATTCAAATTTGGAGAATTCAAAAAACCTAGCCCTTGCAGGGTTGGAAAAGCCAAGTGCTTTTTGTCCAAAACTGGAAAAGGCCCCATAAAGCTTTTGGTTGAACAAGGACTTAGCCCTGAACATGGAGGGATTAAAGAGTAGAAAGGGCGGATTGATAGGGTTCAAATCCCATGACCTCAAGACAGCTGTCAATAATTTCAGAGGAATAGAGAGAAAGGCAAGGAGACCTAAATAAATGAATCACACTAGATAATTACATCTAGCAATGAATTTGAGTATACTTAACAAATATGTGGTACGAACTGAGGTGATTAGTTTAATTTGTGCAAGAAATGTAATGCCAAATAAACCACAGCCTGGCCTAAAAATATCCCCAAACTTCAACTTGAAGAATGTGGCTACAGACTATGCATTCCCCAAGGAGGACATTTTCCCTAGTCCACATTTCAAACATAGCCATGGGCCACAAAAGGAAAAAAAAAATGGACAAAAGATTTGTTCCCTGGGTGTACTCAAGAAACTTCCTCCACTAGCAGCCTAGAGAGTTTTTACAAAATCAGTCCCATAGGATTTCCTTATTGCTACGGACTCTGCCACCCTTCCCTTTCTCAACTGAGACTTTTAGTACAGTTTGTAGATATCCTATACTGCTCCTTGGAGGGTAGATCGCTTGTCTTTTGCCTATTGATTGTTTAACTAGGATGTCATCATACCTGATGAAGAGCATTGTACACCACCCACAAATCTCTCCCAGACCTCGAGCTAGATACATTACCTGGATAGGGGAGTGGTATGTCATCTTGAGAGGCAGGCCATATAGGGATTTGTAGGCCACATTAGTGAGTTTAATCCTTAACTTAAAAGCAGTGGGCAGCCACCGAAAGGTTTTAGCTTACATGAGACGTGATCTGATGCATATTTTGAGAATGCTGCTCTAGCTTCAGTGTGTTGAGTGGATTGGAAGTGGATCAGAGTAAATAATAGGCAGTAAATTAGGTTTTATAGTAGTCAAAATGAGAGATGGTGGTAACTTCTACTAAGCTTGTGGCAAAGGAAATTTAGGATAGTGGATCAATATAAGAAATATTTAAAAGGTAACATTAATTGAGTATGGTGATGCCCTGGAAATAGTAGATGAGAAAGAGGATACGGCAAGGGGGTCTTTTCAATTTTGACATACAAAATTTAGCTGGATGGTGGTGTAATTTGCTGAGTAAACAACTAGAAAATAATCAGGGGCTGGGTGTGGTGGCTCACACCTGTACCCCTAGCACTCTGGGAGGTCGAGGTGGGAGGATTGCTTGAGATCAGGAGTTCGAGACCAGCCTCAGCAAGAGCGAGACTCCCCCCCACCCTGTCTCCACTAAAAATAGAAAGAATTAGATGGGCAACTAAAAATAGAAAAAAATTAGCCAGGCATGGTGGCACATGCCTGTAGTCCCAGCTACTCGGGAGGCTGAGACAGGAGGATGGCTCAAGCCCAGGAGTTTGAGGTTGCTGTGAGCTAGGCTGATACCACGGCAGTCTAGCCCCGGCAACAGGGCAAGACTCTGTCTAAAAAAAAAAAAAAAAGAAAGAAAGAATATAATCAGGTATAGGAAAATAGCTTGAAATTGGGCCAGATGGATAGCATTTGTTTGAAGTCTCTTAAAGACATCTAATGTCTTGAATTCAGAAGCAATGTCTATCCTGGACCATTCATTTAGGAATAATTAGAATATAAATAATGACTGAGGCTTGGGAATTAAATTATATAGCCTGAGAAGAGACTATAGAATAAAAACAGAAGAGAGCCTAGGTAAATAAAAGAGGCAGCCCAATGACACAATTATTTTGATGCCAGTTTTGTAGAACTTAGATTAAGTTCAAATTGAATTCCCATGTGTATCATATCAAATAACTCTGAAAGGAGTATGGTACAGTGCTAAGAATTTGAGCTCTTAAGACAAAATATTGTTTTGTCGAGTAATAGCTTTCTGCTTTGGGCCAATTATTTAACTATTTGGGCTTTGGTATTCCCATGGGGAAAATGAGGATAAATTTGAATTTGAATATTGTAGAGAATTTTACTTTTTTAAAAAATTAAGTAAACACTTGATATGTAACAAGAGTTTTTAAAATAGTAACTCCTGTATTATCAACTCTGTGACTTTAGAAATACTGGGCAAAAATAATTTTTAAAATTTCAAATATTAAACTCTTCTTAAAACATAAATTTACTAATCATTAAAAACCAGAAGTATTGCAAATCTTTTAAAACAATATTCCATATTCATTGTTTATAATCACCATAGTTTAAAAGGATGCTTTAAAATTTCACTGAAAAAAAGATTATTATTTTTATAAGGTAAGAGGTATAAAGAAAAAAGTTAATGACTTCATTATTTTATAGTAAGACAACTGTTATACAATATCAATTTGACTTTTTCCCAGTGTTTATCAATGTCATTTCCCTATAATATTATTTCCAAGATAAGAGAAAAATAGCTGCTTTTGGCCACAGTTACTCTGAAATAGTTCATTAATCTGATTCATATTATTTGTACATTTAATCATTCTCTTTTTTTTTCTTCTTTTGAAGAAGGGTAATTAAGATGTTGGCTGGGAGAGGACTTAATAAACGCTAGCCACAAAGAGAAAACTTTCTTTCCTTTTAATGCCTTTGTTTCATGGCCTTGTTAGAAGATAAACTCTTTGAAAGTAGAAAATGTCTTTCCATTTTATTACAGAGTTTTAGTCTCTGAAGATATCTTCTGTTTTACAAAGTCTTCTATATCACTCCATACCTAACAAAGGCTGCTGATTAAAACTGGGAAAGAGCATTTAAAAGCACGGTCTGCTAGACATTTGGTCACTTTATTTTCTATTAAATATTTATACTACATCAACATAGTTCTAATGTATGGAATTCAGTTTTGCAGAATCTCCCTGAGGTGGCCTGTGGTGTGGAAGTAAGGCAGAGTGTCAAGCTGGAAACAGACTTAAGATAACGTGGTGCCCTCTCTTCCTCACCAGAAAGCACTATGTTTAAAATTAACAATCCAGTTACTATGTTACCATCAGAGCAGAGTCCAGGAAAGAAGAAGAACTGGCTGCAAACCTTCAGGCAACCTGTGAAATCGAAAGGCTTGTCAAACAAGCAGCTACAGTCTCCACTTTGTGAACAACTTGAGAAAAAGACTCAAGACTTGTTGCTAGCCTCTTCACAAAGAATCCCCGGCTTTGCAAGGCAAAAACTTCACGCATGTCCATGTGCTTAGCTCAGAATTGTGTTGTATTAGTTTCATTTTGAAACCTCTAAGGATCCCATTTGATTCTGCCACTCGCCACTCACCCCATTTCCAGATTGGCTGCCAAGAGCAAGATTACATTTTTTTGCCAACAGGAAAACAGTTCTGCGTGAATTTCATCTTGTCAGAGGGTAAATAGTCACTAAATGAGTGGTGTTTAAAACACTTTGGGGGTGCCAAATTACTCATTTTACATACTTTAATGGACATACATGTTCACAAACATTTGTTTTCTTATTTAATCTATATTCTCCCCAAAATTCTTTGCCAAAATAGGGAATATTGAACGTATCTCTTCTCTACATTCTTATAGAAAAGAAATTCAATGGAAAGGTGAGAATAATCCTAGTTTTTACTGATCTTCATAAAGATATTTTAGATTTTTTTTATTATTCTTATTTTTTATTTCAGCATATTATGAGGGTACAAATGTTTAGCTTATATAGATTGTCTTTTCCCCACCCAAGTCAGAGCTCCAAGCGTGTCCATTCCCCAAACAGTGCACACTGTACCCATTAGGTGCGAATATACCCCCCCCACCTACCCAACACCTGATGAATGTTACTACTATATATGCACTATGTGTTGATCAGTTAATACCAATTTGATGGAGAGTGTATGTGTGTTCATTTTCCCATTCTTGTGATACTTCACTTAGTAGAATGGGTTACAGCTCTATCCAGGATAATACAAGAGGTGCTAGATCACCATTGTTTTTTGTAGCTGAATAGAACGCCATGCTATAGGTTTCTTTATTCAATTTAGATGTGCTAACTTTTCCCTTTAAGAATTTTAATACTCCAGCCTGAGCAAGAGGGAGACCCTGCTCTACCAAAAATAGAAAACATTAGCCAGGTGTGGCGGCTCACACCTGTAGTCCCAGCTACTCAGAAGGCTGAGGCAGGAGGATCACTTGAGCCCGGGAGTTTGAGGTTGCTGTGAGCTAGGCTGACGCCACAGCACTCTAGCCTGGGCAAAAGAGTGAGACTCTGTCTCAAAAAAAAAAAAAAAGAATTTTAATATGGAAATTGGAAAGCTTTCATCCTACCGTTTGTTTTAGATTTTTATTATCTTTTTCTTTATACCTCCTTTCAGATTTTAAAATCTGTTTAAAATACATTTGGTTGTCTAATTTAAGCATCTGCTTTTTTTTTTTTTTTGGTTTTTGTGGTCCTGTTAATATAACTAGTCAAGAGCAACTAGACTATTCATTCATACCTTTTGTCTTTGGTGACATCAGTGTATGAAGGGGGTAGATTTGACTCATAAACCTGAAGCCAACCTTCCACTTTGTTTTCAATTCCCTGCTCTATCTCACCACAGGAGACTCCTCCAGCATTCATCAAGGCTGGCTGAACCCAGCTGGCTGCACTGAGCTTCCAGAGTGACTTGGGCACTGAGGACAATCTGGCTCATTTACTAGCATCTGACTTTTTGGCCCAAAGAACAAAATCTCATAAGCAGCACTTACAAAAGGCTCAGTTTTTCAGGATGTCAAGTTCTGTGACAACCTTCTTCTTGGAAAAGACGTAATGTTGTTCCCTTAGTCCAACTCATTCTTGCATTGACAACATTTCTTTTTGGAAAGAATAACTGTGGAATTTAATTGAAAAATTAACAACAACAACAAAAAAACTGTAAATGATCCAAATGGGGGTGGAGGTAGAGCTAAATCAGCAAATCACTCAAATTCAACAATATTAATTAAATAGTTCCCAAACTCAATTTTCTAAATAAACATTGTACAATCTATGGGTGCTTAGTTAGTTGTAGTCCAATCCCATTGAAGTCATTCTTCAAAAATAAACCAAAAAAACAAAACTCAACATATTCACTGTTTTAAACTCTAACTTCAATTTGACAAGAGGGCTTTTTGTTAGCAGAAGGACCTTGCAGCTCAAATACAAAAGAATATTTCCCTAAAATTTACACAAAGCTACAATATCAATAAGGTAGCATTAAGCAATTAAATAGCCTTTTAGATCTAAACAGGTGATTTTTTATTTTCTTATTAAAGGGGTAAGGAATGGGGGAATTGGACAGAAATAAAGGTAATATAGTGGTTATATCAAAAATTTTTCTATGGTAATGGTCATTTAAAATCTCCAAGGTGTACATAGCAAGGCAGAAGTCAGGGGCACAAGAAACCAGCACTGAATCAGTGGCAAATATTAATAGATATAGACACAGCCATGGCAGAGTCAAGGGGCAAAACTGATCTCAAAGACTAGGAAGTCCAATGAGTAAGATGGCAGGAGAATAGTCCTAGGTAAATAACTAAATCAGTAACCAGACAGATAAATGGCATAGCAGAAAGTGAGGTCCTTCAAAAGGAAAGGCAGAGAGTACAACTAGATGTTAAAAGACACTGCTCTGTCTCAGAGCTGCTACACTGAGTTTTGGACATAAAGACAAATAGCTGAGATTTTGAAGCCTAAGTAAACATTCTGCTGAATTAATTATCCTGAAGAACTCAGTAGCTGCCAAGTTAATTTCTACACCTGAGTGTCTATATGTATATATTACTGGATGATGGTTTTAAAAGAAATTAATTTTAAATTAGGTATTTATTTATTTTCTGTATGCCACAACTAGAATGAATAATAGAAGCATCTTCTTTTGTCATGTTCCTGACTATATTTCCACCTGGTGACAAGACTGGCATGTATCAGTTGCAATATAAATATATGGTGATTGGGTCAACTATTAGGTATTTTTCTTTTGAAATTTTGCTTCATTCCTAAAATTATAGATTATGTCTTGTAACATTCTTTTACATACAGTTTCAATCTCTGTTTTACTACATATGAAAAGTGAACATCTCTTCTATAGATAATCACTGTTCAGCAGCAACAGTGGTTACTGCCAAATACCATTTCTCTGTTGGAAACACATCCAAAATTCTCAGAGCTTATAAAGTTGAAAAAGTGACATATGGTGTGATTGCATTAAAGAGGAAAGAAGTGTAAATTCACAACATTATATCTTTAAAAAAACAAGCAAACAGAATTTTGAAAATACCTCTATCATAAAACACCATTAATGCATGCCGTAAACAATATTTATTAGTTCATAATACAATTTCTAAGAATTTCTATAAATCATGAAGACCAATGTCTTTAGCTTATATAATCTTTATAATTTCTAGATGATTGTATATTTTGGCAAATCTGTTGTATAATGAGCAAACAATAAATATTATAAATCTTGGATAGTATTTGCCTATATTTTTGTTCCATATTAGCATGCTGTAAAGGACTCCTTTTATAGGTATCCTATGGCAGTCGACTGCCACCTATACCAGGACAAATCCCCACACTTGATAAAATCGAATCTAACCTTGTCCAGTTTTATGTTGTAAAAGATCGTGTGATACAAAACGTGGCAAAAAAAAGAAAAAAAATCAGTGCCTCTTGCAGAAAGCTGAATGGATTGCTTTATTTAATGAAGATGGACAGTGGGAAGTCCCCATTGACAGCTCTACTATCCAACTAAGCAAAATTTGGATGGGACTCAACAACTCCCCATAAAACACTCCACTATTTACTGTTGGGGGTTTAGGGGGTAAATAAATAACTCACCTATTTTCTTGACAAATACAGAAATCATGGAGAGATAAGCCCAAGAGTCATGTAAATGGATATCGAAATGCCAGCTTCATGACAGGTAAAGCTGTTTGGGAAGCTTGGCTTAGATCTATGGCAACAGTGGGTTTCTTAATGGTTTCCTCCACAATTAATGTAGTCAACTTGTCACAGGCCATGTTGACAACTCCAGGGCTTCTCCAAAGGGACTGTGCCTGTAACACTTAAAACATGGAGAAACAAAGAAAACCCAGTGGGAATGGGTAATAATAAACCATTCTCCTCAAATTCACCAGTCACATGTGCCTTTCTCCATCCAATGGGGTGAGGACAAAAAGGGAACAGGACAAAAAGGGACAAAAAGGGAGCAGTCAGGCTTATACTAGAAACTCCTTCCCCATGGGAAACTGAGGGTTGGAAATAGGAGTTACCCTCCAGCATCTCTATTCCTCCAGTCTCCCTCACTAGTTTTCTTTCCTAATGGATAGCTGGATATCATTATGGATGAATTCTTCCTTTTTTCCCTCCTTTACTCCTCTTTTATTCCCATCTCTCTCATTTCATGTTTTAGTACTTTTACAGTATAAATTTCATTATTAAATAACTATTCAAAAATAAATATGTATGGAAAGATGTCAAGGTACTTAAGAGAATAGGAAATCCCCAGGACAAATGCCTCAATTGAAACAAAGTTAAGAGAAAGCAAAACCACCTAAAGTTCAGTGAAAGTAAAGGGGTTCATTTATGTGTTAACATGAACTGCATTTTCACGGAGGGCAGAAGTATATGAAGGCCAGAGAGAGATGATTGGGAAAACAAAAACTGAGTAAACACCGAGAGAAAGATCCTGCCCACAAACAGAATCTTGTACCTGTCTTTGTACAACAACCAAAAATATGAAAAATGCATGATTAAGGGTAATGAGTGTTTTTCAT
>NW_012151951.1:4788212-4789601 GCF_000956105.1 Propithecus coquereli
TTGATATGTAACAAGAGTTTTTAAAATAGTAACTCCTGTATTATCAACTCTGTGACTTTAGAAATACTGGGCAAAAATAATTTTTAAAATTTCAAATATTAAACTCTTCTTAAAACATAAATTTACTAATCATTAAAAACCAGAAGTATTGCAAATCTTTTAAAACAATATTCCATATTCATTGTTTATAATCACCATAGTTTAAAAGGATGCTTTAAAATTTCACTGAAAAAAAGATTATTATTTTTATAAGGTAAGAGGTATAAAGAAAAAAGTTAATGATTTCATTATTTTATAGTAAGACAACTGTTATACAATATCAATTTGACTTTTTCCCAGTGTTTATCAATGTCATTTCCCTATAATATTATTTCCAAGATAAGAGAAAAATAGCTGCTTTTGGCCACAGTTACTCTGAAATAGTTCATTAATCTGATTCATATTATTTGTACATTTAATCATTCTCTTTTTTTTTCTTCTTTTGAAGAAGGGTAATTAAGATGTTGGCTGGGAGAGGACTTAATAAACGCTAGCCACAAAGAGAAAACTTTCTTTCCTTTTAATGCCTTTGTTCCATGGCCTTGTTAGAAGATAAACTCTTTGAAAGTAGAAAATGTCTTTCCATTTTATTACAGAGTTTTAATCTCTGAAGATATCTTCTGTTTTACAAAGTCTTCTATATCACTCCATACCTAACAAAGGCTGCTGATTAAAACTGGGAAAGAGCATTTAAAAGCACGGTCTGCTAGACATTTGGTCACTTTATTTTCTATTAAATATTTATACTACATCAACATAGTTCTAATGTATGGAATTCAGTTTTGCAGAATCTCCCTGAGGTGGCCTGTGGTGTGGAAGTAAGGCAGAGTGTCAAGCTGGAAACAGACTTAAGATAACGTGGTGCCCTCTCTTCCTCACCAGAAAGCACTATGTTTAAAATTAACAATCCAGTTACTATGTTACCATCAGAGCAGAGTCCAGGAAAGAAGAAGAACTGGCTGCAAACCTTCAGGCAACCTGTGAAATCGAAAGGCTTGTCAAACAAGCAGCTACAGTCTCCACTTTGTGAACAACTTGAGAAAAAGACTCAAGACTTGTTGCTAGCCTCTTCACAAAGAATCCCCGGCTTTGCAAGGCAAAAACTTCACGCATGTCCATGTGCTTAGCTCAGAATTGTGTTGTATTAGTTTCATTTTGAAACCTCTAAGGATCCCATTTGATTCTGCCACTCGCCACTCACCCCATTTCCAGATTGGCTGCCAAGAGCAAGATTACATTTTTTTGCCAACAGGAAAACAGTTCTGCGTGAATTTCATCTTGTCAGAGGGTAAATAGTCACTAAATGAGTGGTGTTTAAAACACTTTGGGGGTGCCAAATTACTCATTTTA
>NW_012151951.1:4794009-4800400 GCF_000956105.1 Propithecus coquereli
TGAACTATAATAGAATATTTCAGAAAATGTAGTGCTTCACTATTAAGGCAGAGTGTCTGCAACTAGTGCAAAGCTTCAGACATAGAAAGGTTATAGCTTTGTAATATTTCATTAACAAAGGTTGCAAATCATAATAAGAAATAATTTAAGTAGCTTTAAGACACCAAGGAAATTAAAAAATGTCCCCCCAAAATTTAGTCTGCTTTAAAATAGCGTCTCATCACCTGCATATTTCTTATAAAATGTGATTTTTAATAGTCATTAAAATCTATGCTCTTCAGTCTACTGTTTTTGTAAAGAATAAATTTGATTACTGACCATGTAACATACATGTCTTTGAGGACCCAGCCATCAGCTGATCAACAAAGTCTATGCTACTGCAGCTACGCTACATAATACTATAGTGTTTTATACTGAAAGAAAGAGCCTCGAAGATTTTTCACTCCAATTAAGAAATAAAAAGAGTTATTTCCAGTGTTTGATGTGACCGCAAATATCCAGTCTCACTCTAATACCCAAGGCCTGAAGAGCAGAGGAATATAGCCAATGAGGAGCAATCATGCTGGGCGGAAGATCCGACTGGAGACGGACCAGCTAAGGATTAAAGACTGCTGCAGGTCAAAAAGCCAGGGGTCTGGACCTGAAGGCCTTGAAATGGAGCTTACACAATTCCAGTTCTGACTAAATGGGTGAAAACTGAAGATACGAAATGCAGGAATTTAGCAAAAACAGGTCAATGCGGGCAGATAACAGTAGGTATAAAATTTCCCAAGCAACCTGAAATCCCAAGTGTGGCTGACTCTAGATCTAGATTATTTTTGCTTTGAACGTTTCCATACATTTTGTCGAGCACAAGAGCCTATGACTCATAAGTAACTATGGGAAATGGTTATAGTCAAAGGAAATGTCAGAAATCTCACAAAAGCCGTCTATCCAAACCCTTTTATTTATTTGTTTGTTTATTTGTTTATTTAGGCTTACAACGACAGAAATGTATTATCTCACAATACTTGAGGCTAGAAGTATAAAAAAGGTGTCAGCAGGGCCATGTTCTTCCTGAAGGCTTCTCTCCCAGCTTCTGATAGTTCTTGGCTTGTGGCAGCTTAACTCCAGTCTTCACATGGCTTCATTCCTGTGTGCGTGCATCCCAAACCCTTTTCTTTAAACAACCAGCACACAGGCACACCTGTGACCTACAGCTCCTTTTTATTCCCCAGAAAATAAAATGGAATATTCAATATTAATACCTGTGCTCTTTTCCTCAGTGTGTTCTGTTGCCATCGTGGCTTCTGGATTTTCTACCTTTGTTCCATTTTCTAATGTTTAGATTTGAAAACAGAATTCAGCTTCTACAGATCTGGTCCTTTGTATTATATTACTTTGCTAGGGCTCCTGTAACGAAGTATCACAAACTGGATGGCAGAAACAACAAACATATATTTTCTCACAGTTCTGGAGGCTAGAAGTCTGAGCACAAAGTGTTGGCAGTGTTGTTTTTTTCTGAGGATCATCAGTAAGAAACTGTTCCATGCCTTTCTCCTAGCTCTTGGTGGTTTGCTGCCAATCTTTGGCATTCCTTGATTTTAGGCATAACACCCTCATTTCTGCCTTTATGTTTACAGGGTGTTCTCCCTGTGTGTGTTCCTGTGCCCAAACATCCCCTTTGTATAAGGACACAAGACCTGTTGGATTAAGGGCCTCCCCTAGTCCAGTATGACCTCATCTTGACTAATTACCTCTGTAATGACCCTATTGACAAATAAGGTCACATCCTGAGGTGCTAGGAATTGGGAGGACTTCAACTTATGAATTTTAGGAGGACCCAAGTCAACCATAAGAATATTTCTGATCACGTGGTTGGCACACAAACCTTGCACATGAATCTTGTTTTAGAACCACCCACTCAAAGAGCTGATTGTGAAATAGACTGGAGAATGTTGAATAACCTATATAAAAGCAGTAAAAGTGATCAAAGTTCATTTCTTGAAAAACAGTGCTTTGTTTTCATTTTATAGAACCACTATTTCCTTTTTCTTACCACCTGCTGACCCCTTACTCATCATATTTTCCGGCTTTATACTTAGCATTCTCACAACAGCGAACACTAGAAGACTGCTTTCATATGACTTTAAAATATCCACATTGGAAGTTCTGTTCTTGATCTGTGTCCTCTAACTCTCTGCCATGACTCTGGTTAACACCTCCGCAGACTATCTCTGCTCCAGGATTCTGTGACGCCCAATCTCTTGCCTCTTTCCCTATTTTCTCACCACATGTTTTTGATTGTTTTGTCTGTTTCTCCATCTCTCTTCTGCTTATATAAATATTTGTTGAATAATTGAATGAATGGATGAATGAGTGGATGGATGAGTAAATTTTGGATTTAAGAGAAATAGAAAGACAGTGCAAAATATTAACCAAGAAAAGAAAAAGACTAGATTTATCTTACTGATATTTCCCCAGTCTTTTTTCCTAATTCCAATTTTTCTCACACTTCACTGACCAATTATTATTTCAAAAAATTGTCTTGGTCAAGAGCTTTCTGGGTACTCATTATCTAATCAGCAATAAAAATACACTACCCCAGATTCAAGGTCTTTTAACTTTACATCAGCCCATCTCCTTCCCATTTCCATACAGGGGCTCTAAGATCCTCATCAAGTGTTTTTTGCAGCTTAAGTTTTCCTATTTCTGTAATTTTGCCACTGCCATTCATTCTGCCTAGAGTATCATTTGCAAATAATTTATTTACCTTTGCTTTAATAAAATTACCTTTAAACTTGTCAGTTATTCCCTGGAAAAAAATATTTTGTTTATTATCTGACATATTTTTTTCCTAGAGGTGAAAGAAGTTATTTATTTTATTCTGGAACTTTCTTAGATTATAGTAATTCTTACTAATTTTCTATGACAGAAGCGTGGTGGTTGTTTGTTCATTTCATACTGATGGTTACACAGAACTTTATTTGTCAAGGTTATATAATTCTATAACTTTACAAAAAGCAGTTCTATTTCTGACTTTTCTGGATCTTGATGGTTTTAGCCAAAGGAGAACTAATATATTTCAGGTTCAGTAAGTTATAAACAAAATTTTTATGTGAGGATAATAAAAATGTTCAAATGGCAAACTTATATAAAATTATATAAGACAGCCAACATCTTTTAGTTTTTAGTATGTCATACAGAGAAGAATATAGAAAATTAAATAGAATAAAACTCATATTCTTTATAAATTTCTGTCCTTTTCTTGAAAATGATGTTTTTATTATGCCATTGTTACTGTTGTTGGTTATACTAAAACCATTGAAATCTCTTGTACATAAAGGCATTTGGTGTTATGTGTCCTTGAAGAACCCTTGAAAATATCTTAAGAAAAGCATTTGTGACATTGACACAAGAGAAAAATTTTCTTTTATTCAAGTTGTTTTTAAAAGTTATTATATTTCCCTCTTATAAATTCCCTTATTGTGAAGTATGCTCAAAGTACAGGATATTAGCAACTTTATGCAAGTATTAAGACAGGAAACAGTAATTTTCATATTAATTTTTAGTGCTGTGGAATTTGGCGTGATCAGAAAGTGCATAGACAATTTTAAATAATCTTTTAAATTTTAGAACCGTTTTAGATTTACAGAAAAATTGCTTAGACGGTACGGAGAGTTCTCATATGCCCCACATCCACTTTCCCCTATAGACAACATTTTATATTACTACGTTATATCATTATAATTAATGAAGCAGTTTGATACAGTGTTATTAACTAAAGGCCATAATTTATTCAGATTTCCTTTGATTTTCCCTAACATCCCTTTTCTGCTCCAGGATACCATATTATGTTTTGTTGTCACATCCCCTTAAACTCGTCTTGGCTGTGACTGTCTCCCAGACTTATTTTGTCTTTAATGACCTAGACAGTTTTGAGGAATACTGAACAAGCACTTTGTATAATGTTCATCAATTGTGTCCCTCAGTCTGATTTTTTTTTTTATAATTAGACTGGAGTTATGGGTTTGAGGAAGGAAGATCACAAAGGTGAAGCGCTATTTTCATTACATCATGTCGTGAGTACATGCTATCAACGTGACTTATCCCTGTTGATGTTGACCTTTCTGAGGTCAACCAGCTGAGGGAGCATTTCTCAGATTTCTCCACTATTAAGTTACTTCCCCACAAACCCTGCCTTTCCATACTGTACTCCTTGGAAAAAAGTTGCTGTGTACAAACTGTACTTAAGGAGTAGCCGTTGTGCTCCATCTTTTTGAGGACAGAGTATCTACACAAGAAATTGGGGAATTTTTTGGCATGGGAGATTTAACTGTTCTTCCCCATTCATTTACTTATATACTTACTTATATCAGTCCAAACTCATGGATATTTATTTTGTATTTTAGATTATGATCCGATGATACTTTTTTCATTTTGTTGATCAAGGTGTTCCAGGTTAAGCCATTTGGGAGCTTTCAGTTGGCTCCTGTGTCCCTTTGACATACTCTTATTATGGTTTTGTGTTTTGTTTTGTTTCTGTGTTGTTTTCCCCATCATTTTTTTTACTTTCTGGAATGCTGCAGAATCATCTTGGATATTTCCTGGCTTGGTCTAGAATCAACCATTTTTCTAAGGAGTGCTGGTTCCTTTTACCAGAACATGGTGTTAGAAATCAAGATCTGGCACTAAGTGTGCTCATTGCTATTGGGGTGTAGTTGCTTCTAGGCCCTCTCAGCTAACAAAGTAAGCGATATGTTCATACACTAACCCATGTTTATACATATACATATAAATATTTCTCTATATAAACGTCTGTATGTTAAACTAAACATGAGTTCATACTGATGTCTTCCACTCTAATCTACTACCACCTGGATCATTTTAGCCTCTTCCTATTGCTTTTCTGTAACCCTCCAATCTAGCAGTGTAAACTCTGGCTCCTACCATTTTCCAGCCATTTGCTTAATTAATGCTAGTATACGTGTTTCAGGATTTCTAACCTGTAGCCCCACGGAAAATAGCTTTATCAACCAGAGTACCATGCTTATGGATAATTTCTTTTGCCTTTAGTCTAACAGAGTCCAGTCATTTCCAAATTTACTTAGGTCAACAATTTTTCATCCCACCCCATTCAGTGAGATTATTTAATATATCAGAGATTTTCATGTAGATTTTACATTTTGCCCTGGTATTTCCCAACTCCCAAATGAATTTTTGTAAATTTGCATATGTTAAGCATGACTCCTTGTGTTATGAAGTTCTGTGGGTTTTCACAAATGCATAGTGTCATATATCTGTCATTATAACAGCATACAGAATAGTTTGATCACTATAAAAAAATCCTTTATATTTTAACTATTAAATCCTCCCAACCTCTCCCCAAGTTCCTGGCAGCACAGCTCTTTTCACTATCGCTATAGTTTTTCCTTTTTAAGTATGTCATAAAATTGGAATCACAGATTACATAGCCTTTAGATTAGCTTTTTTCATTTATCAATATGCATATAAATTTCCTCCATGTCTTCCTGTGGCTTAATATCACTAAATATATTCCATTGTATATGTTCCACACTGTTTATCAATTCACCTGTTGAGAACAAATTGGTTGCTTCCAGTTTTTGGCAGTTATGAATAAAGCTGCTATAAATATTCATGTGCATATTTTTGCACAAACATAAATTTTCGTATTAGTTGGGCAAATACCAAGGAGCATGATGGCTGGCATCCATGGTAAGACTAAGTTTAGCTTTGTAAAAAACTACCAATCCTTTTTCAGAGTGACTGTACTGATTTGCATCCCTACCGGCAATGAATGAGAATTTCTGTTGCTTCACATCTGTGTCAGCAATTTCCATTGTTAGTCCTTTTGGATTTTATCCATACTAATGGGTGTGGAGTGGCGTCTCATTGTTTAATTTGCAATTACCTGATAACAAATAATTTTGAGCATATTTCCATATGCTTATTTGACACCTGTATTCTTTCTTTGGTGAGATGTCTATTCAAATCATTTACCCAATTTTTAGTTGGGTAGCTTGTTTTCTTATTATTGAATTTTAAGAATTTTTGTATATATTGGATACAAACTCTTTATTGTACATGTGCTTTGCAAATATTTTCTTCTAGTCTGTGACTTGTCTTTTGATTCTTTTAACAGTGTTCTTCACAGAAGTTAATAATTTTAATAAAGTCCACCTTATCAATTTTTTTTCCTTTATGGATTATGCTTTAAACCTTGTGTGTAAAAACTCCTCACCAGGAAAGTGTAAGAGGTGCTAGATCACTGTCATTTCTTATGATTGAGTAATATTCCATTGTGAACATATACCAAATTTTGATAATCCACTCATGGATTGACGGGCACTTGGGTTGTTTCCACATTCTTGCAATAGTGAATTGTGCTGCC
>NW_012151951.1:4802094-4810545 GCF_000956105.1 Propithecus coquereli
TTTCTTCCTTTCCAAAGTGTATACTTTTAATGAGTATATCTCTTATTTTCTTTTTTCTCTTATTAACTAACTAGGACTTTAATATCATGTTAAACATACTGGCACGAGAGAGGACATCCTTGTCTTATTGATGATTTTATTGAGAAAATGTCCATTGTCTTACCAGAAAGTTGATATAAGGTTTTTGTAGATGTTCTTTATCAAATTGAGGAAGTTCCCATCTATTTCAAGTTTGCTGAGGGATTTTATCGTGCATGAGTGTTGGATTTTGTGAAATGCTTTTTCAATTCATACATATTTTGAGCAATAATTATTTTAAGACTCACATTTTTGAAGTATAAACTTATTTTATTTCAAAATCAAATTATGTTGTTTTTGATGATATCTCACACTTATTGACCCTTATTGTGTGCCAAACACTGTTCTATGCATTACATCCTACATTTAATGTTCCCAAAAGCTCTATATTTCCCATTTTCTTGAAAAAATATGAGACTCATAACAATTAAATAAATTCTCTTTTTTTCCCTTTCTCATCTCTATTTATATCTATTCCCTATTTTAGGTCATCATTTCCCATAGATTAATATGGCTAATGACTCCCAAATTTGTATTTACAGCTTCAATCTATTCTCTGAGATTTAGCCTCAATCTAATTGTCAACAATCATACCTAACATTTCTACCTTGATAATCCAAAAATCGTCTTGAACTGAACAAGTGCAAAGAGAACTTTAGATGCTCTTCTTTTATATCCATCCAACTTCATTCTTTTCCCAGTTATTTTAAAAGATGCTGCTACCGTTCATCAAGTTGCACGGAATCAAAAGAGTCTTCTTGGTTTCTCTTTTTTTTTCTTATATTCCACATCCAATCCATCTGAAAATATGGCCAGTCTGCCTTTAAAATAATGTCCCAAATGTGACTATTTCTCCTTGTGGCAGAGGGGGGAAATGTCCCCTTTTCCCTGGAAGTTTCACTGCAAAAGATCAACACACAATAAGGTAGATTAATGAAAGAAAGAGATTTGTTTACCAGGGAATGGGGAGAATCACAGAGTGATTACTCAATATCCCAATGGGATCCAGAAGTTTATGTACCCTCATTTTAGTGGGGTAGTGGGAGATAAGGAATACAGGTAATTCTGTTTAGGAGTAATAAATGATTACCAGGGAGGATGAATAGATACTTGGGAGAACGAATGGATGGGGGGAAACAGATTGACTTGTAAATAATTCTTTTTGGAAATTAAATTAACTCAAGAGATAGGTATTATATTTAAAATGATTGGGGCCAGGTTTGGTTGCATTCTTGATCTTCTTTCCCTCAATATATTGAGATGACAGGGAGAGGAAGGGAAGTTTAAAATCCAAGTAAGACACAATAATGCAATTTACTATAAACATAATTCTCATTGAATTTTTATTCGGGAGTTGCTCTCAGGCCAACAAATGTCTTAGTTCGAAACAGACAAATTCTTAGTAAAAATGTTCATGATAGGAATGAGGGGACACCTTGGACTTTCAGATTTTGATTAGCATTTGTTCAGGAGACAAGAAAACAAGAGGAATTTGCAAAGAGATCCTCAAAGCTTTCCCTCAGGGCCCTTCCAAATTCTATTCACGCCAAGTTCCAAAGCCAATGCCATGGAGATTTTTCATGGCAGCACCTGATTTATAGGAACCAATGATTTTCTATTTCATTTTGCAAATGCAGCACCAAAAAAACCTCAAAATTTATCATCTTAAAACTATAATTTTTGTGTGTTTCTGGATCAGAAATTCATACAGAACAGCAAGAATGGCTTATCTCACTCTAAAATATCTGGGACTTCAGCTGGAAGACTCAGTGGCTGGGAGTGACTCAATGTTTGGGAACTTGGTTTATGTGAAGGTGAAGTAGATTGTGGGAAGGCACCTACATTGTTTTTAATGACCTAGCCCTGGAAATGCTCAGTACCACTCCTAGTGCATTCTACCAGTTTCCAGAGAATCACTAAGGTCAGCCCCAGATTTAGGAGAGGAAACATAGATAACCACCTCTGAACTGGGAGAGACAATAAAGGATTTGTGCCCATTTTCAAAACCTCCATAATAATTTTTTTAAGGTGGTGATTTTATTTTTTTTATTTTTTGATTTCAGCATATTATGGGGGTACAAATGTTTAGGTTACATATATTGCCTTTACCTCACCTGAGTCAAAGCTTCAAGCATGTCCATCCCAGAGACGATGTGTACCGCATCCATTAGGTGTGAATATACCCATCCCTCCTCCTCCCTCCCATCTGCCCAACACCCAGTGAATGTTATTACTATATGTGCACTTAAGTGTTGGTCAGTTAATACCAATTTGATGATGAGTACATGTGTGGTGCTTATTTTTCCATTCTTGGGATACTTCACTTAGTAGAATGGGTTCCAGCTCTATCCAGGATAATACAGGAGGCGCTATATCACCATTGTTTTTTGTGGCTGAGTGGAACTCCGTGATATACATATACCACATTTTATTAATCCACTCATGTATTGATGGGCACTTGGGTTGTTTCCACATCTTTGCAATTGTGAATTGTGCAGCTATAAACATTCCAGTACAGATGTCTTTTTTATAGAATGTCTTTTGCTCTTTTGGGTAGATGCCCCGTAATGGGATTGCTGGATCAAATGGTAGTTCTACTTGTAGCTCTCTGAGGTATCTCCATATTGCTTTCCACAGAGGTTGCACTAGTTTACAGTCCCACTAGCAGTGTATGATGAGTGTTCCTATCTCTCTGCATACATGTCAACATTTATTATTTTGGGACTTTTTGGTAAAGGCCATTCTCACTGGAGTTAAGTGATATCTCATTGTGGTTTTGATTTGTATTTCCCTGACAATTAGAGATGTTGAGCATTTTTTCATATGTTTGTTGGCCATTATTCTGTCTTCTTTTGAAAAGTTTCTGTTCATGTCCTTTGCCCACTTTTTGGTAGGGTTGTTTGATACATTTTTGTGAACTGAAGATACAAATGCCTTCACTACATCATATTAACTAGAATGCCTACTTTTTTTTTCTTTTCTCTTAAAAGAGTTTAATTATTTTCAATAACAAAATGAACACTTACTCAGAAATTTGGGATCATATAGAAAAGGATAAAAAAAGAAAATCACTAATTCTTATAAGCTTGAGTACTCCCAAGTAATAGGCTTCTAGCAATTTTTTCTGTTTAAATTTCTTTCATTATTTTCTTTTTATTTTAATAGTACAGTCATCCTTGATATCTGTGAGGGATTTGTTTCACGATTCCCTACAGAAACCAAAATCTGTGAACAGTTAAGTCCCTTGTATAAAATCGTACAGTATTTGCATATAATCTACACATATCCTCCTATATACTTTAAATCATCTCTAGATTACTTATAATATCTAATACAATGTACATGCTATGTAAATAATTGCTAAACTTTATTGATTGGAGAATAATGACAAGACAAAAATCTGTACATGTTCAGTACAGAGACGACCATCTATTTATTTTTCCCCGAATGTTTTCAATTTGCCATTGGTTGAATCCATGAATGTGGAACCCACAGATATGAGGGGAAACTGTACTATATAGCTATGATTATTCAGAAATTTTGCTTTTGCTATTTAATGTTACCCTACTAGCATTTTTAATGCTATCACAAAGTTTTCAGGTGCAACATTGAAGTGACATTTAAAGTACATTAAATAAAAACAATTTATTGAATAATTACCAGGTAATTAAAAAGTTAGCTTATTTGCTATTCTGATGCATAAATAATGCCATTTTACTGAACATGTTTTATTATCTAGAAGTTTGGGTTCCATTCTTTTTTTAATATGCAAAATTATAGGTTTTATGTAGTGAATTTATTGACTGCTTACCACTTCAACTACTTTTAAGCTAGAAAATCTTCCCATATGAAAGGGTTTAATAAATATTAATTCCTATTTTCTTTATTTTCAATTCTTCTTGTCTATATTTAACTTTAAATCCAACTAAAATTTCGGTATAGTATGAGACTCAATATTCATTGATTTCCAAACTTATCTACAAATATACTTCATTCTTCATATCCTCAGTATAAAAAATCTCAGTTTGAGTATTTATATTTTTATTCTTTCTGAGAAAAGAAAAGAAATTACTGTTTCCTCAGTCAGGAGGACTTTGGTTTATTGCTAGAAAGTATTTCTGTCATTTTTTCTTTCTATTTAAAAGGAAAGCTATAAATCATCTTGGCAGTCAATCATTGGTCTGTCATCAATAAGAACCCCAGAGAGAGCTATCTCCTGTTGTTTTAGTTAACACAGTGCTATTTAATGAATTTTGACCCCAAACTAATGAGATTACATGAACAATTATAAATGTAGGTTCTGGGATGCCTAAGGGGAAACCATTCCTTTATTTCAACCCATTAAAAATTATTCAAGCTTTCATATTTGTTAAGGAAGACAAGTAGTGAAATGACTTATTTTCTCACTTGGCAATGAGAATAGAGAGGAAGTTTACTTCTTAGGGCTTGGGCAGGGTAAAAAAGTATAAAGAAAAAGCAAGTAGCCAAATATCTTTTTCCCTCTACATCTGGCCTCTGCAAATGGAATCTACCATTTCAGGATATTTCTTCCCCTTAAGTATTTTACATTATGGCTAACTTAAGAGATGGCTTTCATGAAGATTGAAAGAACATGTTTAACTGAAAGCTATATGGTTAAAGGAACCTTTGTTCTTATTCTTACAATTTCTTTGTATCTAAATTATGGGACAAGGAATTGATCTTACAGAGATGGTAGGTAAATTCTTGGCAGCTTTGTGCATGGCGGAAGATCTTACTATAAGTTTTAGAAACTTAAATCATTATACATATGTTCAATCTTTTTGGGGAGAATGTTCTTTAGTAAGTAAGACATGAATAACTGCAGGATTATGCTTTATTGTTGGCATTGTTACCTGAAAAGTTAATCCATTATGTTTTTCTTCTAAAGCACCCACACTGCCATAGTTGAAGATATCATTTGAGATATATAATATAGAACAAGGATTCTGACCCTGTAAGCTCAACAAAAATGTATTTCAAAGGGGTAGTTCTTACTCTTTCTTGAGAGTGACATTTTATTTTTCTGTTAATTAAAGAAAAGAGATATTGAGATGATAAAAAATTCCATAATAGATCTTAAAAGAGGAGACACTAAGGCTGAATGTGAAAATATATCTGATATTCTAAACCTGTAAAAAGAGTAGCAACCCCAAGAAGTAACTGTATTTTATGGCATGGTATAAGTTTGTAAGAGGGTCTGTAGTCACATTTACATGAGTGAAGTACTAGTTTTGATATTAATTTAGTTCTATAGGATCTTTGCTGGAAATCCCATAATGTATCAGAGAAAGATTACACTAAATCGCATTCATACACAAGCTCACAATTTTGATCACTTTCTATCAGACCCACCCCAATATTTGCAGAGCCCACACATCAATATGTCAAATTTTAAATATTTCAAACTATTTAAAATTTATAAATCAATTCTTCAAATTGCTAAAACATCTGAAAAATCCATTAAATAAAGTATGTTCTAACCTCCTACCCTGACAAATACAAATTTTTAATTATCTGCTACCAGCTGGTACAGAGAGAACGAGCTATACCAGCCCCTGGACCCTGCATCCACACCCCCATGCACACTCTTCTTTTCCTGCCCTTGACTCTATCCTTCATCACAAGGGACCTTGAATCCATACGTGCGGACAGTCCAAAGGCATCAGTTCCATCAGTTTTCCTTAAGAGTCACTCCTCGGGCCCTGTAGGGTGGCCATGCAGTCTACCCTTAGGAGGACAAGACAGAAAGTATCTCACATATGTTTTAAAAGCAGCTTGGAGCCATTTAAGCAAGAAATCCCATGCTTCCAGGTACCTGGACTGTTATGCCAAGAGAAAGTGCAGAATCCATGTGTTCCCATCTTTTGGTTCCATAAACTCCTTGCCCATGAGCTGAGGGACTGTAAGATTATGACCAGAACAAGCCCTGTAAAACACAAGGCCTATTTCTAGGATTTCTAGGGGCAGTACTACTTTTTGTAGTCAACGAAGCAGGACTCTTGAATAAACAAACACTTCAGAACTGAACAACATTAAATTTTACTGAATGTGAACAGAATATGGAACATCAAATCATATTTTAATTATATTTGCAAAGCAAAATACATATGAATTGCGTATAATGTCCATGTTGAATAGCTTCAAAAATATCAAAATGCATATAAATTCTGTTTTTAGTTTCATCTATAATATTTCTTTTGTTCTTGCTATATGTTAACCACTGTGTTAGCCACTGTGACCAGAAAATTGAACAATACAGGCACAACCTCCACAGTTCGGGGGAGGGAAAACAGATAATTAATGCCTAATAAGCATTATGATAAAATGTAGGCCCTTATGAAGCAACTGGTGCAGGTTTGAAAGTTCAGGAAAATCTTCCTGGAAAAAGTGCTTTTAAGTTGGGAACTGGATAATAAGTAGGAATTAGTCAGATAGATGGAACAGCCTGTGAAAAATCATAAAGTTTAGACAAAAAAAAACCCCAAGAACTAAAAGAAATACATTATTTTATGTAATGTGGGTAAATTGGGTAAGAGCTAAGCCTAGAAAAGGACCATTTCATGAAGGTCCCTGTCTATCAAGATAAAAGCATGAACTTTAGCCTGAATAAAATGAGAAACCTGGAAAGGTTTTAAGCCTTTCAAGATCAGATTAGGTCTGTTTGTTTTTGAAGCTTCAGCTTCAATACTGGATAATAGATAAGACTGGTACAGACTGAATGCAGGGATAGAGGTGAGAAAGGAGGTCTAGAGTAGTGTTTGCGAGGAAAAAGAAAAGTGAGGAGACACAAAGGGTGTCCGGGGCGGGGCGGGGCGGGGGGTATAACTGACAGGAATTCATAATGCAGTGGATTTAAGAGATAAGAGAAAGGAGAAGGAAATAAAAATAAAAAAGCTTGAACTAGGTGTGTGCTCATGCCATTCACTGAGAATAAATAGAACATAAGAGGAGAAAGATCTTGGTGGTGATGAGTGAGGAGGTATCCCATCCTGAACATAAATGGGATTCAGTACAAGGGTGGGTCTTCTTTCCATATGTCTAAATATATAAAAGTTGCAAAACAAGCAACAGATGATTAAATAAAAGATGCTCTAACCTCCTCCCTCTTAATAACCTGGAAAGCAGCTTCAAATTTAGAATTCTTGGACTCCCCAAAGTTCGGCATTGGAAGGAAGCATACGTGTAAGAAGGTCTGTCTCCACTCTCTTCTCTTCCAAACCCGTGCTCATCCTGCATGTCCACATCCCTTGGAAATAGACACTTCTTGACTACCACCCCTCAGGCGCAGAGGTTTATGTAATGGCTAATTTTATGTATCAACTCGGCAGAGGCAAGGAGCCCAGATAGTTGGTCAAACATTATTCCGGGTCTGTCTGTGATGGTATTTTTGAATAAGACTGACATTTAAATCAATGGACTTTGAGTAAAGCAGTTTGCCCTGCCTAATGTGGGTGGGCCTCATCCAGTCAGTGAAGTGTTGAACAGAACAAAGATTGACTCTGTCTGGTAAGAAGAAATTCTGCCAGCAGACTGCCAAACTGCATTCGAAACTTGAATCAGCTCTTCCCTGGATCTCCAGCCTGCAGGCCCACCCTGCAGATTTTGAACTTGCCAGCCTCCATCATCAGTTGAACCAATTTCTTAAAACTAATCTTTCTATATATGTATACATACATCCTATTGGCTCTGTTTCTCTGGGATACCCTGCCCTAATGCAAGAAAGCAAGCATAATTGTAGGTGAGGATCACAGGCAGAAGGGCAGACCTTGGAAAGAAGTCCAAATAGGCCTGAGAAAGAATTGTGAGATCCTGCACACAGAGTGTGGATCAGAAATGAGATCTGAGCTCCAAGAAAGTACATCCAATAGCCCTTCCAACTTTTGACCCTGTGAGGAAGTGGCCAGCTAAAGGTGGCCAGAGAGGAGCCCTCTAAAGCACGGGGCCAGGACAACCTTTCATCTAGCCTGTGTCTGTTGGGAAGGAGGTATAGTGAAGGTTGGGTTCCATTTGAAACAAGTCCAGTTATTAACAGAATTGCTAATAGGACATCTAAGTAATAACATGCAACGTCCAGTTGGAATAGAGGTACACCTTTCTAGAAAGCCGTTCAGGCCAAAATGTGACTTGAATGATATAAATGAGCAGATGATAATTAAAGCCATGTGAGTACTGAGATTACTAGGAAGAAGCTTAAGGAATACCAGCTTTTAAAGAACAGGGGTTGTGAAAAAAAAAGAAAAGCTACAAAAAATTAAATAAAGTTGAACTGAAAGAAAAAAATCACTTTGATCTATGATAGTGGCTTACATAATTGTAAGTTGAAAAGGCCTAAACCTAAATTAATAAAAAAAA
>NW_012151951.1:4813720-4814182 GCF_000956105.1 Propithecus coquereli
ATAATATTTTGTTACTCATATGAAATATTTCACAAAGACCAATAGAACTATGGGTTTTGGGAAAAATGCCAGCATAAAGCTACGACTGTTTCTCATTATTTAGAAATGTACCTGTTGTCTGGCAATCCAAAATGATACGCAGTTTTGAATTTGCTTTTGTGAACAACTGCCTTAAACTGAGACATACTCTTCAGGTTGTAATTCAAAGACAAAAACCTGAGAATAATCTCCTGAGCTGAAAATTAAATCTTGGAGGATTAATAGGTGATAAAGTCACCCAGCAGCTCATAGACTTTTATCCTTTTCTTGTGTTCTTGGCACAAGTGGTCATTTCAGAGTAACCCCCATGGGGAAAGAAATGACAGTCGAATTGCCACATTGCAGGACAGCATATTTCCTAGAAATCATGAACAATTCAACAGACTGTTGAAAATAATGACCCTCTATAGACACAAGTGGATA
>NW_012151951.1:4815442-4816488 GCF_000956105.1 Propithecus coquereli
TCGGGAGGCTGAGACAGGAGGATCGCTTGAGCCCAGGAGTTTGAGGTTGCTGTGAGCTAGGCTGATGCCACGGCACTCACTCTAGCCTGGGCAAAAGAGTGAGACTCTGTCTCAAAAAAAAAACAAACAAAAAAAACAAAATATGATGAATAAAAATGATCTTAGCCATACTATATGTTAAGACTAAAATTATATACTACTTCTATTAATGTGTAGGACTGAGGTCCCTCTAAACATCAACATTAACTGAGATATAAAACATAAGAGAAAAGAAGAGGAGAGAGGAATGTTGATAATACTGATTTCCATTTGAACTCATCAAGTTGGAGGTTATGTTCGTTAACTGGAAAGGACAAGTAGAGAGAGAAATTAATCTGGAATTCAGAAACAGATTCAGACTGGATATATCAGCTCGTATATTCTGGTTAGATCCAGAATATACATGAGAATGCGTAAAATTTGTAAAAGATCTGAGGAGGACAAATCTTTGAAGAACACCATATCATGAAGAGATGACAGAGAACTCTCAATACAAAAGAAGACAGAGTGGTCTTTGAGGTGGATGGAGCACCAGGGTTAGATGATACTCCAGCCACAGGAAGGGAGAGTTCAAGGGAGAGTGTTTCAAAGTGTCAAATATCAGAGGGGTCAAAGTAAAATCAGAACTAGAAGCTTTCCATTGCATTTAATATTAGGAAGTCACTAGCAACATCTATCCAAATAATTTAAATGGAATGACAGAGGCAAAAAAGTAGACTGCACTGCAATGGATTGAGAAAGGAATGGAGGATTAAAAAAAAATAGAGAGCTGACGAGGAACCAGACTGATCATTTAGGAATCACATGGTGTTATGGAAAAAAACACAGATTTGAGGGAGGGTTTTCTCCCCCCTTATCGATAGTAGAAACTTGTTTCTTCCTATGTTCCCAGATAAAGAAACCACCAGAAAAGAGGTAGAATGGGTAATTGATGGCACGTGGATCCAGTGCACTAGAGCATATACGTACAGTAAAAGTCACTACTTACCTAGAGGCCAGAGTCAGAA
>NW_012151951.1:4825593-4827753 GCF_000956105.1 Propithecus coquereli
CCAAGGAATGTGGTAGCCTCAAGCAGGGAATGACCCTTAGTTGATAATCAGCAAGATAATGGGGAGCTTAGTCCTGCAACCACAAGGGACTGAATTCTGCCAACAATTGGAATGAACAGGAGACAGATTCTCCCCTAGTGTCTCCAAAAGGAACACAACCTACTGACACCTTAATTTTAGTCCAGTGAAACCCATATCAGAATTCTGATCTGTAGAACTGTACGATAATAAATGTGTGCTCTTTTAAGCCACTAAGTCTGTGGTAATTTGTTATAGCAGCAACAGAAAACTAATATAGTTACTGTGCTGAGAAAATATTATGAAAGCTGGAAAGGAAGGAGGCTACAGAAAGAAGAATTCAGAAGCTATTGCAGTAATCAGGTGAGGGACAATGGTTTGGATAAAGGTCGTAGCCACGGATATGGAAAAGGATTCAATTCTAGCTGTCTTTTGAAAACAGCATCAACACCATTTCCTGAGAGATGGGATGTAGAGTATGAGGATATGTCAAAGACGGCTCCAAGATTTCTGGCCTGAATAACTGAAAGTATAGAGTTTGCACTCATTAAGATGGGGAAGACTGTCGGAGGAACAGGTTTGGGGGAAGCTAGAGAGATCAATTTGGGGTGTATTCTAGACACTTGAGTAAAGTCCTAGAGTAAGGAGTTAAATACGCAGTCTGAGTTCAGTCTGAGTTCAGATCTAAGCTGGTAATACAAGTTTGGAAGTCAGTGGCATGTAGATTGTTAAATCATAGAAGGGATGAACTCATGGAATAAGTGTTGATAGAGCTCCCTTTGGCTGAACATTGTTCTATTGGAACATTTAATCTAAATATATGTACATCCAGTGAAGTAGTCAATGATATGTTTCAATAAATTGTCTTTCCAGATTGCTTCCTTCCACGATGAGAGAAACACAGGACTACTAGAGCACGTGGAGATTTGGAAGTGGCATACTCAGGACAGGTGAGCAGGACACTGAGAGGATCCAGAATGAAGAAACTTGGAAAGTAAAGGTAAACTTTATTAGGCGTTCTGCTAACTCCTTCCCCGATTACATAAACGGAAAATAAATAAATTTCTTACAGCAATCCATACTAGAAGCTGCAGCATACTCAGCACATTGGTACCAAGGTCATTACTTGCTTTGCCTTTGGAAAAATAGCAACATCAGTTTAACAACATTTTAGTTTCTTCAAATGCTATGACTCCTTGAGAAAGACTGGTAACAGGCAAACCTGAAAGAGGAGAGCCACCCTGAGACAGGTACAAGCAGACTCAGATGTCTACTTTTTCTCCCCCACACAAAATGTCCACCAGAATGCTTAGAATGTGCCACAGAAAACTGTGCTAAGTGCTCTGTATGCGTCATTTCATTTAATTCCTCACCCCAATCCCTTGAGGTGTCATTATAATCACAGGTGAGAAAATTAAATTTTGGAGCAATTAAGAAATTTGTCCTGTGTCATTCTCAGAGCTAGAGAATGTCAGAGTCAGGATTCGAATGCAAGTCAGACCACTCTAAAGCTCTCTCCCTCTCTCTCTCTCTCTCTCTCAGCTGAATGCCATGGTGCAACCAGGTAGTCACAAATCCTCCTGCTGTTAACTTTAATATACTCCTGAATCGTCCCATTCTTTCCCATTCCTGGAGTAAGAGATGCTTATTCCATGCCCTCTTTATTTTTCTTAATTAATATCAAGCATAGACTGCTTTTCTTGTTCCTAGTTCTATTTTCTTCTATGAGCTACCACAATGATCCCATTTGTGGCTCCTGTTTCTTACAAGTTGTGGCTCCTGTTTCTTACAAGATGAAGAGCATTGTCCATATTTTTCTATAGAATTCTTTGTTTTATATCTACAGCCTCACATATCCTAAGCCATTCCTTCCTTGCACATTATGTTCCAGTCACACCAACTAAAATGCACATCCCAGAACATGCCCTATGCATCTGACCACTCTGACATGAATGCCACCCTTGAATAATTCCTATTTGCCATTGAAATTCAATACAGGAAACCTCTCCTTCATAATATCATCCTCCTGTAAACAAGACACATTTACTCTGTGCCATACATCAATAGAGAATATGTGTGTTCTCAAGAAACTACAGTATATCTTGGAGGCAATCACATAAACAAAATTAGCCCTTAATATTC
>NW_012151951.1:4827803-4828184 GCF_000956105.1 Propithecus coquereli
GAAATTTAGGAGAGCTGTTAACCCTTCAAGTTTATAAATTGCTAAATCTTTCACATTTGTATTTTTGCAGGTAAAATGAACTCTAAGGGCCAGTAGTTAAAATTCTTTATCTGTATTTACTTAATTATATCAAATTGGCAATGTCTTTTACTTATATGTGGACATATATCTTTTGTGTGAGATACAATTATTACCATATTATTTATTTTCACATTTCTATAGTCATATTATATATGCTATATGATGCACATATTCCACATTTTCATATCTCTATAATCTATATCTATATTCTTTATATAGCATGTGTCAATATACATTTCACATATTTAAATTTAATATTAAAAGAAGCCATGGCTCAGAAAATTTGAAAACTTGCCCAAG
>NW_012151951.1:4828234-4830518 GCF_000956105.1 Propithecus coquereli
TTTTTTTTTTTAATTTATTGAAAATATACCATAAGCCTGGTACTACAAAGTTGTAGTATATATGTGAATAAAACAACCATCCCTGCCCTCATGGAGCTTACATTCTAGGAGGGAGAGGCAGACCAACAGTAAACACAATCAATAAGCAGATTGTATAGTGTGTTAGAAAGTGATGAGTGCTTTGGAGAATAGAAATGGAAAAGGAAAAGGTTAGAAGTACCTGGATTAGGAGTAGACGATGGTTGCCATTTTTATGAGGTGCTCAATGTAGTGTCATTCAAAGAATGACATTTGAACAAAACTTGAAGGAGACAATTAATTATGCAGATATTAGAAGAACATACAGGCAGAGGAAAGAATGTTTTAGACCTAAGAAGAGCCAGTGCAAAGGTCTTAACAGAGGAGCATGCCTGATGTCATCAGGGTCCAAGAAGGAGGCTGATTGGAGTGAATGAGAAGGAAAGAATAATAAAAGATAAGGTCAAAATGTAGGGGAGGATCACCCCAGGGAGGGCTTTATAGGTTATTATAAAGGCTTTGGCTTTTACCATCAATGAAATGCAAAGCCATTAGAGGATTTTCAAATAGAGGAGCAATAGGATCTGACTCGTATTTAAAATGAATCACTTTAGTTACTGTGGTAGGCAGAATAACGGCCCCTCAGAAATGTCTACATCCTAATCCCAGGAGTCTTTGAATATATTATCTTACATGAAAAAGGGGAATTTACAGATGTGATTAAGGTTAAGGGCCTTGAGATGGATCCTATCCTATCACCTGGGTGAAGGAGGTAGAAAGTGGAAGAGTGAGGCTGAAGACTAGTCAGAGAGACACAACATGAGAAGGACTCTCTCTCCCATGGCTGGCTTTGAAGATGGTGGAGGGACCCAGCCGCCAAGGAATGTGGTAGCCTCAAGCAGGGAATGACCCTTAGTTGATAATCAGCAAGATAATGGGGAGCTTAGTCCTGCAACCACAAGGGACTGAATTCTGCCAACAATTGGAATGAACAGGAGACAGATTCTCCCCTAGTGTCTCCAAAAGGAACACAACCTACTGACACCTTAATTTTAGTCCAGTGAAACCCATATCAGAATTCTGATCTGTAGAACTGTACGATAATAAATGTGTGCTCTTTTAAGCCACTAAGTCTGTGGTAATTTGTTATAGCAGCAACAGAAAACTAATATAGTTACTGTGCTGAGAAAATATTATGAAAGCTGGAAAGGAAGGAGGCTACAGAAAGAAGAATTCAGAAGCTATTGCAGTAATCAGGTGAGGGACAATGGTTTGGATAAAGGTCGTAGCCACGGATATGGAAAAGGATTCAATTCTAGCTGTCTTTTGAAAACAGCATCAACACCATTTCCTGAGAGATGGGATGTAGAGTATGAGGATATGTCAAAGACGGCTCCAAGATTTCTGGCCTGAATAACTGAAAGTATAGAGTTTGCACTCATTAAGATGGGGAAGACTGTCGGAGGAACAGGTTTGGGGGAAGCTAGAGAGATCAATTTGGGGTGTATTCTAGACACTTGTGTAAAGTCCTAGAGTAAGGAGTTAAATCCGCAGTCTGAGTTCAGTCTGAGTTCAGGTCTAAGCTGGTAATACAAGTTTGGAAGTCAGTGGCATGTAGATTGTTAAATCATAGACGGGATGAACTCATGGAATAAGTGTTGATAGAGCTCCCTTTGGCTGAACATTGTTCTATTGGAACATTTAATCTAAATATATGTACATCCAGTGAAGTAGTCAATGATATGTTTCAATAAATTGTCTTTCCAGATTGCTTCCTTCCACGATGAGAGAAACACAGGACTACTAGAGCACGTGGAGATTTGGAAGTGGCATACTCAGGACAGGTGAGCAGGACACTGAGAGGATCCAGAATGAAGAAACTTGGAAAGTAAAGGTAAACTTTATTAGGCGTTCTGCTAACTCCTTCCCCAATTACATAAACAGAAAATAAATAAATTTCTTACAGCAATCCATACTAGAAGCTGCAGCATACTCAGCACATTGGTACCAAGGTCATTACTTGCTTTGCCTTTGGAAAAATAGCAACATCAGTTTAACAACATTTTAGTTTCTTCAAATGCTATGACTCCTTGAGAAAGACTGGTAACAGGCAAACCTGAAAGAGGAGAGCCACCCTGAAACAGGTACAAGCAGACTCAGATGTCTACTTTTTCTCCCCCACACAAAATGTCCACCAGAATGCTTAGAATGTGCCACAGAAAACTGTGCTAAGTGCTCTGTATGCGTCATTTCATTTAATTCCTCA
>NW_012151951.1:4839453-4839761 GCF_000956105.1 Propithecus coquereli
TGACACAGCAGAAGAGAGAATTAGTAATCTTGAAGATAAGTCCAAAGACACTATCTAGAATGATGAGGGGAAAAAAAACAAAAGCATATAAATCACAGTGAGAAGATAGATATACTTAACTGGCGTCCAGTTTAACAGAAAGAGAAGCAGAGATGTATAGATACAGAAATATTTGAAGAGAAAGTGGATTAGAATTTTTTTAAATGATGAAACAATCCACAGAATATAAGACACTGTGAATTAAAGAAGCCTTATAAGCCTTAAGAATGGAAATTTAAAAAAGAAATTTAGTATAGAAACATTACATG
>NW_012151951.1:4843229-4844503 GCF_000956105.1 Propithecus coquereli
CATTTCCCTGATGATTAGAGATGTTGAGCATTTTTTCATATGTTTTTTGGCCATTATTCTGTCTTCTTTTGGTTCCATATTTCATAATTTTTTAAAAGAAGCTCTCCATGTTTTAGAAAACAAGATATTGTGGCTCTCAAAAGATGGAAGAAGTCATTTTCATCTTACATTTATCTCTATCTAAGGTATCATATGATATTACATGCCAGAAATTTTAGTTTTGGATAGTTTTAAGTATTGCAATTTCATAAATTATCTTTTTGAAGCAGCTGAAAGGCAGTTCTATCTTCTTAATAATTAAAAGTATAGAAGCAGCTCCTCTGTAACACTGTTTTATTTCCCTGAATATGGTTGAATAATTCTTGATTTAAAATTCTTTTTATAAAGTTATATTAAATGTACTATGGCATCTCTGTAAGGTTTATAGAATGAAAAAAAAATTTCATGCTTTGTATCCCTTCATTACAAAAATAGAACTGCAATTTAAATATGAATTCCAATTTAGAACATTAGTAATTAACTGAATTTACTCTGTTTTGTAATTCTTTCATTCATTAAATGCTGTGAGAGCTGAAGAACATTACAACCCTGTAGGAAATGAAAAGACATGGGTGTCAGCTAAGGTTAGTCATGGAACATGGCTTGCATTTTAATCTAGCATTGGTGTTGTAGAGATTTAAAACTATTCAATCAAAAATACTTCTAAATGTCACTAGTTCTAAGGGAAGGATTTAGTCATTTCATAAATTACTTTTCTGATCTTCACTGCTATGCTTTATTTGCCAATTTAATCTAAAATTAATACTACAGACATGGAGTATGGTTTTGTGTCAGGCATGCGCGGGCCTGAGGACCCTAGTTTAACATATTAACTGCCACATGAGTTGTATTTAACTCGTGCTAGTATTGAGCCTGGGACCTCATGAAGCATATATAACTCACATATCTCTACCTTGGGAGCCCTCAGAACTATTTTTCAAGTTGCATATAATTCATGCACAGAAAACAATAAAAAGTAAAAAATTTTCATTAAATTAGAAAGGATCATTTTGATTTTGAAGTTTTTATTCTATTTTCATAATAAAACACCATGGCCCCAAGGAAAAAAAAATTTTTTTTTCTAGTGTGTCAGTCAATGTGTTAAGAAGGACAATGTAGGTTACTATTTCCCTTTTTCTAGCATCTTCCTAACAGATATATGCAGCATTTATTGGTCGAATACATATGGAATGTCTCATTTCAAATTGGAGAAATCCTGTTTTTCCCCACCCTGT
>NW_012151951.1:4846193-4848653 GCF_000956105.1 Propithecus coquereli
TATGTTAGACTTTAATGAAAATTTTACTGGAAAATGAATTAAATATTTTCTCTTGGCAGTATTCCCTGTTGTTCATCAGAAGCTACTGATGGTTTTATCTGTTGACCACCACCACAAGGTAGGCATTTCACATACATTACTTTATTAAATCTTACTACTAAACTAATAGTATTCTTATTTCAGAGATAAAAGTACTGAGGCCTGGGAAATCTGCTTAATGTCCTCACAATAGTAAATGACAAAACTCAAGATTGGAAATCAGGTATGTTTAATTTCAAATTCATTATCTTTCTATAGTACCTTCTGGTCACATCGTAACAGAAGCAGAGATGGATACTTTCTCAGTTGATGCACAAAATAATTACCAAATCTACCCAGAATAAGGTGGAAGAGGCAATGAGTTTGATGATACTAGAAATATCATACATTTTCCACAAACTACCCTGGATTGTAGAGTATGAGAGTTGGAAGGCATCTTCAATGTCATGTAATTTAAAATGGATTAAATTCCCTTTGAAATCACCTTTATGAACTTGGAACTCTGGTTTTCATGAGCTATCCCTTCTCTTCACAATTTCTTTTATTAGAAAAACTTTTCATATATTGAGGTCAAATATTGTACAAATATATTGCAAATTTGCATAACTACAAAAAAAGACTGTGCAGAACACAAGTTTGTACAAAGTTTATACAAATATTCTATGCCTTATACCCAATGGTTCCAATTCAGCCTGCTATAGTCCTATGGGGGAAGGAAACATTCATTCGTATGAGAGAACATAAAATATTCAAAGAAAGCCACTATTTTCTTCCTTGAGTCTACTCTCTCCTTGGTTCTTTCAACTGTTTTTAATATTACCTGGTTTCTGAGTCACTCCATCATCCTGATCTTTCCCCTCTGACTGCTTCAATTTGTTTATGTGTCCTTTAAAGAATAGATGCACTAAAGTGTTGTCTAAAAAGCAAAGTAGAGCAGGAACACTTCATTTATCTTTTTCCGAACCTCAAGTTTCTTTCATTACACCAGAGAATTCCAAGAACTAAAAGAAAAGAAACTACTTTTTTTTCTTTTAAGATATGCTTCAGTTTGTATCAGGTCCTTGTAACAGTTTAGGCAGAAGCAATATTTTAACAATTATTATAAAGTATGGAAATTTCTCATCCTTAGTTGCACAGAGCAGCTGATATCAGAATTAAAGGAGATAATCCAAGATAACCCACGTTAGAGTCCTAAACAGAATGCCTGGCAGCTAACGTGTACATGCTTCTAACCTGTGTGAACTAAAGAAATGGCTTTCCCTCTTTAAGCCTTAACGTCTTTACTAATGAAAATGGGTTATGTGGATTAAGTGAAATAATATCATGAAAGTAATAAGGCTTACTACATATTAGATCCATTCCCCCTTTCTTCAGTGCCCCAAAAGACACCAAAAATGCAGGGCTATCTTATTCAAATGGCAGACGTCAACATTATCATCATCATCACAATCATAACCATCATCGTCATCATCATCATTACAACATCATCGAAAACATTTGTTGAATGATTACTGTGTGCCAGACACTTTCTCAGCCCTTTTCATGGCTTATTTCCTTTTAATTCTTATATTAATCCCATGTAGTCATTATATTTATTAATCCTGTTTTACATATGAGAAGACTAAGGCACAGAAAGGTTATTAACTTGACATGCGCTTGTTTACACAACTAGTAAATGATGATGTACGGTTGTACAGTGCAGGTTCTGACACCCGTATTACTAGAAGAAAGCTCTAAATCTAAATCTTCATTATACATACATATGTTACAGATAAAAGTTTATTGAGAACTCGCTTTGGGCCAAGAACATATATATTCAAATAAATATAAATAAGACATAATCTATTCTTCTATGGAACTCACATCCTACAGGTGACAGTGATATTAACCCTGTAGAACCAATAGGACAAAGAGCCACTGTAACGTGCTGTGATACATTCTGTATATATCATAGTAGAAAGCTCATAGAAGTTAATAGTGGTGAAGGCTCAGGAGGAAAAACCTTTCTAAGAAACAGAAACAGCAAATGCAAGTATCCAGAATCTAGCAAAAGAAATTTCTTATTCTAGGTAATTTTGTTTGTTTGTTTTTTAAATGTTTATTTATTTATCTATTTATTTGAGACAGAGTTTTTCTAATACAGGAAATTGTGAAAAAAAGGGATAGCTCATGAAAAACAGAGTCTACATTCTAGGATATCAGACACACTAAATGTCTCTGAATTACAAAAAGTTATAAGGTATAATTCTGAACATATTACAGATTAAACAAATATGCTACTGTAAGAGTCAATAATAACATTCACATACCTTACTTCTTTGTACTTATCTTGCAGGAGACTAATTTTATAAATAGGTGCAGTAAAGAGTGTTTGTTTGCAAAACATAGTTCATTTTAAATTTCTTTACATTTGAATTCCAG
>NW_012151951.1:4848703-4850563 GCF_000956105.1 Propithecus coquereli
ATACAATGATGAATATATTGATGAACAAAAATAAAGTTTGAGTCTCTTTATAAACAAAATTTCTTACAAAATGCATTCAGTGTGCAAATTAATGGATTTAAAAATAGTAATAATTTAAGAAATGCATTACTTCCCCTAACTGAATTGCATAGGCACTTAGGCAAAAGTGAAGTGATTGTATAGAAACAAAAATGTTTATTTCTGTTTGGGCATATTGCTCATACCTGTAATCCCCACTCTTTGGGAAGCCAAGGAAGGAGGACTGTTTGAGAACAGGTGTTCAAGACCAGTCTGGGCAACATAGCGAGACCCAATCTCTGCAACAAATTTTTAAAAATTTTTTAACATGTTTGTTTCTATGTACAAGCAACAAACAACAGGGAAAGGAAATTAAATAAATGATTTAATTTTTAATAGAATCAGAACACATAGAATACTTAAGAATAACTTCAGTGAATTATAATTAAGACTTCTATAGTAATAACTGCAAAAGAAACTGAAATAAATTAAAAATCTAAAATACTTAGGAATAAATTAAATGAAATGTATAAAACCCAAACACTGAAAATCCAAAAGTCCCAAGATGAATTAAAGACAATCTAATATGACGTGTTTATGGATTGAAAAATTCCATTCAACATAATCCTAATCAAAATTTTTACAAGCATTTTTGCTATTGATTAAAATTGACACTGATTGTTCAATTAAGGTGGATTCCAAAAGACTTAGAGGAATAACAAAGTTCAGACAGAACAAAGTTTAAAGACATATAAAGCAACTGGAACGAATAAATTTTGATATTGGAATACAAATACAAATAGCCAATGAAAGAGAACATAATCCGGAAATAGACAGGTATAAAACCATTGGATTTTTGCCAAAGGACCTATGCAATTCAATTAGAGAAATAATGCGTTTTTAAAGAAATTTTTCTTGGAAAAAATATACTCAAACTTCATTTTTATTCAACAATATATTTACCATCATAATGCTATTGCTATGCCTTTAATCATCATAAAATTTCATAATAAAGAAATGAATGAGAAAAATTAATAAAAATATTTAAATCCAGGTAAGATTAGATTTCAAAAGAATACGTTTATGTAAATTTTTAAAATACGTAAAAATATCACATTTTTGGATACCTGTAAATATATGAAAACAGGGGCAAGACCACAGAAACCTCTTTCAATTTTCTAGCATGGTGTAATTAATCACCGTAAAATATGATGGCTTAAAAAACAACTTATTACTTGTTGCATTCTGTTTTCTGCGTGCTGATTGGGCTCCTTTGGGTGGTTCGTGCTTGAATTTTTCATAGGAATGCAAAAGGATGGCAGCTGGGTTGGGGGCACTAGAAAGTTCTGTGCCAGGATGCTCCTTGGTCTCTTTCTTTTTTCACATTATGGTCCCTCTTTCAGGGCCCCTCCATGGGACTTCTTACCTGGTGGCTGGCTTTCAAAAATCAAGAAGCAGTAACTGCCAACCTTTGCCCAAAACTGACATAACATTGCATCTATCATTAGACAAAGCAGTCATGGAACTTGCCATGATTCAAGAAAAAGGAGCAATTAACTCTACCCATTGTTGCAGGAATTACAAGACCACATTGAGAAGCACATATGGAATGCAGGATATTATTGGGGACATTTTTGGAAAATGCAATCTGCTACAACACCTATTTGAGAGTAATGGTAATCACAGTGGAAGCAGGGAGAGGAGAACTAAAATAAGTAATGTTACAATGCTTCATTTCTTTAAAAATGAAGTATCTGAAGTAAATGTGACAGACCAGATCGTGAGTACATGGACATTTATGATATTGCTCTCTATACACTTTTACACTTTAAATATTTCATA
>NW_012151951.1:4850613-4851580 GCF_000956105.1 Propithecus coquereli
AAGGGCAACATATGTAACCTAAACATCTGTACCCCTATAATATGCTGAAATAAAATAATAATAATAATAATAACGTAAATAAAATAAAATGCTATAAGAGATGAAAGGGTGAAAGGGAAACAACAATGGATAAAAATGATCACTGGGGTGATAGTCACCTAATTTGAATAAGTTACAAGTAGAACTTCTTAAATATCAAAATAAATATAATAATTTAAAGCAGAGTCTCAATTTGAATAATTATAAGAAATAGCTCAGGAAATTGCCCAAAGGAGAGAAAAAAGAGATAAAAAGATCCATCAGATGAAAGGAAAGTTACAGAACTTTGAAGACAGAATGAGCAGTTCTAACATATGTCTAATAGGAGTTTCAGTGAGATAAAATAGAGAGAGTAAAGGAAAAGTGATACTTGAAAAGACAATGGTGGTCTTCTGATTCTGTGGCTGAAATGGCTTCTGATTCCAGCAATAATGGATTTACATAATTTGAACTAATAAATCCCATTGAAGAAAACTGACACGGCAGTGCAAAATACTTTTTGAAAAATTATTTCAAAGGCAGAGTACTAATGAAATAGTAAATGAGGTCAAGGGAGAAGTTCTGAAATTCTGAGAGGGAACCCGGCATTTAGAAATTCTTTCTCCTGGGGGTGTTTGGCACATACCTAGAAGAACTTTTGACAGGTTCTTCGGACTTGGGAACAACAGTTGGAAAATAGATGGTGGCAGGGACAGAAACACAAACTTTTCTCCTTATGAAAGGCTATGTGCTGGAAATAGGAGAAACTAAATATAAACCATCAATTGCCCAGCTTTGGGCAAGTAAATTCCTGACTATCCCAGAAATTCTCACTCTCCAATTTTGGATCAAGGTGATTCTACATCTCTAGTGCCATCAAGTGCTAAAATAAGGGGGAAAAAAATCCTTTCTGAAAAAGGAAAGTTTTATTCTAGAATATAAATTATTG
>NW_012151951.1:4851630-4870155 GCF_000956105.1 Propithecus coquereli
TTGGAAAACAGTTTGGTTATTCCTCAAAAAGTTAAACGTAGTTACCACATGATGCAATTCTACTCTTAGAAAACATGTTTACATGAAAACTTGTATATCAGTATTTGTAGCAGCATTATTCTTAATAGCCAAAAAATGGAAACAACCCAAATGTTTATCAACTGGTGAATGAATAAATAAAATGTGGCACATCCATGTAATGGAATATTATTCAGCCATAAAAAGGAACATGTATTGATACATGCTACAACATGGATGAACCTTGAAAACATCACACTAAATGAAAGAGGCCACATATTCTGTGATTTCATTTCTATGAAATGTCCTGAATCAGCATATCCAGGGACAGAACATAGATTAACGGTTGCCTAGGCAGGGTGGTGAGTAGGAAAATGAGTGTCTGGTAATGGGCACAGGTTTCCTTTTGGGTTGATGAAAATGTTCTGAAATAAGATAGTAGTTATGTTTGATAACCTTGTAAATATACTAAAATCACTGAATTTTATACTTTAAATGGGGGGAATTTTAATAATATGTGACTTATATCCTAAAGAAAAAAATCATAATAGGTCCAGGGTGCAATATGATAAATGAAATATTCTGAAATGTCATAAAGAAATTCACTGGATTAGAGAACTTGAAAAATTAGATACAAATTGAGGCTTAAAACCTAAATTAGAATGTATTAAACTTCTGTGATATTGATATTATATATTTCTTTATGATTATATTGTTTCCTTAAACATATAGCCAGTTCCTACTTCCTAGGGATTTTCAGGGATTTCTAGACTGCCATATCTGATATATAATTTAAAATTTTAAAGGCAAGTGTGGTTCCATTTATTCCTACTATATTTCATCTTGCTGAATTTGGATTATTGCTTAATCTATAAAAAGAAAATTATCTAAATTCATCAATTCTCAGAGTTGAAAAACAAGTGTGACAATGTATTATAATTCCCTTATTCAAATGATAGAGAAAATGAGGCCCATATAATGTTAACTGAGCTACTTTCCACTAATATAAAGTTAGTGGCACAACTGAGATTATGTTATAGGAAGTTTTTCATTAAATCATAATGAATTATGACCCTATCCTTAAGGGAATAGGGAATCCTTTCTATCTTTTGCAATGTTAACGTTTAATAAGCATATGTCTTGGCCCATTTTCTGTTGCTTATAACAGAATATCTGAAACTGGGTAATATATAAAGAAAAGGGATTTATTTCTTACAGTTAGGCTGAGAAGCCCAAGATTGAGGGACCACATCTGGTGGGAGTCTTCCTGCTGGTGGGGACTCTTCAGAGAGTCCTGAGATGGCAGAGAGTATCATAGGGCGAGGAGGCTAAGCATGCTAACCTCATCTTATAACACCACTAGGTTATCCCATGATAAACTATTATCCTGTTGATCCATCAATCCATTAATTCATTCATGGCAGAGCCCTCATGATCCAACCACCCCTTAAAGGCCCCACCTCTCAATACTACCTTGTTGGGGATTAAGTTTCAACATGAGTTTTGGAGGGGACATTCAAACCATAGCAACACATATTATAAGGTGTCTTTATCCTAGCTGTTAATTAAATGTGATGATTAGGCCAAATACACCAGGATAGGGCTGAGGGGCATGCTCTGGCCCCTGTCCACTTCTCTGACCTCCTCCCCTAATGATCTCCCCATCAGTCATTCTTCCCCAGACACACACTGGCCTTCTTGTTCATCTTCCAGTCCCTAAGTATTTTCTGCCTTAGAGACTTTACATTTCATGTTCCCTCCTCCTGGGAAATGCTTTGCCTAGAACTGTGCACCCTGTGTTCCTCCATATCATCCATGTACCTGCTGAGGCCTTCCCTGACCATCTAACTAACTCTCAATTTCTCACTGTCCCAACCCTACCCCTTCTCTTACTATCTCCTCACTCTGCAATATTTTTCTTCATAACCCATATCATTACCTGAAGTTTGCGGTTTTAATTTGTTTGTTTGTTTGTTTTTTCTGTATTGCCTTTCTCTCTCACTAGAACCTAAGCTCCACTAAGGGAAGAGAAAGGACCTTGCCTCTTGACCTCCACATCTCCAGCGCTGAGAGCAGTGCCTGACACCTCTTAGTCTTCAATACATAAATGATGAATAAATGAATTACATGGAATAGGTTGCTTTTATTTTATGACTAAGAGGCTAAAGACTAAGGTTTTGTTTTTAATTTTCTGGAAAAGAATGATTATTTAGTCTTATAAATATTGTTGTTTCCTCCCTGAAGATGCAAGGAAAACAAAGGTATGTAGGATAAGATCCAACAGATTTCTGATGATTGAATTCCAAAATGACTAACTCCAGCATTGGTTACTGAGAGCCATCGTGGAATTTAACTGTGCAGATGTATGTGCGTAAATCAGAAGTGTACTTGTATGCTTCTCAGTAGCTAATAAGAGGATATTTTCAAAATCCTGTGATGTGCTGTTAATCTGGCATATGGATTTTGACTCTTTCCCATAAATTAATGTGACAGTGGCAATGAAGCTGTTAGACACACAAATATTGCTTGATAATTTCAAGTAAGAGTAATCCAAAATACACCTTATTAATGCATTCTCGGGGTTTTCCATAATGCATAGATGCCAAAATGCTAATTAGAGCTACCGTTTTCTGATTGTTTAGTTGTCACAGCCAAGGTAATTTCACTGTTTATATGAGAGCAGCAGTCTGTACAATCTTTCTGTCAATTGTTTTTACAATTAATGACAAATTGGATTATTTTTTGGTTGGGAATTAATTTGTTCCCAGGCCTGTTCCAACTGAACATGTTTTATACAAATATGTTGGCACCAATTATGTATTGAAAAGAGATTGCTTTGTCCCTGCAAACTTAGCCTTGAAATATTACTTTAAAAATTGAGGTCCTGATCAGAACTTAGGCATTGACCAAATGTGAGTTTGGAAATGGAGACAACACTACTATGGTATTAGTTTGCTAGGACTGCTGTAACAAAGTACCACAAACAGTGATTTAACCAACAAAAATGTATTTTCTCATTGTACTGGAGGCTAGAAGTTTGAAATCATGTCGTTGGCAGTGTCAGTTCCTTCTGAGGGCTTTGAGGGAAGGATGGGTTCTGGGCCTCTCTCTTGGGCTTGTGGATGGCTGTCTTCTCTCTGTGTCTCTATACATCATCTTCCCTCTATATGTGTCTATGTCCAAGTTTCCCCTTTATATAAAGACACCAGTGATGTTGGATTAGGAGCCTACCATACTGCAGTGTGACCTTATCTTAACTGATCACATCTTCAACAACTTTATCTCCAAATAAAATCACTTCCTCTGTTCACATTTAAGTGAAAACTTACATAATCAAAATCAATTCCTTGATTTTCATGGTTATTCTGAAATGCATAATATCTTGAGTAATTGGTAAAATTTGTATTCTAGTAGGCATGTCAGCAAGCCAAAAGACATTAGAAGGATGGTATGTACTGAGAAATGCATGCTGACTGAAGTGACTGTTCAGTGTAGGACAATGCTGTGTCCTGCTGCCAAGCAAGCCTCTAACATATGTGCTGATCGAGATTGCTGGCTGGTACAATGCTGCTAGAAAGATGCAGTGTCAGAGTGTAATGTGGGAGTATGTGTTGTTCCTCAAACACATGCTGTGGAAATGAGAATTATTGAACTTCAAAAGCCAATTGTTGAGTGAAATAATTGCTGAGAAACCAGAACTGTTGGAAAAACAGCAGTTCATTAAGGCAGACATCTCACAGACTGAGAAAGCATGTATGGAGTGGAGGAGAATTTATGTAGCCAGACAGTAAAATCTGTGTACTAGAATCATATTATCTCTTTCAAAGAAATGAGAATCCCAGTGTTCAATGAGGAAGACATAGCTATTAACCATCACCCACTGTGCATGGCTCAAGTGAACAATTCCTTCCTTAGGCTGATTATGTTTCTGGCTGGGTCAAAATTAACATATATGCATTACCAGAATTCTCCATATTTATATTTGCATCAGCTCTGGAAAACAAGTAGGTCCCTGTAATTGGAGAAATAATTCTTATTTAAAACGCTTCAAGGTTTCTCATTGGCCCTGCATGATTTCTATCTTCACTACCTTACCCATCTTAACTTCTCCCCATCTTTCTCCTCATTGTATCTGCCTCAACCACATTGGGCTGTATTTATTTCTTCAAATTTTGCATGCTCTTTCCATTGTCCAGTCTTCAAACATCTTAATATCTTTGCCTAGAATACTCTTTCTCTCCAATTTTTATTAAATTAACCCTCGTTCATCTTTAGGCTTGAGCCCACTTAGGAGCTCCTCCAGCAAGCTTTCCCAAAACACCAAAACTAAGTGAATTCTTCATATCACTTGTTCCCATAGTTTCACTATAATCCTACAATTACTTGTTGAGCCTGTATGTTTTGCCCAACTCTCTTAGGTACATAAGAGGATAGAATATACCAGTCACATTCAATGTCCAAATCTCTTGAGATTATAGATTATATTAATCTAATCTTTCCTAATAAAAGCTATATTTTTATCCCTTTTATCATTTTTTGCCCTTCTTTTAGCTTTATTGTTTCAGAATGTTGATTTTTTTGATGTATTGAGCTGTTCTAACTAAATGCACTACATTTAGCTTTAAAGTAAACTAGAAATTTGCTTTACTTTGATTTATTACTGGCCATAGTTCAGTATAAAGCAGTTCAGTATATGGCAGTTCAGTTTTGGATTTCAGTCAATAGCACTTAAACCATGCATTTCCAAAAGGACCTTAGCATAAGGTACTTTACCTTGTAAGGTGACATTTCAGCATGAGTTGTCATCCCTGATGACATCAGGATCTCAGAAAGATCCATTGCTAATAAGCACATTAATTAGTAATCATGTAATACCATAATTATCTACCTTATCAATTAAGTCCTTAATATTGAAAAGTGTGATATGTAAGATTGTTAGGTAGATAGTGAGGGATTCCGGGTCTCCTAGGGATGAAAGTGAGTGCTTTGCCTTGGTGCAATTACCTCACCGTAATTCTCTTCATATCTGGGAGAGGAGGAAATACCCTATGAATCTACCAGTCATAAATAACTTAGTGCACCAGCTGTAAAAGAATTCAGAGGACTCTCTAGCCTACATGCTAAGCCGCATAGGCACCATAGAGTCTGGAAATTGACCTAGAATAACCCGCATGCATAGTAATGCAACTCCCAGCTGTCCAATCAAAGTGGTTCAATGGTGACGTCTGAGCCACTAGGGAGGTCCCAATCCAGCACTATAAAACAAGACTCAGACCACAACCAAGCCTTTTTTTGTGCCCTTCCTTTGGCTTTCCCTTTGCTGCAACAATGGGTCCGTCCAGTCATCATCTGTGGCATATGTATCATGCTCTATAAACCTATATCTTGCTCTTGCCCTACAACCCTATCTTTCTCTCCTCAATAAATTTCATTGTCTTGCTTGCCTTACTTTGCCGTGTCTAATCATTCTTATACCATGAGCGCACTAAGAACTGACATTTCACACTGAAACCTGAAAAGATCACGGACAATTTTGAGTACTCCAATATGATTTTTCAATGTGACTTTCAACATACAATTTTGAAATAAGGTTTTGCACTCCTAAGAGTATCATGTCGCCACACACGGAAAAGATTTCTGAAGTTATAACTATCACTTTGATATTTGATATTTTATGATATTTAAAGTGAAATTCTAGACTTTACTGCAAGCAAAAAGTTATCAAGAGTAAATGGTAAGGATCAGAATTTCTCAAAGTTAGTTCCAGAGAAAACGCTATCACCAGCATCAGAATTATACAAGGTGCTTAATACAAATTTAGACATCTCATTTCTCACTAAAAACTGTTGGACAAGAATATCTGGGGTGCAGCCTAGGAATCTGTCTTTGTATGAATACCACAGATGAATCTTGCAAACATCAACATTTCATAATTCACTGTAATAAAATATAGCTGAGCACAGAATATGAGAATATAAGCAAACAGACTGTATTTTAAATCATGATTCATATGACTAGGTTTTTAAGGTAACGTAAAGAGCTAAAATCATTTTATGGATGATTCACACCTAAAAATATTATTTTGGAGGTATGTAATCCTGTGGCAGAAGAAAGACAGGTTTGTCTGGGCAAGAGGCACTATATAGGGGGAGAGGCTATCACCTGGGGGGTTAAATAAAAATTAAGCACTATATGGATACTGAGAAGACAGGCAAGCTGGAAATAAGAGCTTGCTAATTCTGAGAACCATCAAGTTCAAGTTAGAATTTAGGTTTTATTGAATATTTAGAGTATGATTATTAAATATATTACTGTAGGGGAAAAGGGAAGTCATCCCATTCACCTGTCTAAAGTTTCACTTAAATGACTGACAACAGACAGATGAATAAGAAAAAAGGAATACAAATTTGTTAACCTGCATGTGGACATGAGAGTCCTGCAAATGTGGTTGAGACTTAAATATCCACATGGTTGAGGCTTAAATATATTCTTCATATTTAAGGAGAGGGAAATAGGGGTCTACAGATAATTTTAGGGGTAGTAAATGACTTTCAAGGGAAGTGAATGAGCTCAAGGAAGAATGGCAGGCAGGGACAGTTCCTCTGAGTTTTGAGATCTATTGGGGGAGGTGACAGAATGGTCAGGGGCAGAACTTCACTGTCAACAAAAGTTGTCTTATTATGCATAAATCCTCCCAGGTAGTTTTGCAGAGTTGTCATCAAAACAATAGATAAAAAATCTGTCTGGGTGTGGTGACAGCTGGTTTTTAGTCCCTTTTCTTCAATGGTTAATCTTTCTTAGTCATTTAATGAGATTACTAGGGAGGGGGTCTTAAGACAATAGCAATTTTTTTGGAAAAAAGCATTTTTTTAGTCAGATAAGAAAATTCCAGAGAGAGTCTCCCTGTGCTTGGGAGGTCACAGGAGAAAAAGGAGAAAGTTAGAAAGTTTTTGGTTTTGAGGCAGCTTCTAAGGCCTTCTGATTTCTTTTAATTCAAAGTGCTTAGTATGTCCAAGTACTGTGCTTTAGGGTGTTATTCTCTGTGCCCCAACACTGCATTAACAGTTACAGAATCATAGAACTGGAAGGAACCTCAAAATTTACTAAGTTCAACCTTTTATTGTTATTGAATCAGCATTACAAGTCTTTATAATATTGAGGTCTGTTGGTTCAGCAATTGAAATTTTGCCCAGCTCAGCTCAATGTCCATACGTAAGTAAGTGTGCTCTACACAAATATAAAGACAGATAATAAAGAAGGAAGGAAAGAAAAAAGGATGAAAAGAAAGAAAATAAGGAAAGATGGCTGGCCTAATTTTCTTTGGGTGTTGCTATCTATAAAATTTGTTCTTTGCTTTTTAAATGTATATCGAAAATGATAAATTTTATAGAAAACTAGGAGTCACATCTGGCAAGCTATTTTTGATTTACTGAGCTAGGAATAGCTGCAAAAACACTTCCTCTTACAGACTTGCATAATCAATCATTTGTTGCTTTCCCTTGCACATCAGCATTAGTTTTACATTACTAAGCTTTTCTTTCATCTTCCAGAATTAAAAGAGGTCACAAAGCAATTTAGTTCAATTTTAAATTCAATAAAATTAAGAATATATTTATTGAGCAGTAGTTCTCTGCTTATCCTTTTCTAGGTACTGTGGCAAAGACAAAGTCTTCAACCACCATAAGCTTCTAATTTTATGGGAAGTCTACCCTCCCCCACAAAAAGGACAGAAATGGTAGATCACCAAAAATAGGGCTTCTAGAATTGGGGCTGAAAGAAAATGGTTATAAGAATCCTGAGTTGGGAGAGAACACTCAATATTTGTAGGAAAAGTTTTTATGATAGAGATGGACACATGGGCTGACTTAAGGTAGGATAAGCATTGAATAATTAATTCTTCACCATTTTGTTAGGTAAATAGTGAGGGATTCCTGGTCTCCTAGGGACAAAAGTGGGTGCTGTTGCCCCCATCTTAGTCCTGCCTCACCCTAATCCTTCCCTGAGCTACTGCCATACCTGGGGGAGGAGGGAATACCCTACGAATCTGCCAATCAGAACTTAGCACTCCAGCTGAAGAAGAATGCAGAGGACTCTCTAGCCCACAGGCCAAGCAGCATAGGTACCATAGAATCTGGAAATTGACCTAGAACGACCTGTATGTACAGTAATGAAACTCCCACCTGCCCAATCAAAGTGGTTCCACGGTGACATCTGAGTCACTAAGGAGGTCCCAATCCAGGCACCATAAAACAAGACACAAACCATAACCAAGCCCTCTTTTGCATCCTTCCTTTGGCTCTCCCTTTGCTGTGACAATGGGAGTCATCATCTGTGGCATATATATCATGCTCTATAAACTTGTATCTTGCTGTTGCCCTATAACCCTATCTTCCTCTCCTCAATAAACCTCATTTTCATGCTTGCCTTAATTCGGTGTGTCTGGTCAGTCTTCAGCCATGAACACGCTAAGAACAGACTTTTCAGATTGAAACCTGACAATTTCTCAGGCAGGCAAAGAAAGGTTTGAAGGTTGGAATGAGCATGATTGTGCAGAGATCAGGGAAGTGGTAGCTTATGCCTCAGAGAAGCCTTTGAACACCACACTTTTAAATGCTACAGCTGCTCAGCAAGAATGTAAACCCTTTGAGCAGAAGGATTAGGAATATAAAATTGTATAGTGGAAAGATTTTAGATTTTGGAGTCAAAAAATTTAATTTTCAGTCTTATCTTTGCAATAACCGATGATATTATCTGAAACATTTACTTGCATTCTTTCAGATTGGGTTTCTTTATTTATAACCTTGGGAATGATGAATCCTTTCTTGGAGGGGCTGTAGTAAAAGATTTAATGAGATGAATGCAAGTTGTTATTAACAATAATAAGTATTTATTATATTTGTTATTAATATAACAGTTAATAAACAGTCAAGAAATATGAACTTTCTTGGTGCCAAGTACATACTCTACACATGCGAGCTTAGTATGTGTGATATGTTTAATAGGTGATGGTACTATGGATAGTGTGACATCATTATATATTTTTTCAAGCATGTTAGATACATAAAACATGAGAAGAGATAAGATTTTACAAGAGGGATATGAAGAGAGAAAAGTAGATTAAAGATAGAAACACAGCAGCAAAGCAGCAAACATAATTGCAGAGTGGGGAAAGGAGAATCTCACTAAGAAGACAAAGCGTCAATAGTCAGAGGTGTAGGCGAACAAACAACGCATAGGGATATTGACTGCAAGTGAATGAAAAAGTCAATAAATAAAGAGTGTTCAACAGAGTCTAAACTGTCAGGGAAACCTGAAATTATGAATATTGAAGTGTCCATTGGATGGAAGCCATTGTTGAGCTTTACAAGAGCAGCTTCGCCTGTAAGACTGGGAGAAATCAAACTGCAAGAGGCTGAGGAATGAATGGAAGCTCAGGAAGTGGAGGCAGTGAATTCCACTGCTTTTTAAGACTTGGGCTGACAATAGAAGAGAGGAAGCAAGATAATTATAAGAAATGCTGCGTTAACATTGGAAGAGAGCCAGGAGGAAACAGGAGAGAGCCAGGAGGTGTAGATCAAAAACGGGTCTCCATGGAGTGGGCTGCGAATAAATGTTTAGAGGAAATGAAGTAAAAAGTGAATGAGGATATTTACAATCTGCAATAAGTGAAGTGGTAGGACGTGCATCTTTACCACCAATTGTGGGAAACATGGCAACATTTTCTCAGGTAAATAACTGTAGGGGAGAGATGTAAGAAGCGGAATAGGGAGGAAGAGAAGGATGCAGCTTGCTTTCTTTGTTGTAATAAATATGAGCAAAAAGAATGTATTACAAACAGAGATTAATTATAAACTCTATTAAATATCATTTAGTGCATACATATTTTCCACAGCAAAAAATCAAGAAAAAGGGAAAGAGGGAGACATTTAAATTTTACATGGACACCAAATATAAAATTTTTTTTAATATATGTTTTCTTCTCTACTCGCCTCAGGTTGTAAAACCAACAATCTTGTCATCCGCAGAAGAACAATGGTGGTGTTGCTTTGGGAAAAATAAAGTTTAGGAACAGTGCCCATCAAGTGATATATTATCTGAGAGAAGTTAGAAAGAGTCATGAAACATAAGAGAAAGTATTCTACTACCTAAATACTAAAATATACACCTGCAAACACCTCTAAAATAAAAAAGAGAGACCAAAGTAAAATAGACGTCATCTTTATAACTTCTGTTATGTAAAATGCAAAACAAAATTTCTGACCATTCCCTTCTGTTAAAAATCCAACTCCTCTTTTTTCTGAGCAACTTTGACATTAGACCTCAGGCAGAACTCCACTTTGGCTTATTACAGTCTGTTTTCCCATTCCCTAACTTTTATTCAAATTTATTCACTTCCTGACTTATGTTTTGCATTATGTTGATGTTCACTTGGAAATAGTTGTTTTCCTAGATTCTAATGATGTCTATGCCAGCAGCTGCAAGCTCACTGAGAACACAGCAAATGTGTATGCACAGTACAAAATTCTTCCAATTAGGGCTGCTGCTTAATTGGCAAGATTGCTGTCAAGTAGCATGACCATTGCATTACATTTGAATCTGAAATCCATGTAAATGTAGATATTTAGGAGCTTATTAGAGAATTTGCATGGAAATTGAAGGAGAAAATAGTTCATGTGTTTGAGGGAAACAAATCTAACTTGATTTTAACATTATTATTTTGTTAAAACTACTTGAGCAGTACAGCAAACTAGTTAAGTGTGTCATCTCTGCAGTTAGGCATGGATAAGAATTCTAGGTACACATCTTGGCAAGCCGTGTGATCTTAGACAAAGTTCTTAAACTATCTGAGCCTTGGATTTTTTAACATGAAAAAATTGGATAAAGTATCTACCTCTTAGGGTTGTTTAAAGCTTAAATAAAATGATATATGCCAATCACTTAGCATAAGTTCTCAATGACTTGCATCTACCGTCCAGTCAAGGACATAGTATAAAAGAAGGTATTCCAGGTTTCTTAATTCAATACTACACATTATAGATTCAATACATGTTATTAAAACTGCAAGGAGATTTCAGCCTATGTCCAGTTGCTTGTTGCACAAAGATCCAGTTATTGAGACAGCAAGGATTGTCCAGGAAGAAAGGAATTGCTTAATAAGAGGACATTGAGTCCAGATAACAGAAGCTGCCTCAAATCTGTTTTCTGGAGTAACAGAGTTCATGAGCTTTTTAAGGAGGGGCCATGTGCCTTGGGGCAGGGCAGGTCCAGTAGGATGGTAAGAGTTGGCAGCCAGAAGTCTGCCCAGGAGCCTTCAGAATCCCCACTCCGTCATCTTGCAGTAAATCCGTTATTTCTGTGAAACAACTCAAAACGTAAAGTAGTTAGTTAAAGGAGAGGATTATAAAAAACACATAGGGGTCATTGAAATTTGTTCATGTAGCCAGCTACATAAATAACATTAATTTTTAAATTTCTCATAAAGTTTATTTCAGTAGATTTTGGGTGCTGGCTTAAAATAAAATATATATATTTAAATTTATGTACACATATTTTATGCCTGGCTTCAGAATTCCTCTATTCTTTCTGCATATATAACTTGCAGTTTTCTCTCCTACCTTTCATATTCAGTCCTCTTTGGGCCATAGGGGCAGGAAGGGTGTGATACCTTTCCTTCCACATCATAAAGGTCATCTCCAACACTCCATTAATAGAAGAAGACAAGTTAATACGAAAAAGGCATAGCATATATATATATTTTTAAATTTCAAAATATTAAGGAGGTCCAAATGTTTTTGTTACATGGATACCTTTTATAAAGCTTAAGTAAGGGCTTTCAGTGTGCACATCACATGAATATTGTTCATTGTGCCTGATAGGTAGGTTTTTACTATTCACCTCCTCCCCACTCCCCGCTTCTTGATTTCCTGTGACCTTTACATCTCTCTGTGCCTGTGTGTGCCCATCAATTAGCTCCTGATTATTAGACAGTACATGTGGTATTTGTTTTTCCATTTCTGAGATACTGCACTTAGGATAATGGTCTCCAATTCCATCCAAGCTGCTTCAACAGACATTATTTCTTCCTTATTATGGATGAGTAGTACTCCATGGTATATATATACCGTATTTTATTAATCCACTCATGATTTGATGGGATTTAGGTTGATTCCACATCTTTGCCATTATGAATTGTGGTACAATAAACATTTGAGTGCAGATATCTTTTTGATAAAGTGACTTTATTTCCTTTGAGTAGATACCCAGTAGTGGGATTGTTGGGTGGCATGGTAAGTCTACAACTATTTCTTTGAGGAATCTCCATACTGTTTTCCATATAGGTTGTACTATTAATAATTTGTAGTTCTACCAACAATATGTTCCTTTCTCTCCGCGTCCATGCTAGCCTCTGTTGCTTTTTGACTTTTTAATAAAGGCCATTCTGACAGTGGTAAGGTGATATCTCACTGTAGTTTCAATTTTAATTTCCTTGATGATTAGTGATGTCGAGCATTTCTTCATATGTTTGCTAGTCATTTGTTTATCTTCTTTTGGGAAATTTCTGTTCATGTGTTTGCCCATTTTTTAATGGATTTGTTTGGATTTTTTCCTTGCAGATTTGTTTGAGTTCTTTGTAGACTCTGGATATTAGCCCTTTGTCAAATGAATAGTTTGTAAATATTTTCTCCCATTCTGTAGTAGTCTATTAACTCTGTTGATTAATTCCCTTCCTGTGCAGAAGCTTTTTAATTTAATCAAGCTCCATTTATTTATTTTTTTGTTGCTGTATTTGCCATTGGGGTCTTATCTTTTATAAATTCTTTGCCAAGGGCGATGTTGAGAGGAGTTTTTCCTACATTTTCTTCTAGATTTTCTATGGTTTTGTGCTTCACATTTAAGTCTTTTATCCATTTTGAATTAATTTTTGTAAGTAGTGAGAGATAGGGGTCCTGTTTCATTCTTTTGCATATGGTTATCAATTTTTCCTAACACCATTTATTAAATAGGCTTTCCTTTCCCCTGTGCACATTGTTGTCTGCTTTGTCAAAGATCAGTTGCTTATAGTTAGATGGTTTTATATCTGAGTTCTCTACTATGTTCCGTTGGTTTATGTGTCTACTTTTATACTGGTACATGCTATTTTGGTTACTATAGTCTTGTAGTATAATTTGAAGTCTGGTAAGGTGATTCCTCCAGATATGTTCCTTTTGCATAAGATTGCTTTGGCTATTCAGGCTCTTTTTTGGTTCCAAATGAAGCATAGAATTATTTTTTTTAGATCTGTGAAATATGATGTTGATATTTTCATGGTGATTACATTGAATCTGTAAATTGCTTTCGGCAGTATAGGCATTTTAACAATGTTGATTCTACCAATCCATGAACATGAAATGTTTTTCCATTTGTTTTTTTAATTTGCAATGTCTTTCATTAGTTTTGTAGTTCTCCTTGTAAATCTTTCACCTCCTTGAATAAGTATATTCCTAAATATTTTATTTTCTTTGTAGTTATTGTAAATGGTATTGAGTCTTTGATTTGACTCTCATCTTTTCTGTCATTAGTATATAGAAATGCTACTGATTTGTGTACATTGATTTTATAAGCTGAGAATTTGCTGCATTTATTTATCAATTCTAGGAGTCTTTTGGTGGAGTCTTTAGGATTTTCTAGACACAAGATCATATTGTTAGCAAAAAGTGAGAGTTTGACCTCCTCTCTCCCAATTTGGATAACTTTTATTTCTTTCTCTTGATTGATTGCTCTGGCTAGGACTTTCAGTACTATGTTATTAATAAATAGAAGTGGTGACAATGAGCATCCTTATCTTGTTCCAGTTCTTAGTGGGAATGCTTTTGACTTTTCCCCATTCAGTACAATGTTGGTTGTGGATTTGTCATTATGGTTTTTGTAATTCTGAGGTATGTTTCTTCTATGCCTAGTTTGTTGAGATTTTATATCATGAAAGGGTGCTGGATTTTGTCAAATTCTTTTTCTGCATCTATTGAGACGATCATGTTCTTAGTTTTTGCTTCTGTTTATGGGGCGAATCACATTTATTGATTTGTGTTTGTTGAACCATCCTTGCATCCCTGGAATGAAACCCACTTGATCATGGCGAATTACTTTTTTGATGTGTTGTTGAAATCAGTTTGCTACTATTTTGTTGAGGATTTTTGCATCTATGTTCATAAGGGCTATTGGTTTGTAGTTTTCTTTTTTTGTTGTGTCCTTTCCTGGCTTTGGTATAAAAGTAATATTGGCTTCATAGAATGAGTTAGGGCAGAAACTCTCCTTCTCAATGCTATGGAATAATTTCTGTAGGATAAGTACCTGTTCTTGTTTGTAGGTCTGCTAGAATTCTCCTGTGAATCCAGTTTACCTGGAGCTTTTGGGAGTTTTTTTTTATTATAGCTTGAATCTCGTTGCTCATTATTGGTCAGTCCAGGAGTTCTAGTTCTTCCTGATTGAGTCATGGGAGTTTGTGTTTTTCCAGATATTTGTCCATTTTCTCTATGTTTTCTAGTTTACGTGCATAGAGATTTTCATAGTGTTTGTGGATGGTATTTTGTATTTCCATGGTATCAGTTGTAATATATCATTTTTCACTTCTTATTGATCTTATTTGGGTCTATTCTATTTTATTTCTGGTTAATATAGCTAGAAGTCTATGAATTTAGTTCATCTTTTCAAAGAACCAACTTTTTTTGGTTTATTCTTTGTGTTTGTTTCCATTTCATTTAGTTCTGCTATGAGTCTTGTTATTTCTTTTCTTCTATTGGCTTTCGGTTGGGTTTACTCTTCCTTTTCTAGCTCCCTGAGATCTGACATTAGGTTGTTGATTCATGATCTTTCTGACTTTTTTTTTTTTGAGACAGAGTTTCACTCTATTGCCTGGGCGAGAGTGCCATGGCAGTAGCCTAGCTCACAGCAACCTCAAACTCCTGGGCTCAAGCGATCCTTCTGCCTTAGCCTCCTGAGTAGCTGGGACTACAGACATGCGCTACCATGCTCAACTAATTTTTTCTGTATATTTTTAGTTGTCCAGCTATTTTCTTTCTATTTTTTTCGGTAGAGACGGGGTCTCTCTCTTGCTCAGGCTGGTCTCAAACTCCTGACTTTCTGACTTTTTGCTTTGGGAATTTAGGGCTATGAATTTTCCATTAAGAATGTTTTTGATGAATCCCACAGATTTTGATAGCTTGTGTCCTCTTTGTTGTTCAGTTCAAGGATTCTTTTGATTTCTATCTTAATTTCATAATTGATACAAAGATGGTTCAGCAGCAAGTTGTTCAATTTCCATGACTTTGAAGATTTGTTTCTAGTTTTATTCCACTGTGGTCTGATAAGATACATGGTATGATTTAGATTTTTTTGAATTTGCTAAGATGTGTTTTGTGCTCTAAGATATGATCAATCTTGAAGAATGTCCCATGTGCTGATGAGAAGAATGTATATATAATATTCCAGAGATAGAATGTAATGTCAATGTCTGTTAGGTACCTTTGTTCTAGAATCTCACTGAAGTCCAGTGTTGGGCCCAGGGGCGGCACTAGAGCCTCAACATATAGAGCTGAGCACCCAGCAATAGCACTGGAGCCTTGGGTGTGGAGTCTCACAGCCTGGGGTTAGCACTGGAGCCTTTGGAGCAGAACTGCAGTCCCAGCAGCTGCAGCAAAGCCTCAGTGGTGGACCCTGGGGGACCGATGGGAGTCCTGGAGCCTCAGGAGCAGATCCACAGTCCCAGTGGCAGTAGTGGCACCTCAGGGATGGAGTCTCAAGGCCCGGGGGAAGCACTGAGCCCCAGAGCTGAAGTTGCAGCCTATAGTTAGGGCAGAAGCTGCATGGCTGGGCCGTGGGGTCAGATAGCAGTGTAGGAACCATGGAGATGGAGCTGTGCATGGTGGGTGGTAGTGTGGCAGTCACAGGAGGTAGGGCTGTGGGCAGGAGCCTCCAGGAAGCTGGGGCTCTTCCCCTGCCCAGGTCCCATAGAATCAATTGCAACGAGGCATCTCAGGAGACATCTGAGGTTCTCGTTCTGCTCTAATCGCCTGTTGGAGAAAAGTAGTGCTCAGCTCCCAGTCACAGGTCATGGGACAGGGGAGCATATGTTCTGTCTTCTCTCTCCACAACCCAGTTGGGGCAATGTAAAGGCAGCTGTTGCAAAGCTGAGCCCTGTGCAGACCATGTGCCTTATATCTGAGTGCTTAGAATGGTGTCAGTTGAAGTAATCCAGGATCGGTAGCTACCAGATCCCTTCTGTGCCCACTCTCCTGTGCAATGTCACTACACAGACTCCAAGCAGCTCCCTGAGCAGACCAGAAGTCTGTGGTGGCGTTGGGGACCTGTGTGGGGAGTGTGGAGCCCAGGGCTCTGTCCTCCTATCCTTCCCCACATGGGGATGCCTCCCCGTTACCCTCCCATCTTGCAGAATGAATCACCCTGTTACCTTCTTCTTCACTCTCAATGTCCCTGCTCACTGCTCCAGTGCTTTACAATGCTCTTTCCAAGAGGAGCCATCCATAGGTGGGCATCTGCCTGCAACCTTTGATCCTCTCCTTGAGAGTGGTATACTCAGGGTGCTTCTGGTCTGCCATCTTCCCCCCTCCCCACATATTTTTATCTTAAGTTAAAACATTTCAAGCCTTTAGTCAAAGCTTCATTTTTTTAACCAATTATAAATAAGAGAATCTTTAAAGCTACCTATAACCTGTAACTCATTCCCCCCGACCCCTTTTTTAGGCCAAACCAATGTATGCCCTCCACATAATAACTTAGGGTCTTACATGTAATTCCTGTCTCCATGACTATATAAAACTGAAGTGTTCCTCAGCTACCACAAGCATATTTTCTCGGACCTCCTGAGATCATGTGCTCCAGGCCAGTCACATACATTTGGCTCAGAATAAATCTCTTTAAATTATTTTACAGAGTTTGTTTGTTTGTTTGGGGTTTTTTTTTGCCCACTAACAATAGTATCAGAATTTAATTAAATTGTAGGACACCCAGTTGATATCTGCAGAGAACTGGAAAATTGTTTGGTGTGGGAAAAAAAAACCCACACATCTGGTGTGAGAACTGTTTTAAGTTTCCTGTACACATCCCATTGAGGAGGACTGACCCCAACACACTGGAACTGCAACCTATTTCGCCTCTACGTTTTTCTTTATGAGATAATAAATTCTACATTGATTAAACCAGTTTCAGATGGACATTTATTATATTTTAAAAACCCAGTTATTTGACATTTATATTTCAGTGAAAATGCTACCCAAATTGCAAACACTGGAGAGATTATCTTTAGGTTAGCTGCATCACTAAACAAATTGGATGATGGAAGTGAACATTAGCTGTAATTACAAACTCAGAGCACACTTGGAAAATTCACTAAAGCTAACATTTCTAAGTGTTTATGTCACTTTGGTTTTAAAAGTTAAGAAGCTTCAGATACAGCTATATTTTCATATGGCAATGATAAATTAATTATTTTTATTTATATCCATCAATCAAGGTTCATTTCATCCCAATTCTAATTCAATAGATTATATTAAATATGAAATAAGATGGGATTATAACATTCAGATGGAATTTAGACAATAATTTCTTAGCATTCAGGAACAATAGTCTACTTGGGGGAGATATTTACTATTTATTTAACATAGTAATAAACAAAATGCCATCAGGTAGTAATTATAATAAGCAAAGATGTGTCAATGACAACAAATGCTATAGAAGTACTGGGGTATCAATGAGAGATCCATAGGTCTGTGAAAGTACCATGTAGGTGTTGGCTATTAGATGATACAAAATGAGACTATAATTAAAATTATAACAAATGATATGAAGGCAGAAAAATTAGAATATCGTGGATACAAAATATCACACGGTGAGGCAATGCTCCTTGTCAATTTCTACAAATAAAATCAATATTCTACTAGTCATATAGACTGGGAATCACTTTTCTCTTTTGTTTTGATTTTCTTTTCTGCAGTTGGCCTGTTGAGTTATGTCAGTTCTTCCTCCGTTCTTTCTCATGCCTTCCTCTTTGTTTCTACTGCACCAGTACAATAAATTATTAAAGGATCTCTGATAGAAGTTTGTTCCTAATAGAGAGTACCTTTGTGACTGATCAATATAAACTCTTCATCTAGTCAAAGCTATCCATTAGCACTCTTCACCCAAAGAACTGTGTCCTTATTCATCATACCTTTAGATAATTCACTCCATTCAATTCATTCATTAACCTTTAAATATTCTTCACAGCCTACTTAGAGTTTAGCTTTCTTCTCATTTCATAACATCTTACAACAGTCTTAAAATGAATTCAACAAGCCACTTCCCATTAATTCTCTATGCTACAAAGCATTGTACTTTAGATAGAACAGCTTGTTCTATTTATAAATGCTTATAAATTTATGAATGTTCTATTTATAAATGGATTAGCTTAAATGGAACCAAAATTTACTTCATCAGTTTAAGTTAAATTTTATAAATCAACATTAAATAAAATAA
>NW_012151951.1:4886500-4889275 GCF_000956105.1 Propithecus coquereli
TAGCTAAAATCAAATAAAGATTATTTATTTTAGTATCCTAAGGCATATCAATTCCGGAACGTTCAGATCGCAAAATAGAATGCTATGTAAGACACAAAAACTACAGATATATAGAAAAATGCATATGCACATATTAAAAGTGCTTGACTTGCAAGAAAGGTATATAACTCAGGAGAATAACTGAGTCATTGATGTCTTGCATAATGTTTTGGGACACAACACTGTACATAATGCTGCAGCAACAAAATGCATCATTTCTATATCAATCACTTACATTTTCAAAAGAATATATACTTACCTTCTCTGCAGCTATAGATTTGAAATAGTCACCCTAGTAATTGAAGCAGTACTTCCAGGGACATACGTAAATCTATTTCTCACAATGTGAAAGCATTATTTGATCTTAGTTTATAAACAGTTAAGAAACTATGAAATAATGAGAAAGCAAAGGCTTAGAACCAGAGGCCTACCTTTGAGCTATGTGATCTTGGACAGGAATATAACCTTCTTGAGCCAAATTTCTCTCACCTATAAAAATGGAGTAACAATGTCTACCTCATTAAATTATTAGAAGAATTAGGGGGGATAATATATTTGAGCCCACCTTTTAATTTTAAAAATATCTTACAAGGTAATATCAATAATTGTTACAATTGTAGTTAAAATAACACCATCTCCCTTCAAACCCCAAAATTCTGTGTAAGGTGTCAGGAGACATAATCAAGAGTGTTCTTTGGTGATAAGAACAATGGCACTTAGCCTGTTGTGTCAAATAGCACTTAAATGTGGAAGGAAACTGTCTTGGCCATTCATACTGATTCTCAAGACTTTCTAAGGTCATCACTTGCTTGAGTAGACATAGATAAAGATCAGATAAAAATCTGATTTTAAAACTTGTGGGTTACAAAATCAGTTCAATGCATCATCCTGCCAGGTGTCTTGTGCTAAGTTAAGAGCACGAGCTTGGAATGAGTGAGGCCTCCAGGCTTCAGATAGAGATATTTATGCAGACACAGATAAAGCTAAAATCTTTGAACTCCATAAATTTCCCTGAGCCTACTTTTTCATTAGAAGCAACTCCTCCCTATCCTGAGGGAATTGTGCTTCTCTTACATAAAAACTTGGCTATGAATTTACTTAGGGCATTTTTTTTTTATGATTCTCTTCAGAATTCGCTATTAATGAGAATAAAATCCGGCATAGTGCAGACAGAAAAGCATGAGCTATACTCTGGGAAGAAGTGGTGTATATATATTGTGAGCATTGCAAGATTTTACCATTTTTGTGTGAAATAAGGATGCACATCCTTTATCATTAAAAATATGCATTGTGCATGTTGTGCCCCAAAGTTTCAGTTACTCATATCAAAATCAGTAAGTAGAATCCAGAATGATACAAATGCCAACTTTTTTTGCTTCCCTGCTTAAAGTCATGTACTCTCAGTCTAGTATTTTACAGTTTCAATGCACTTCATGATAAGTGTTTAGAAACCTTTTCTGAAGTTTGTTACTTAATAGTGAAAGACACATACAATTAAGGAAATAAATATTTTTCCTGCTACAATAAAAATGACTGGATGAATACACTGCAAACAATAAGGCAGCAACCACAACTTCCTTTCTCAGCCAAAAGTGTCAGAAATCTCACAGAAAACTTTACTAAAGTTGTGAAAAAAAAATATCAGATAAAACATGCAACATGAAGTTTTGCTGTGCAATTGGATGAAGGTACAGGTGTTTATAATGTCTCTTTACTTATTGTATTTACTAGATTCTGATTCAACAATGAAATAGAATGAGAACAAATTGTGAATATTTGTAAGCCTGCCAAGCATATCAGGTAAAATGATACACTGGGTAGCACATATATCAATTTCAGAACAGCATTTACTGAGAAAAACATAAAAGACCAGAGAAGTAGCAGGTACAGAGATCCCCTGTTGCCCATTTACTGTGGTGTAACGAGATGAGACCTATCCAAGTTGGACGTCAGATTTTGGAAGAATGGCCTTCGTCTTTGGACTATGTAACTTACAAAATCCATGGCTAGAGAAGCATTAGGCCCTTCTCTGGCAACAACTAAGGGCTGGCATCCATCATACATTCGTTGCTGTACCTTAAGTCAGACCAGGGAGAACACTGGCCTTATTTGCCCTTTCTGCATTCTTAGTTAAGGGTACATCAACCCCTCTGATGGTATAATTAAAGACTGGATTCCAAGTCTTGCAAATGAAGATGTGTACTATGGTGAGCCAGTGTTTTCAAGCCCCAATCCACCACCTCGTCATCTTTTAGGACTGATTATCGTAATCACTAGTTGCAGCTAGTTTTGATGGAGAAGATTTCAGCTCACGAATGGTCCTGCTACGCAGAAGACCAACTCCCCTGGGAGGCCAATATGCAGGGCATCAATCACTGACATGTTAACTTTACCTCTGAGAGCCACAAAATGAAAGATTCATGGAGAAAATACTTACTTAACTCTAAATAAAAATAGTTTATGGTGAACCAGCTCCTTTAAGTGAAATCAAAAAAGGTCAAGGTGAAAAATTTAGCACCTTATAAGCACTTTTGATGTCAACTTCTGCTGCAATCATCTGAAAGTGAGTGACTCAGTTATTGCAATGTCTATAAAGATATTCCAACTCATTTTTAATACAATTAAGCACACATGAGAATATTAACAATCTTTTTAGTGAGATAAATACTGATTATAAGCTGTTTTCTTCCATACAAAGATTTGCTGTCTATTTTGTGGCAAATGTTTACAAGGAGT
>NW_012151951.1:4890245-4891672 GCF_000956105.1 Propithecus coquereli
GATTCTCCTGCTTCACCCTCCCGAGTAGCTGGGACTACCGGGGTGCACAACCACACCCGGCTAATTTTTCCTATTTTTAGTTGCTTGGCTAATTTTTTTAAATATATTTTTTGGTAGAAACGGGGTCTCGTTCTTGCTCAGGCTGGTCTCAATCTCCTGAGCTCAAGCAATTCTCCTGCGTTGGCCTCCCAGAGTGCTAGGATTACAGGCCTAAGCCACCGTGCTTGCCAAAATACTTGAAACTTAAACAACTCACTTCTAAATAATCCATGAGTCAAAGAAAAAAATCATAAGGAAAATTAGAAGAATTTTTTAATTCAAAAGAAGTAGAAGAAAGGAAGTAAGAAGGATAAGATGGGAATTAATGAAGTGGAAAATGAAAAATAAGAAAATTAGGAAAGTCAAAATTTGGTTCTTTGAAAAGATCAGCACAATTCATAAACATCTAGCAACACTGAAAAAAGAAGAAGAGAAAAAACAGAATTATCATGATCAGAAATGAAAAGGAGATATACTATAAATACTGCAGGCATTGAAAGGATAATAAAGGAATATTATGATGAATTTTTTGTTAACAAATTCAGCCACTTTGACTAAGTGGAGAAATGTCTTAACAAATACAATTTACTAAAAGTGATTTAAGAAGAAATGAAAAAAATGTGAATAGCCTTATTATGTACTTACGAAATTGAATACCCAAAATATAGTTCTCACTAAAAAAACACTTTCCAGATAGTTTCATTGGTGAATTTTGTCAAACACTAAAGGAAGAAAAAAATATCAATTTTATAAAAAAAAGTTTATAAAATAGAGGATAAGGAAACACTTCCTAACTTGTCTCATGAGGACAGTAAAACCCCAAAAAGAAAAATCTGATGAAGACATTTGTAAGAAAAGCAAATTACAAGTATTACTCATAAACATAAACACAAATGTTTGCAAGTTTAATCTAGAAATATATTTAAAAAACACATCAAACCAAGTGGATTTTAACTCAGAACTTTCCCAAATTTGAAAACTTCTACTCTTAAAAAAAAAACACTAAGAAAATGAAAAAGCAAGCAACAGTGACAAAATATTTAACTACCTGACAAGGACATTATATCTAGAATACATAAAGATCTCTTACAGTTCCATAAAACAAGACAAAAAAGTACAAACAAAAAAACCCCAAAACAAGCAAAAAAAAATTTGGGCCAAAGTCTTGAACAAAACATAAGTTAGATATCTTGATTCTTAAGAGTATTGACTTAAGTGTTTAAAATCAATAGGAAAATGCTACATTTCCTTTTACCAACAAAAGTATATTTGACTCTACTTATTTTTAAACCTTCATCTAAGATTGTATGATCTTTGATTATTATGTTTTATGTATGTATGTAATATTTTCTGCAAGTCAGTCACTCAGCAATATTTTAAATTACTAT
>NW_012151951.1:4891722-4893363 GCF_000956105.1 Propithecus coquereli
GGACTTTGTAGTAAAGAAATAAAACTGCCAAGGAGATTCCTGGAGAAGAGGTTAAAAGCAAAGCTCTAAGCAAAGCCAGCTCTAAAGGCACAGCACAGAGGCCTACTAATAACCTACCGGAAGAGAATCAATCCACAAATAGCAGCATTTGCTTTATCTCAAATAGCAACTACTTCTTTTATAAGTGACACACTTTCCTGAACAGACAAATTTTGAATATAAATTTAGACAACCGGTTGACATAACATGAAATGTTGTAACCCAAAGACAAACTTTTCATGATCGAGCTTATCTGCATTCCCATTTTAAATATTCCAGTGGGAATACATAAAAACTTTCACCTTCTCAGTCCTGAATATAAGAATTATTCACTTTATTGAAATTCATTATGCAAAAAAAGTTGAACTTTTAAAAACTAAACCATAGATTTAATCAATGCAGTTTATAAAACAAGTAATTGATCCTGAGCAAACAGGTCCAATGAGCAGATTCAGGTTAGATTAGAACATCCAGGTGTCAAAGATAAAATTACAACAAATTTAGTGTAAATATCTTGATTGGCTTTTATTTGCAATTCTAGAATCAAGCAATACCTCATTCTTCGTGTTTGTGTGTGTGTATGTGTGTGTGTGTGTGTGTGTATGTGTGTTTAGACTTGAAGGTACCTCATTCTTATAAAATAGAATGAGTGTCCCAATGAACCAAGCAGAGGAGTAAGGCTTTATAGGCAGAAAAGGGCCAAAGAATGCAGAAACAGAGAGCAAAAGTGAATTGCTCATTTCAAAGTTACTTTGCTATTAAGGTTAAAGCAGAGGCGATTTCCTTAACATGCCAGCTAAAACTAGCCTGTCAGGGAATTTGGCCATTATCTCTCTCACTCTCCTAATTTCTTTGAAGGTCAGATAAAAAACTGAGTTTGGTTTGATGGTGTGGAACTTCAGCATGAGTGACTCCATTTTGGTTTGGTCTGTCCAACTTAGTGCAGGAGCTCAGTTGAAAACAATGGCCTCCTATAAAATGTATTTAACAGAAGTAAAGAGGTTGATTTTAATGATGACTTCAGTTGGTTTTAGAATCTCTAGATATCTAGAGGGGTTTTCTGGAGAAGCAGTAGAAGCAAGTCAAATTGTTTCTTTTGGTTCTTTATAGCTTCTGAGTCCTCAACACTTAAGGGACACCTTAGGTGATCAGTGCAAAGTTTTTACAAAACTATCTTCCACTGAAATTCAAGGATTAGAGGTTGTGGACCTCCAATTGTGGAGTTCATTGTGGACCAATGAACTCCTAGAAGAGAAAATAAGTCAGAGTTTACTTTTATCTTCTTTTGTTCCTCACTGCTTTCATGAGTGGCATTACTTTCCTTGAGCCTATGGGGGAATTTATGAGGAGAACTGCATTTGAAAAGGGAAAATAATTACTATAATAACCTAGTTTGTATTCTACTAGGACAGAAATATCCTAAAATTAGGTTTCAAAGATACCTACATGTGTTTCAGAAATTATGTATTAATCAATCTTTTTGGGTGTTGTTTACTTTTTAAGTGATGTTTACAAAACTACTAGCCAAATAAATAAATGATTTCCTAAGAGGCAAATCTGCCAACAAAATTAAGTAAGCTAATTATCATACTTAAATATAAT
>NW_012151951.1:4893413-4894969 GCF_000956105.1 Propithecus coquereli
TATGAATTTAGTCCTGAAATCTTAACTCAGACCTCTTATAAATTCTAATCATTAGGCTATGACTGATATCTCTCTTATTTTTGGATGCTCTTCTCATTATATCGAGTCTAAAATTTAGTTAATTTTAAGTAACCACCCATTATCTTAGACTTTGTAGTCACTTTATGTCACTTTTCACCTAAACTTCTACCTAAGGATGTTTTCCCCTTCTAATTCTATGTTGGGCAGGTTTTCTTTCTTAGGCCTAACTGTAATAGATCCCTGTTAATGACTATTTGATTAGTTCTATTACATGGGCATTATTTTAACCTCTTGAGATATATTTTAATTTTTGTTCATAGTCAAAAATTAATCGTCATTGGTTTCCTTTACATTCCTAGGTCTATGAATATATTAGCTATACATCTTGCATTTGAGCAATCTGGAAACTTCATACACATGCTGTTAAATTCCTGAATGAAACATTAGGTGATCAATATATGTTTGAGAATTTACTGATGAATTTAAATATTTTTAATTATATGGCTTGAAGTATATGCATACAATTATACAAAATGAATTGTTTATATATAAATGCCCTCTAAAGTATGAGTTACTTAACCTCTCTGTGCCTAGGTTACTTTATTTGTAAAAGGGAAATAACACCTCAAAGCATTATTTTGAAGATTACATATAGATCATATAATATAATACGTATAACATAATACATATAGATCACTCTGAGTACAAGTGTGAAAAAAAAAATCTTGCCATACAGAAAAATCTTATTTAGCAGGTATTTAAGTAACAATTTAAACAAAATTTTCTCAGATTGACGTAGACATGAAACCTTTCTCCAAAATGTATTAATAAGCTCCAGAACTGGGACTTTGTAGAATACACTTTGGGAAATACTGCTCTAGTTATTGCATGGCTTTCCAACCCTTTGTGTTTGTTGTATACTGGAATTATACCCATGACAACAGAGAACTCACTCAGGTCAACCCTGTAGGTTTTAGAGCCTGTCGTGGAACAATTGTGCCTGATTGCATTTCACACCTAATCAAAGAAAGAGCATATATATTTCTGATATGTCACTAAAGAAAGTCATTTTCAGCAGTTTTTAAGCCCCTGGACAACCTCCTCTTATAAGTATAGAGTCCATCTATTATCATGACATCATTTTGGGGAGCCCAGGCTAACTTGGCAATTGAGAAAACTACGATATCTTCAGGTTTCTCCTGCCAGTTTCTCTCTTCCATCCTTCCCTCTTCTTTGCTGACTGCGCTCCCATGGGTAAAAATCTAAAACCAGACAACTGTAGCAACAAACAATTCTATTTTTCCCTCTGGCGTATTTGCTCTTGATGAAAACTTGCTTTTAAAGAGTGCAAGATTTCTACGGAAATTTAAACCTTAATATAAAATATAGAACATATTTCTAATCGATTTTATAAAGCCATACCATATGTCTACATGGTGTTCAGAGACTATCTTAAAATTAGCTCATTATTTAATCATAAGAATGTCTCCAAAACAAAACTATTATTGTCAAGGACAATTTATAATAATAATTTT
>NW_012151951.1:4895019-4896766 GCF_000956105.1 Propithecus coquereli
ATACCAGACAAGAGAATGTTTTCTAAATTTGGTTAATTTTTAAGAGGGTAATTATTATTTCAGTATATAAACTTTCGCCTAATCTAAAATCATTTCTTCAGGACAAATTCTGAGAGTGGGTTACTACATCAAAAAGTAATGACAATATGTTGACATTTGAAAGACAATTTCTTTCTGAAGAGTGCTGAATAAGTTGGGACAATTCCTTGTCTGGCGGGTCATAATTTTCAAGGCTGTATGCAGATTTCCCTCCAATCTGTTTAAAATTTGTATTGAAAATTGATTTACAACTTATACATTTATAGAGATTTATTTTTGCACTTTTTCCATTCTTTTTCTTTACACATAACCACTATATTAATTTAAAAAAACTCTGCTGTCTGAATAAGAAACACTTTATTCTTCAGATTGAATTTAGAAATCACCTTCTTTGTATATTGTTTTGTTTTCCCAATTGGTGGAGTAGTATTCATCTTAGAATGTTAGAAAAGACATAAAAATTTAAAGACTCAGAAAAAAAACACACGCCCATAACCTCATCATATAGAGCACCCACTTTCAGCACTTTGGCATCTTTATATTCCATTTCATTTTCTTATTCACTTTCTTTTTATTTGTGATCTATCAAACTTGTCTTCTTTTTAAAAACTCAACATTATATAATAAGCATTTTCTCATTATTAAAGATCTCCATAAATGCCATTTCAAAGGCTTCATAATATTTACTTGAATTGACATATAATAATTTCTCTAATCATTAAGCATTTGGGTGATGATTTTCAATATTTTTGTCACAAATAAAACAGAAAAACATTTCTGTAGATAAATTATATTGACTTTCTGATTATTTAGCTACTATAAAAGAGAATAAGGATCACACAAGGGTATAACCAATTGAATGATTCAGAAAGTTACTCTGGTTAAATGCTTTCTAGTGACATTTATCTCATCATAAAATCACCAGTCTTGACTATGAAATTTCAAATATGTTCTAATTTTATGAGTACGAAAACAACTTTGTGGGTTAGATTTGCATTTCTTTTATTGCTAGTGAAATGAAGCATTTTTATGTATGCATTTGTGTACACTCTTGTATTAATTATGCATATGTGTTATTGGCACAATATGTTTTTATTATCTACGTAGGTTCTCTATTTCAATTTCTTGCCTTAGAGTTGCAAATATTTACCCTAAACTGTTTCTTAAGAGGGTTGCTTTGTGTATGATTAATTGATCTCATCTATATTACATTGATGATGTGTAAGATGTTGATCTTCCATAATTCATACAATGATATTTCCTGAACATGTTTTCAAATTAAATAGGACTGTCAGGAAATGGATTATAGTATTCTAATAATTATTACAACAGACTCAATAAATATTAGGTTAAGTATGAAATATCCAATTGATTTCCTTAAGTACTAAGTTTGACAGTTGATATCTCTGACATTTCACTTTGACACTTTTTATTTTTATTTTGAGGGTATATCCTCAGTCTTTCAAATGCATGTTTTGGCTTGTGATTATCTTTCACATCTTTTTAATCTCCTTTTCTTATTTCAGAATATTATGGGGGTAAAATATTTTGGTTACATGAATTGCTTTGGTACAGATTGAGTTCAAGTTGTGTGTCCATCACCCATATAGTGTGCATTGTACCTGTTAGGTGTGTGAATTTTGTGAAACCATGGATAAATAAAAAATTCATGTTATTTTAAAATATGACTTCTGTCATGGAACCAATG
>NW_012151951.1:4896816-4897841 GCF_000956105.1 Propithecus coquereli
TTTTTACTTGAAAGTGTACTTTATACACATAATTAACGGATCTTAATAAAACATACATATTTCTCTATCAGAAAATTCTTGATGTTATATTCTTTCAACATTGAATTAATTTTATATTTTATTTTGTTTTTAGAAAGTAACACTCAAAGAGGCAAATCTTCCTCTCAAAAAAGTTCTAAATACTTTATGTAAGCCGGGCGTGATGGCTCATGCCCGTAATGTCACCACTTTGGGGGACTGAGGCAGGAGGATTGTTTGAGGCCAGGATTTCAAGACCAGCCTGAGCAACATAGCAAGACCAGGTCTTTACAAAAAATTAAAAAAATAATAATAATAACCAGGTGTAGTGCTGCATACCGGTAGTCCCAGCTACTGGGAAGGCTGAGGCAGGAAGATGACTTGACCCGAGGAGTTCAAGGTTACAGTGAACTATGAACGCCACTGCACTTCAGCCTGGGCAACAGAGTGAGACCCCGTATCTAATAAAACAAAATAAAATAAAATACTTTATATAGATATTCTGCCCTCAAAAAGGTGGAACTCCCAATTGTTAAGCGTGGCCTGCACATGGAGATTTCCTGCCAAGTACAATATGGAAAGGCAAAGCCAGAAGGGAAGTGACTTCACAGTGGAGACAGCTGAAAAATACTACTTCCCCCAGGTGATCAAGGTCAACATCAACAGTGATAAATCATATTGATAGTATGTAACCTTGATATGTTGTGATTAAAAAAGGGCACTTTACCTCTATGGACTTCCTTCCGAAATCTCATACCCCTGAAATAAAATCAGACAAATCTCAATTGAGAGCATTCTACAAAATATTTGATCAGTACACTCAAAAATTGTCAAGGTCATTAAAATCAAAAAAGCTCAAAAACTGTCACAGCAAAGAAGAACCTAAAGAGACACATGAATGCTAAAGAGTATATGGTATCCTGGATAGGATCCTAGAACAGAAAAAGGACATTAGGGAAAAGCTAAAGAAACGGGAGTAACTTATGGACTTAAGTTAACAACAATGC
>NW_012151951.1:4898518-4899571 GCF_000956105.1 Propithecus coquereli
TCATTTGCCAAATGAATTTTTGAATAATAGATACATATATACATATATATATGTATATATGCACTATAGTGTATCCTAGGTAGGCATAAAATTTTAGCTGTGGATATCATTATTGACCCCAAAAGTCTTAAAATTTTTAAGAGAGTATGTAGCTCAGATAGGAAATTTAAAATTTATTAATGATGATAAATCTATCATTAGGAAGCAAAATATCATAATATGGAACTTTCTTCCAATACTTAAATCCTTCTAAATCATTCTTACAAAATAATTATCCAGCCTATTTTAAAATATCTCAAATTATTGAAAGGCCAATACTTCACAAGACAGGACAATTTTTCTTTGAATGATTTTGCATTTAGAAATGAACATTGCTATATTAGGTGAACACTATTTTCCTAAAGCATTTGACACATTAATATTCTCACCATCAATATATAAGGATTTCCTTTTCTCTTCACTCTCACCAATACTTATCTTTTTAAAATTTTTTTGATAATAGCTATCCTAACAGATGTGAGGTGATATCTCATAGTGGTTTTGATTTGTATTTCCCTGATGATTAGTGTTGTTGAGCACATTTTCATATACCTGTTAGCCATTTTTATGTCTTCTTTGGGAAAATGTTTATCCAGGTCCTTTTCCAAATTTTTTAAGTAAGTTATTGTTTTTTTGCTATGATGTTGTGACCAAGTGTGATTTATTCCTGGGATGCAAAACAACTAATGTTATATACTACTTTATCAGAATGAAAGATTATGACCGCATAACCATCTCAATAGATGCAGAAAAAGCATTTGACAAAGTTCAACATCTTTCATGATAAAAACTCTTGATAAAAAAGTTATAGAAGAAAATTTTTTCCAATATGATAAAGACCATTTATGAAAAACTCATGGTTAACATGATAATCAAATAAGGAAAAACTGAAAGCTTTTCCTCTAAGATTTGTACAAGGCCAGAATGCCAATTCTTGCCACATCTATTCAACATAGTACTGAAAGTACTAATAGGAGTAATCATACAAGAAAAAGAAATAAAAAACATCCAAAT
>NW_012151951.1:4901327-4909300 GCF_000956105.1 Propithecus coquereli
CTATTCTAGATTGATATTTATTACTTTATTTTTTATTAATAGCTTTGTGGGTACTGATTTATCAGGCTGCAATTTGCTATCTCACCCAGCTTTGCGTTATCCACAAGCTAATGAGCATTTCTTTGTTTCCTCAATGTTGTTGGTGAACATGTTCAATAAACTCGAGAACAGAGCTGGCGTATGAGTAAAAACTTCCCATTAGGTTGGTATCAGTTGGTTAACCAACTTTTTAATGATAAGTATCAAGAGGATTTTCATGGTCTATAGGCCTTAGTAATTCTGCTTATTTTTAGCCAATTTTATGGAGTTTATTTCAGTATAAGTTATGGTGGAAAGATACTGCTGCTGCTGCTGCTGCTGCTACTGATGGTGATTACTACCACTGTTTGTAAAATGTCCTTCCAAAATTTCTCTATGTATGTTATAATATTATCTAAAAAGAAGAACATACTGGGTGACCTTCAAATTTCTAGTATCCAGAAAATCCATGTCATACAATAGCTGCTTATTAACTGTTTCTTAAATGAAAGTAGATGTTGGACCTCCCTGATGATGCAACAATAGCTATCTATTAGAAGCTAGCTTCTAATAAGAAGAGCCAGTATTTATTAATCATAGACTTACAGTGGTGGTAGTGGTGACAGTGCCAATTGTTTGATAGGTATCTCAAGTTATCACTTTTACCTACCAGTTTAGCAAATATTCTAATACATTTCAATTTTACTGGCTACCATTTTATTGGAAAATCAATAAATTTATTAAAATTTAATTTGTATCCATTATTTATTTTATGCCACAAATCATTCAAAAATGATTTAAGATGGCTTAAAGAATCCCAACAATTCAGAAAGACATAATGTACATTTAAAATAAATAAGAAAAATGAGACAAAGGGAAAAAAAATGCAAAAGCAGATGGAGCCAGAAATGAGGTCAGTACACAAAGTGCAGGCCCTCAAGTCTTACTTGGAGCCTGGCCACAATTTGCCTTTAATGTTGGAGCAAATCAACAGAAATAGGAAAACATATTCACAATACATTTTCTAACACTGAAGGCTTAAATGCTTCTGATCTCAAGGTTTGGCACCAGCCACCCCTCCGGTTTGATAAGACTGGCACAGGAGGCACCTCTGATGCCTTGGATGCAGTTTCTATATCCAATCCAATCACCCTGTGATTTTTGCCTTCTAAAAATCAGAAACAGCGCTCTATTCTCTCCTAAAACATCACGTTCTCTCTTGGACAAATACCTTGTAACTGGTCTTCTTTCTATACCCATGCTTATCCCCACTCCAATATGTTTTCATGTTGCGACCAGAGTGATTTTTTCAAAATGTAAATTGGATTCCTTGCCTAATGCCTTCCAGAAATTCATCATTGTCCTGAGGACAAAGCCTCAATATGGCATACAAAGTCTTACATGATATGCCTCCTCCACCACCCCAACACCCAAACCTAGATCATTTAATCTTTTTTTGGTGGGTTTAGCTAAATGGGCCTCAGTTTACTTCCACAAAGTTACCCTGGTTTCTCCCAACTCGGACCCTTTGCACTCGTTGCACCTGTTACTTGACTGTTTTTTTCCTCACTATCCAAACATTATACATTTAGTATAATTTAGTATCCAGAAACATTTTATGGAAGCAGATACTGGAACATTCATCTGCAAGTGCATATTCATATAACATATATAGCATAAAACAGAAAAAACTTTTTAAATATGTAGAATACTTTTTAATAAATCTGCTAATGACTTATACTATCTAAATAATGCTAACTTCTCAGGACTATTAGTTTAACTCTATACTATCAACTCAAACAGTTTTTCTTTTTCCTTAGAGAAGATAAAATGAGTATTATGTATTTACTATTTTTTACTCAGCTCCGTAAAAATGTCTTGGTGATGTTTCACCCATATAAAATATTGAGCATTTGAAATACTAGTGTAGCCTCAAAAAATATTAAGGATCTAAAAGCCGATTCGGGACTTGAAGAAAATAAATCTGACATTCTGTAAAAGTAAAATTTATTTAACAATGACTTTTGCTTTTTCTTCTGCTTATTCTATAGTGCTATAATTTAAACTTCCTATTTCACCTCTTCTTTTCACCTTTATGAAGTAATCATTTAAAGACGCTTTGAGGAAAACAGCCTATAAAGTCTTTGAACTTCCTTTCAAATGATCCTATAATGACCAGAATAAATCTATTTTTAGTCACTATGTTAAAAGGACATATAGAATACAAGGTTATTAAGAACCCACTGTGTTTGGTAAAGAAAATTGTAAATGTTAATAATATCCTTCTAAAATGATATTCTTTAAATTATTTTATGAAAACATAGTCACAAATAAATTATTTGTAATTTTGTTACCCTTTCTTCAATTAAAGAAAATGCATTACATTGTGACAGTGTGATATTTTAAAAACATTAAAAATATGGGTGAAATGCCAATTGAGTATACTTTTATTTTATTAACAACAGAAAAATAACCCACTTCTTAAAACTAAGATCAAGTGTTAACACAATGATTTTTTTCCTGGACTTGATAGAGAGTTTGTTCTGATATCTTATTCAAGAAGAGAGTTTTTTTTTTTTTTTTTTTTTTGAAACTGGGGCCCTGCTGGATTTATACAATCTTTGTAAAATTATATCAGGCAATATTAAGCAAGAGGAATTAAATTTACACAAGGAAATTATCAAAAACATGAATAGTGTTGGAATTTGAAAAGTGTGCTTGTTGTTTGAAAGAAATAGAGGAAAGCAAAAGAAAGAAATAAGAAATTATCAGTGTTCAAAAAAAGCACTTTTGGCTGGGTGCAATGACTTATGCCTGTAATCTGTAATCCTGGCACTTTGGGAGGCCCAGGCAGGAGGATTCCTTGGGGTCAAGAGTTCAAGATGAGCTTGGGCAACATATCAAGACCCCATCTCTACACAAAAAAAAGGCACTTTTATGCAATTTGAAGGCCACAAAGGCAATTACTTGGTCATGACAATTGTGGTTATTGATACTGACATGTAGTTAATTTTCCATATGTGATCAGAAGTTATTCTTTTTTTTTTTTTTTTTTTGAGACAGAGTCTCTCTGTGGGTAGAGTACAGTGACATCAACATAGCTCACAGCAACCTCAAACTCCTGGGATCAAGCTATCCTCTTGCCTTAGCCTCTCCAGAAGCTGGGACTACAGGTACACACCAAGGAGCCCAGCTAATTTTTCTATTTTTAATAGGGACAGGGTCTTGCTCTTGCTCAGACTGGTCTTGAATTCCTGAGCTCAAGCAATCCTCCCACCTCGGCTTCCCAGAGTGCTAGGATTACAGGACAGAATTAGTTCTTAAGGTCACAGTACAAACACTATCTAATAGTAGACATTAGATTTGCATTCATAAGTAACGGATAAACATAGTAAGAACAATAGTTACACACACACACACACACATACACGCGCGCGTGTTCTTCCACTATCTCTCTTAAGCTTCCTCCAGAGTTAGAGCTCTCTAAACTTAGCACATAAAAATTTATATTCATATATCTTAATGAATCTTTACTGTATGGTTTCTATTTAATTTCACTTTATCATCTCATTGATCTTTGCTTCTTAGCATTAGTTGGAGAAAAGCAATGCAGAATAAGCAGAGAGGGTACTCAGGGTGAGTATGTGAATATTAGTCACATAGTATTTTACTGTTTCTTAGGAAAAAAATAGTTTCCTAAACCATTTCCTTAGCCAAAAAAATGACCCCATTCATGTAAATTAAGAGTTCTGAGAATACAACTGAATAAGGAGCTATGGTCGGTGTGCAGTGAAGGATTTCTCTGCTACTGTTTCTATTAATAGCTACTAGTCCACACTCTTAAGTTTCTCTCTTTAGGATTCCATTCATGCTCAGCGGGTGTAACGCTAAGGAATACCAACCCTAAAGGAACTCTACAGCAATTCAAAATACTAACAGCAGAATATTTTAAAATAACAATTGTTACAATGATTGTAGTTTCACAAACATATAGAAAAACTGAAAAATAGTATGCAAGAGTGGCAAGTATTTCTCTATAAGGATTGTAAGATATGAACAACTATTTTTCATATCCAGAAAAAAATATTATTGCATCACAGTTTCAGTATGCATAAACAAAATAACTATGCCAATCTACATCATTGCTTGGGTATTCATAGGATTTTCTATTAGTTTAAAGAATTTAGTTCAGACATCTCTGGCATACAGAATCAATAAAAGTAGTGAACACTTAGTGGCAGTAGTCAATGACTTCAAAGTCTTTAAGTAGGAATTAGCAGATCTCATTTTAAGTGAGAATAGATAACCAAGCTGAGATAAAATGGAGAGGTTTTTAGCGCTTAGCATTTACCAACACCTTGTCATTTTTATCCTTAATGCCTAGTGTTCTTTATTCTATGGCTTAGATTTATCTGTTTCTTAATTGTTGTCTGCTCTGCAGGGTCTCCAGTGAATTCTTGGATAATTGAAAGCATTTGTCTCCTCAGTGGTTGAGCTTTGGTCACTGTGGGAGTGAAACAGCTCAGTAAACCGATCATCCTGTTCATGTAGAGGTATCAGATTTTAAGATGGAATGGCACAGCGTCAACACTGCAGCCCCTTTCACTTAGTTAATTACTTTAAATCATTTTTATATTGCAGTGTTTTGTACTCTAGTGCTAGTAATGATAGCACAGGCATTAAAATCTAGCATGGGTCTGATTGCATATCATAATAATAATTCTTTCTATCTGCCCAAATGCAGAAACCATCACTTTAACCCTTTAAATAACTGTGCAACTAAAATATATGGAATATTTTGAAACATACCATTGCCAATGGAATGATCATGAAGCAAAATTTAAAGGTAACAGATAAAATGATGTATTACAAATCAGAATCGTGACACTAATGATAGCATTTACACTTTAGGGCTAAAGACTATACAGCACGTAAAAGTCGATAATTAGAACATGATAGAAGAATTATCAATCGTATTTTCATGTGTACTTCTATTCCCAAAGATAATGTCTTTGAGACACTGTAGAGTCCTGTGTCCTGGTTAGAGATGTCAAAACTTGAAAATATTTGTTTAGCTTATTTTCACTGTGAAATAACATGAGTTGTGATATTAAAATATACTGTAAAGTATAAGTTGATTTACTAATAATGGCAGTGCACCTAAGATAGGTAGAGTCATGATATCAGTTTTAAGTTTGGGAGAAAATAATTAATTTGGTTAATTTTTCTTCTTTGATGGTTTAACATATACAATTATTAAGGCAAAGGTTTTAAGAAGTCTGCATTATGAAAATATTTACTACATTATAGAAACTGAAAACTGATCATTTAAATGGAACATTGATATCAGAATGCTGTCAGTAAATAGACAGAGCAAACCAAATAGGAGGTAAACTGAAAATTTTATTTTCACTTTTATCATAAAACATCTATTATTATGTAATCTGTAAAGAACAATAAAATATTAGCTATATAATCTAACAGTTTTAAAAATTTTCCCTGATAATCAGAAAAATCAAGGTATAATCCAAAATGCAATGGCATTCAATTAACTGCAAATGAATTAAAATATAGCTCATATTTATCATTTTATAATTAAAATTATCTTTCTAAAAATTACAAACCCAATATACGTTGTGTAAAGAACTTACATAATATATAAAAATATAAGAAAAAACATTTTAAAAATCACCTAAAATTAGATTTTCCTGAGATTATAATCCATGCTTTCATGAATATCCTTTCATGAATTTATTTATATGTAAGATATAAATATATAATTTAAGTATATATCGTATACAATATTTTTTTTATCATGGAAATTTATATTTTGCTTTTCCCCCTTCCTCCCTCAGCCCTACCTTCCCTGTCCTACTCTTCCAACTTCCTACGCCAAGATAACAATTGTCAATAACTTCTATGCATCCTTCTTTATCTCTCTTCAAATATGCATTCAATCACACACACGTGTATGTATATATTAGAATATATGTACACATGAAATATATACACATATGCATAGGTGTGTACACATAGACATACATGTGTATTTGCATATATAGGCTTTTTCATAGTTTGTATTACAGAAATGGTATTAATACAGTAATATATATATATATATCTGCATTTTGTTTTTCTCACTTTACAAAACAGACTAGAAACCCATCCACATTTTCTTTCTAGTAATTGCATGATACTCCATAGGATGGATGTGCCACATTTTATGCAATCATTTATTTTCTTTACAGCTCTCCTTTCTCTCTCCTTTTCCTCCCTTTCTCGCTCACTTTCCTTCCTTCTTTTTCTTTCCTTCCTTCCTTCCATCCATCTGCTTCCTTTTTGTTAATACCAAAAAAGCTACAATCAATATCTTTCTATATATAATCTAACGTATTTTCTTTTTCCATAGGACTTGGATTGCTGCATCATATTATATGTGAGCTTTTAACTTTTTTTAGATGTGGCCAGATTGCTGTTGAAATAATTATAGCAATACTTAATTTCATGGTCAATACATAAGAATGTCATATCTCCATTAGTACCAAATGTTAGCACCATTAATTTTTGTCGAACTGCTAAGTGTAAATGTTTTACTATAAGGTCATATCTCATTGTTACTTTCATTTTTCTTTGCCCAACCCCCAGACAGTAGAGACCCTAACTATATATTTTGGGGCCATTTTGTTTACTCTTTTCTGAATTTTCTATCCATGCCATTTTCTGATTACTTTATTAGAATTATCAATTGTAGAAACTTCTTAAATATTATAGATAATCCAACCTTTTAAATGACACATATATTATAAAGACTTCCTCAAACCTTTATGTATTCTCACTTTGTTTATAGTATTTTTGCAATGAAAATGTCTGATATATGCATAGACATGTCTATCTTTTATATTTTAGCTTTAGGTTTACTATCTCGGTTGAAAGTTTCTACACCCTAGGTGGTAAAAAAGATTATCATAAATTTTATTCCGAATGATATAAATATACCAATTATAGACAGAGGTTGTCAGAGGTCAGGTGGATAAACAAAACAAAGCCTAACTATATGTTGTCTATAAAAACTCACTTGAAACATAAAAAGAGAGACAGATTAAAACTAAAGGAGTAGAAAAAGATATGTTAACAACTGATCGAGAGAAATTGGGGGTCAACATATTAATATCAGACAAAGCAGACTTCAAGACAAGGGAAGTTATCAGGGATAAAGAGGGGCATTACATAATGATGAATGGGTCAATTCTCCAAAAATCATGTATGTGTATGCACCTAACAACAAAGTATCAACATACTTGATGCAAACATTTATGGATGAGCAAAGAAAAACAGACAAATCCACTGTTCTAGTCAGAGCCTTTAACACCTCTCTATTTGTAATTGGAGATTCATCAGGAAGAAAATCAATAATAATAAAGATGACATGATCAGTCCTATCAATCAACTTGATCTGATTGATATTTATAAAATACTCTATCCGCAAATAGCAGAACATACAGGCTTTTCAGGGTCACATGGAACATTCACCAGATAGAACACAAATGTACCATACTAATGCACAATGTTAATAATAGGAGAACCTGAGTGTGTGGTTTACTGGAATTGTCTGTACTATATTTACAATGTATCTATAAATCCAAAACTATTCTAAAATAAAATTACATTAAGGAATATAGATAAGTATTTTAAGTGTATTTAGAATTGTAACATTCATACTTAAATACATTATATATGAAAAAAATAACAACACTCAATTTTAGTACTATAAAAAATGCAAAAAACATTAAGATTTTAAATTTGTTACGTATTTAGAAAGAAACGCAAGTAAGTTCCAAAAATATTTTTCTGCATTAGCATATATATCCTTTAACTAGTAAAGTAGACCAGCTTAGAATATATCAAGTGTTGGTTGGGCGCGGTGGCTCAAGCCTGTAATCCTAGCTCTCTGGGAG
>NW_012151951.1:4910055-4913481 GCF_000956105.1 Propithecus coquereli
GAAACAGATGCTGGTGCCATACGTCTTGTACAGCCTGCAGAACTTTGAGCCAAAGAAACCTCTTTTCTTTATAAATTATCCAGTCCCAGGTATTCCTTTATAGCAACACAAATGGACTAACATAGTACCTCTGTTATGTTTCTTAATTATCTTTTGATGCTTGTCTTAATAGAGGATCTTAAAGATTAACATCAATGTTTATGAATAGTCACAGGCAGTTTCATGAATATCAAATGCTATTACGAAGGATTATGAAGAATTTAATGTTAACTATTAAAGTCTATTCAACAACAAGAAAAAAACCACTGCATAAAATGTCACTTAACATTTCAAATTATTGTTTGTCATAAGTCATTAAGAAACCATTCAATACATGATTTTATATAATGGTAATAGAATTATTTCATGACAAAAGTCAGTGGACTCCTGCTGACAAATGATAATGTCATTGCAACATGTCCTTAGAACTAGGTTTAAGGGAGTAGGTGGCTAAAGTTTACCTGATTTAAACATGAAGAGCTTTCTGTAAAGTTCACACCCTTTCATGCAGAGATCACAATGTAGTATTAGCTGTCCATGAAAATAATTTAGTATTTAGTAATATGAGGCAATATTCCATCTTCTGATGCAAGGTAAGTCTTCTTAGAACACTTCAGAGTCTGAATTATTGAAGAATCTCAATCTTTGCATGTTTTTACAAACCAGTATAAGAATTAAAATTGTTTCATAGATCAAACAAATATTGATAAATAGAATATTGTTATATCTAGAGTGTAACCAAATTAGTGAAAATGATTAAGAGGTCTTTTTCTGAATCAGAAAAGAATGCATCATATGTTTATTTTCAGGCATTACTTTACTCTTTGTTATTTATCTTTCATAAACAAAATTATTAACTGAAAATATACAAATTGCTTTGATATAACTGTATAAAATATGAAGAACCCACCAAGTTTAAAACCTTATTTCATATTATGCATTTGTTACATATTTGAGATTATTAATATTTAATTTCTGTGGATGTGGACTAATTGGTTTTAATTGTATTCTTACAAAATTGAATTTTTACCTTTACTATGTATATTGCACTCTGTCTTGTGCTACAGTTACTTGTGGCTTGTATGTCTCCAGGCAGAGTATTTTAATGCATTTTGGTATCTTCTCCTAAAATACAGCATCTTCATATTGTAGGTGTTCAATAATGATATAAACTTTTATACCCCTCCTGAATTTTCCTTCCATTTCCTTCCCTCCCCTTTCTTCCCCTTCTATCATTTCCTTTCTATCCCCTTCATTCTTCTATAAATAAAAACATTTCACTATGTGCTATAAAGAAGAGCTTCCCAACAGCTTAATAGTGCACCATGGAAGGCTTATAGGTGTGCCATAAAATAGTGACCTCAGTTGTCCTTGGGATGAACAGGTGGTACCTGGAGCTTCCAGAGACTATTTGGCCAGTCAACTCTATATTAAAGTAGATCTGTCCCTGGCTTCTCCAAGGGGGATCTGGATGAAATGGAGTTATTCTCTTCTGTCGTGCAGGCAGTGAGCACATGGAAGAGTAATGAGTACTCACTGCTCATCTACAAGGTACTGAGGACAACCACAAAGGTGATCTGCCACATGGCTGTCTACCTCAGCAGCCAGCTGCAGAACACTATCCATTACAGAAGGGGACTGTGGAATTTCCAGAGCAATTTCTGCTCCATGTACCTATGGAGCTTGTCACTTAGCCCAAGGTGCTGTTCGCTGGGGACTAGAGAACAGGGAAGTTGGGTTGGACACCTGACAGGTGACTCTTCATGTGACCACCTCCAAATTTTGTCTTCACGTATACTGAATATTTCCATCTACTTGCAGCTGATATGCTTTGTACTAGCTTCACGTTAGCTGTCACAAGACGTGACTCTTCCAACAATTCATGTGAGTTCTGTAAATGAAGGATCATTATTTTTTAATATTAATACATAACATGAAGAAAATCTTTGATTATATCCAAGATCTGCACCCACTGTTATTATATAAGAAAGTTCAATTTAAAGTTGTCAATTAAAGAAGACAAATTAATAATCTTAACTCTGGAAAAGTGGTAAATAATTATTAAATAAACAGCTGATATTTTTATCACTAACTTCTGTGAACGAAGTTTCTCATAGATGAAAACTAACAAAAATATGAAGAGGTTATAACTAAAAAGTTATGAGGAACTCCACTTAGCCATTCGAAGCAAAACCTGATTTAAGGAAAGCAAACAAACGAAAACTTACATTCATAAAAAGCTCCAGTTTCTTTTTAAAAAATGGAAAAAACTTATTTGAAGTTTGATACAGATTCATCATTCAGTATTTTCCTCACTACTTTGCAGTCAATTATTCTTATTCCTATTATTTAATACATGAATGCTTGGTTAGCCCTTTCACCAAGACTCATGTAGATGCCTTCAAGTTTGCTTCAATTTAAAACCCTGGTGCCATGATCTGGAAAATGTGAGAGGCCCTGTCTCACTGAGACAGGATCAATCCCAGCGGCACCATGAGCTCTGAAGGAGCTTCCCCTCTTACCGTTTAGATGAACATAAACTGAAATATCTTCAGTAATGTATGAAGCTAGTTGTAGCTGGGTGCTATGTAGATGCAGAACCTTGGGCAATTGCATTTAGCTGGAGAATCATGGAAAAAGTGAATATGAGAAGAAAGGATTGAGGGAGATAAGCAGACACGAAAAGAGAAGAAAAAAGCTTTTTTTTTTTAAGACAGAATGGTATGCTAAAAATATAGGAGCAAGACATTTTTACTGATTTTTATGCCTTCATCTCCTATTTCCCCTCAATTCACTAGAACTGGTTTCTATCACTCACTGATAAACCAAAACTTCTTTTGGAACTTTGTCAATAGTTTTTCATGTTGAATGACCAATTTTCAGGCTTTGTTTGATCTCTGTAGCATTTGGCACAGTTATCATTTTCTCTTCTGGATACTCTAGTTTTACTTGAAATCCCTGACACCAGTTTCTCCTGACTGTCCTCTTAATTAGTCTGACTTCTCTTCATCCTTCATGGACTTCTTTCTTCTGCCACTCTACTTCTGCAGAGTAAGTCCTAGGTCTTCTTCTGTTCCCATCCTACACCCTCTCTGAGTTTCCTGTCCTATCCACGGTGTGAGCAACCACAGTTAGGCTGCCCTCTCCTAGATTTACACATCTGGTCCAGATCTCTCAGTTGAGACTTGAGTCCATATATTCTATTGCCTACTGGATATATGCATTATGTATCTCACAAATTAATTAGTGTCACAAATTGAACTAATTTCTTACTTCCAATCTTTTCATTTTATAAGGCCTATATTGCATCACAGAGTCATTAACCCATTCATCCAGCTTAGAAACCAGCAGCCATTATCCTTTCTCTTTATTTCTAAATTCTGCTTG
>NW_012151951.1:4916781-4918457 GCF_000956105.1 Propithecus coquereli
CTGGGCTCAAGTGATCCTCCTGCCTCAGCCTCCCGGGTAGCTGAGACTACAGGTGCGTGCCACCATGCCTGGCTAATTTTTTCGATTTATAATAGAGATGGGGGTCTCACTCTTGCGCAGGCTAGTATGAACTCCTGAGCTCAAGCAATCCTCCCACTTTGGCCTCCCAGAGTGCTAGGATTACAGGCATGAGCCACAGTGCCCAGCCAGAAATAGGGTTCTTAATGTTTGAGAGAGAAATTACAGGTAAACAAGAATAGAGACTAGAATGAATGCCTTAGTAAGGAATTTGAGTTGGGGACATTAGTATGAACTCATATACTTAATACATATATGGATGGGTAGACAGAGAAACAATGACAGGTATGTATACCAAAAAATCACTGTCCTATGTGAGAATCTGGAAGCAATGACAACCTAGTAACACCTAGAAAATCCATTGCCACACCTGTGTTTTTAAACATCATTCTTCAATAAAGAGAATCAGGGCTCTGTAGAGAAATTGCTCATACTAACACTAGGGCAAGGGCTATACAATATGATCCTAGAGAATTTTGTAGTGACTATAAGCATCAAAGTGTTCAAAAAACAAAAGGATGGGTGTGTATTAATAGCTCCAAGTGTCCAAAACTGGACCAATTTAAGCAAAAACCAAAAACAAACAAACAAAAAAACCCCAAATAATACAGCATTTGATTACAACTCAAAGTGTAAAATAAACATACATGAGTCTATACTGATATAAATAAATGATTAAATAAAAAATGGGAGAGAAGAGACAATACTTCATTACAGAAATTTCTAATAATATATGTAGATACTCTCCTTTCCTTGACAGTGGGCTATACTTAGTGACTCACTTCCAAGGAGCAGAGTAAGGAATGGGAAAAAGAGTCACTTTACAGTGGAAAAAACTTGCAATCACATTTTAACTAACTGATAAATGTTAACATCACCAGTGATGTCTAGGGATATCATGGATCTCCTTATATGATGTAATAATAAGGGCACTTCTCCTCTATGGTATTCTTTCTAAAAATTCATAATCCCAGTCTAATCATAAGAAAATTATCAGATAAATCCAAATTGAGAGACATTTTACAAAACACCTAACCAGTATTCATGAAACTATGGAGGTCAAGAAAAGCAAAGAAGATAAAATTATCACAGAATAGAACAAGGAGATATGAAAACTACATGTAATGTGTCCTGAATTAGATGCTGGAACAGAAAAATACACTAATGGACAAATGGTAAAATCTAAATATAAAGTCTGGAGTTTAATTAATAGTGATATACCAGTATTGGTTTCTTAATTTTAACAAATGTACAAGAGTAATGTAAGATGATAACATTAAAGAAAATTTAAACTAGGTGAGGGGTACAGGGAAACTCTCTGTAGTATCTTTGCAACTCTTATGTAAATCAAAAATTATTACAAATGAAAAGTTTATTATTTAAAAAATGATGGGTTGGTTTCCTAGCATAATACAAAGGAAACGAATGAGGCGTCTCTTTCATTATTATTATCTCGTGGACTTAACATTGATGTGTTATAATATATTGCAATCATTATTTCTTTTGATGTCTAAATTTTCCCACCTTCAGACAATGGGAACATCTTCCAATTAGCTCCTGAAACCTTTTGACTTGATCTCAGTGATTATAATATCGTT
>NW_012151951.1:4918507-4920993 GCF_000956105.1 Propithecus coquereli
TGTATCTATAATCTCTACATTGGACTCCATGGCGTGCTTGGAAAACACACATTGTGCAAGATTGTTTGAAGAGTCAGGAATACAGAAAGGTTTGTGAGCAGAACCATCTTGAAAATGAAGTTATTATGGCTCCATGTTATTTTGTTAAAAATGTTATGCAAAATATATTCAGTCACAGCCAAACATATTCTCAAGTGAAGGCAGTAGGATAAGGTGTGACTAAATACACAAGACTCAATTTTCTTAGGTGCTAAAAAAGGAAGGGGTAGGGAAAGAATCAGAAAACGGGAGAGGGAATGTTCAGTACAGGACTAAACCCAACAAGCTGGGATGAATATGATTAATAATGGTTACTTGGGGATGGAGGGATGACTCTAGTATAAATCAATTATTTGAGCTGTTTTAAGAACAAAGATGGTTGTATAACTAGTGTGTCTACATTTATTTTTCTTTCTTTATATTTTTCCCTTTCCAACAAAGAAAATATTTCCATGTGAAAGAAATAAATGTTATTGCTCTAACTTTGCTTCCATGGCATTGTGTTAATTCCATGGTAAATATTAGTAATTCCAGTAATTATTAGTATTTCTACAAAAATGTAAATGTACGTATTTTTTCCTTCCTTAATGTTGTATAAGCTTCAGCTTAGGTCAGAGCCATGGCAAAGATAACTGGTACAAACCAAACACTTGGCTTTTCTCATGAATATATATTAGAAGTGTACAGTCCAAAAAACATAGGCTTTAAGCCAGAAAGATATTTTAAATTCTGCTGCAACATTACTAGCTGTGTAACATTAGGCTGGTTACTTAAACCCTCTGAGCTCTAATTTTCTCATCTCTAAAACAAGGCTAATGCTATCTAAATTGAAAGAGTGTTTTAAGACTAAAAATTACATTTTTACATCATAGTAGTTGCTTAATAAAAGACAATTACAATTATTACTCCTGTGTTGTCCAAAGTAAAATTAAATTTTAAAATATTGAACATATATTTTGTGGATATGTCAAGTGTACAGGTTTAAACTAAAAAAATCAACTTAACATTTACTCCTTAAAATCTGAAACATCATTGGGAAGAGTTTGATCGCACAAATCATTTTGTTAATTCTCCATCACCTGCCTGAATATGAATCAAGTTAAACACATAATGACCTGTGACTTATTAGGAGAAATACAATTCACAAGAGGAAAATTTATATCTCAAAGCTTCATTTTGTGTCATTTGTCAATTTATGTACCAAATTTTTTTTTTAATGTCCGTTATATGCCAGGTTCTTCCGAGTTTGGTTTTAATCAAACTCCTGAGACTTATTGGCTACTAATCGCCATCATGATTTCTGTCTTTGGTTGTCCATTGTTCTCCTAACAGCCACTCACCTCTTCCCTCCATCCAGAATGCTCCTCTATTTCTTAGCTAATTAAAACCTTGCAGTGTTTTATAATCAAGTTCAAATATTAACTTTCACATGATGCTTTACTTGGCCACTCCTATCCTGGAATAGATGTTGAGATGAGGAACTAGCACTAGTATAGGAGTAGATTCCATTTTAATAAAACAGGATCTCTGCCTTTAAAGAGATCACATCAAGTTTCTACCACTAATATAGGGATTAAAACATAATTCTTTGTATTTATGTGGACGTGTGTTTACGCACATGTGTCTATGTTTGGGATCCTATCTTTCATTAGGAATAAAATACCTAATGAATAAAACACTTTTCCATTCCCTTGTGATACCATGATCCATAGAAAATGTTCTAGAATGAATAAGTGAAGGAGGGAAACACTGTCAAGCTCTATTCAGTGGCCCCTTTCAATTACAGTGACTCCAAAGAGGAATGAGGAACATAAAACAAGAAAAGTAATCTTTCTGGATAATGAGGATTCTGTGGTCCTGGAAAAGAGATAATTAATCAGCATTAAAGTCATGCACAATGTCAATCAGTTTTATGGAGAGACCATGTGAGGTAGATAGATGACAAAAGATTAATTGAGAAACTGCTATGGGGCAAGATTAGTGTGCTGATTTCAAGCAAGGTTGACAGATAGATAAAAAGGTAAAGCAATGTACTCTGTGAGGCATTAGGGTATTGTTCCTATTGCTGGACAGTGACAGTAGCAAAATATATGGAAATCAGAAAGTATCAGCTCAATTGAAAAAACTGAACCCTTCGAAGCAATCAATTAGCTAATAAATACATAAATAAATTTATTAAATTGTTAGTATTAGTCTGCATAATGCAGTTGCCTCTTATAGGACAGACTATCATAAACAAAGTCATCTATTTAAATTAATGCATATGTAATTCAATGTATTTCAGGAATGTGGATAATTAACAATAATAGACATGAGTTTTCAGTAATCATCTGTGGCTGAAAACAAAAATATGGTATCAAAAATTCAATTGTTTTTAGAGACCTTAAGGTAAGGTTTAATATAATAAATAAATGTATTTTACTTGATTGTGGGAAACAGGGTTCTTG
>NW_012151951.1:4922941-4923241 GCF_000956105.1 Propithecus coquereli
TGTCCATTCATAGTCCATGGTTTTTTCATTAAAAATAGTGGATGTATACAATCTAAAAGAGTTAATAATGATGTCTTCAATCACTGCTTTGCTCTCGGCATTTCTGAGCAGTTTACATATTATGAAGATGCTTTCAATATGGTCAATTTCATAAAAACAGGTCCTTTAAATCTTAGCATATTTGTAGTTCTTTTTAATGGAAAGGAGACTGATTATGACAATCATATGTATAACACAAAGGTTTGCTATTTACCTAAAGCAAGTTACTTAAAAGAATTGGCAAGCTTAAGACAAAGACAG
>NW_012151951.1:4933811-4938994 GCF_000956105.1 Propithecus coquereli
TTAGACACTCTATTTTGCTCACATGGTGCTCTGTACCTCCCTCTATTGGAGCCTTGGTCACATTTTAGGGGGCAACTCTTTATTAATAAGAATTGCCTATTATGTGCCAGAAAATTTACATACATTCTATCAGAACAGAAATGCTAGGTTTACATATATTTTTTCAGAACAGAAATGTTAAGTAATGTATCCAAGGTAATATGGCCGGGAAGCTGGGGTCCTATAACCCATACACAGTTATTAATTATCACTCTGGAAGCCTGAGGTCTTTTAAGTAAACCATAGGACTTTTGTGAATGCTGTGGATTCTTCCAGTTTACTTTTCAGCTCCCAACCCCTCATTGCATCTTAAATTTAATAATTCAGCACGTTTTGATAAAGACAGCCCGGTCTCTGAAATCAGATAACCTGAGTTCCATCCCTGGCTCTTGGCTTTATAATGTACTAAGAATATAATGTTGAGAAAGAATTTAGATGGATTCCTAAACAAATATATTGATACTTAAAAGTTTTCTATAGATCAGGTGATACACTCAAGGCTGTAGCACACACCTGGCGCATTAGTGCGCATTAATAAACATTAGAAATCTTCCAAGAATAGCAGGGATTTTGTTTTGTTCACATTTATATCTCAAACACTTGGACAGTAAACACACATGGCAGGTATTTTCACTATATGACTGTTTGAGACATATAAATATACACATATATACATGCATATGTATTTATATATATTATACAGAGAAAATATATCTACTTGATAATATGTTTTATATATGCATATTATACTGGGAAAGAGAATTCAAATTCACAAAGTAAAATGGAGATTTTAGTTAACTGAAATTACAGAAATTCAAAAAACCAGCCTGCTATTTTGGGAAAATATAGTTGTGTTTTCTATGGTCATATTAGTCCAGTTGTCATCACGGTGGTCAGATGAAAAATAAAACTTGTCCTGCATCAATGGTGCTAACATAGCAAATGAAAGCCCAAATCTTTCCATTTTAAGAAGAATAAAAGTTAATAATTGCCTTTGTGTATCAGGCAGAGCTTCACTAGTTACCCAAGTAAGTGATGAGTTTAATGGTTTGGTGGATTTTGAAATTTTAATTTAACTTGAATTTTATGAGTCCTATTTTATTATCTTCTTACAAGAGAAAACAGAATGCTATTATTTACAGCCCTGGTTTTCACAGAGACTGAAAAGACAAAAAGGAAAACATTTGAAATCCCACTCGACTTGCAAGACTAAAACCTCATAAACTAACATGACAAATGTATGATTTGTGTAATACAATTACAGTTTCGCTGTTTTTGTCACAACAATCTGTGGTGAAATGTAACAGGAAAGTAGATAGATAACAAAAAAATGTGGTTTTAAAAAGTAAAATTCCAAACTTAGCAAATAGAAAAGCACTCTGAAGTTTTAACAGGGATTTTTCAATGTCATCTACAAACTAGTGATACAGGTAATTGGTGACCCTAATAAAGGAAGGCTTGAAGGAGTAACACATATTTCAAAAAAGTCTTTATCAAGTGGAGCCCTTGCGAGAAGTCCATATTAAGCATTCTATTCTCCTCTTTACCCAAACATTACACCAGGCAAACATAGGCATTTGCTACATTGTTTTTTAAATTTAATGGGAGACACTACCCTGGAATTCCTAACCTTTAAGGAGTATCTCTCCTTCTAATGACTCTCTCTCACACTGTTTATTGGAATCAGGAGATTATGTTTACTGTCTAGATTGGGAGATCTCAAACCACACAGAGGAAATCAGAAATCTGTCACTCACTGCTATCACCACAGACTGCCTCTGAGTGTGGCACAGGCTCCATCCACGACAGCCAGATGAAAGGACAGTCTCAAAGGTGACTCTGGAGAGGAAGGGAGACTGTCACCCTAAAACTTTCTAGGATAATTCATTTTCCTTTCGTCTACCCAGTCGAAACAACTATTGACATCATCAATGAAATACTTAAGTCTTCCTGGAGGTGGCGTGGAGTAGAGTGAACATTCCAGAGTCCCAGCCCAGAATAGATGTACATGGAAGACATTCCATTTTTCTGTCGTACACCCATGCCCACTGCCCCAAGCATTGCCCTTCTGGCCTCCTTCCTCAGCCCTTGCGTTCTGTCCCTCCTGCTCCTGAAATGGGGCACAGAACAGAGGAAAAGGATCCTCCGGAATGGGCGACTGAAAAGAGAGGAGTCGAGTCTTCCATCACTTTTCCTGCTTTACACTTCACACATTTCTTATTCCTAGCTCTGTCTCATGCCTTTCAAAGAACATACTGGAGGCCCCGTTCAGTTTTCACTTCTCAGTCTTCCCCATCCTGTTCAGTACCCTAAACTTTGTCCGTTATTTAAAATAACCCTTTCCCCCCTCCCCCTCTTCCTACGGTGTTTCAACTTCTCCGGCTCTCTTCCACGCCTTTACCTCTTCCAGTTCTTTCTTCCCGGTACTGGGAGGAAAGGACCCGCCCGGGGCTGCCCTTTGCTCCTCTTTTCTCCTCCCGTCCCTCGTCCCTCGCTGAGCCCCTTCATCTCATCCACTCCCGCGTCAGGCTCTCCAGATTCCCGGGCTGTTTGCTGGTGAGAAATCTTTGCTGCAGCGAGGACCGGAGTCCCCTGCGCGCAGCCCAGTGGCAGAAGAGGGCTAGGCTGCGAGGGAAGCGAGGACGGCAGGAGAGGGAGGCAGCCCGTCCTCCCCGAGAGCCCGCAAGGATGCGGCAGGGGCCCGGGGGCATGGGGAGGTACTGACCCCCGAGCCCCTCATCCCGGCTTGCGGACCTAGCCCGCGGGCCAGTGTCCTGCCAAGTGCAGCCAAGAAGCAGAGGTGACTGGAGAGCCAAGAGAAGGGCGCTGGGGGTGCCCAACCCCTGAGTCGGTTCCTCTGCGATCCGAGGTAGAAGAGAGGAGGGAGTCCGCGAGGGGTGAGGAGAAGGAAAAACCCGTCTCCAGACTGGCCCCGGAGCGTCAGAGAGACCCGGGCGGTCCGGTGAGCACCCAAGGGGTGAACCCGGCGGGGCGGTGGGCGAGGGGCGCGCGGAGGGAGCGCGCGCTGGGGAGGGGACGCGAGGAGGGCAGCGGGGCTCCGGCTGGCGCAGGCTCGGGGGGATGTCGGCGGGTGCGAGCCGGGAGCGCGTGCGGCGGCCGCGGCGCCAGTGTTTGTGTGTATGTGAGAAAGCGAGGGGCGAGCGCCAGTGCGAGCGAGGCAAAGACAGAGCGCATGTCTCATCCCTGCGAGCAGCCACTGGACGCTCCACCACCATCTTTTGCATGTGCAACATTTGCAGCCGGACAGAAAACCTCTCCCAGGGCTATGGAGACTGCGGGCAAAATCTGGCAGCTCGCGATGGATTGCTGAAGGGAACAAGTCATAATCTTAAGCCACCCAAACCTCTCTCCTTTTTTCTTTCTTTCTTTTTTCTTCTTCTTTTTTTTTTTTTTTTTTTTTTGGTTGTTTTTAATTTTAGCGCCATCGTCTTCAATGCCTCTCTGAACAGCCTTTAGGAAGAGTGTGAGAGAAAGAGAGAGAGCGCGCGCCAGGGAGAGGAGAAAAAGAAGATGAGGATTATTTGCAGACAGATTGTCTTGTTATTTTCTGGATTTTGGGGACTCGCCATGGGAGCCTTTCCGAGCAGCGTGCAAATAGGTAAGCTCTGCTCCAGTCGGGTGTGCATGTGGCTGGCTGTGGCAGATACCCGAAAGTGAGTTAAATGAGTTCCTTATAAGCAATTCAGAGAAATCTTTGGCGGCTCCCTTCCCGTCTGCTTCCCTCTTCTTCCTTTCTCTCCTTTACAAAAAGACTTCCTCTCTGGTGCAGGTTCCTCCGGACTATACCCAGGGCAGCCCACCCATCCTTCCTCAGCCCATACCCCGATTTCCCCTTTGGCTGTAGTCGCTTAAGTAGGACTGGAATAAGTTGGGGGAAAAAGCCTTCGTGGGGTTTGATTGCATTTTATATGATATTTCTTTTCATCCCTTTTTCTGGAGCATGAAGGGATGTCAAGTTTGTTTAAAAAAAAAAAAAATCCACTTCTTCCCATATTGGACGCCGCAGCTTTCTTGCTAGTACAGAAAGACAGTGTTTGGGCAAAAAAGCATTTCCACCGCACCCCCTGCCTTATCTGCTACCGGTTAGCAGATTCTAAAGTTAGATCCCTTTCCAGGAACCTTCTCTCCTTTTATTTTGTTTTCCTCTTGAAGCTTTTGCCCTTATTTCTCCGCCTCAACTCTGTGTCCAGGGACCCCCTCCATCCTTTGCTTTTCTTGCTATTCTCCTCTCCTGTCTTTTAATGGGACGCAGCTATTGAATTTCTTCCAGCTAAGCCCAGCCTCAACACTGCATCATTTCTCGTGGACTGTGCACAAAACGGAGCTAATTAGGCTGAGTCTACGAGCTGCAGAAAAACAAAGTTCATTTCTCCTTTCCGATTTCTCTCTTCCCTACGTGTCCCCACATCCCTTCATTCCTGTATTTTAATGTAAATCTCTTTACCCTTCACCTGCATTCATCTTAGAGAGAGATGCCCTGAGCTGGCTCGTGTAGCAGCGTGCTGGGAATCACAGGGAGGGCAAAAGAGAGGAAGGAAAATACATTAAATGGTCTCAGAGGTCATTGTGATCATGACAGATTGGGACAAGAAAAAGCTGAGCTGCTCTAAAGACTAAAATACTAAGTATGCACCTGAGGGACAAAGGGCAGTTTCCCAAGATGTGGCACGGTTAGCTCCTTAATTATATGTGCTTGTGAATGGTAGTGGATTTGACAGTGCTTGGGGTGGGTATAACATTTACAAGAGGAAATATTGAATGTGCTTTTCCTGCCGTTTTTAATAGGTGGTCTCTTCATCCGAAACACAGATCAGGAATACACTGCTTTCCGATTAGCAATTTTTCTTCATAACACCAGCCCCAATGCGTCGGAAGCTCCTTTTAATTTGGTACCTCATGTGGACAACATTGAGACAGCCAACAGTTTTGCTGTAACAAATGCCTGTAAGTAAAACATAAGTTATGGATAAATTAGAAGGTAGTCAAAATGAGTCCCCTTCCTCTTTATTATCATTACATTTTTTAGAAAGAAATTAAAGATTCCTACAGTTGCCTGGTTCCAGAGCAAATCAAAGTTAAAAACAGGATTTAGTCTCAGGGATATTCGGTTGGCTCTTTCTTTT
>NW_012151951.1:4939109-4966236 GCF_000956105.1 Propithecus coquereli
TTTCTTCTCCCTCTCTCTCTTTCTTTCTTCTCTCTCCCTCCCTTCCCTCCTTTCCTCCCTTCCTCTTTTCTTCATTTCTTGTCTGGATAATTCAGTTTAAATTCCCCTTGAACATTCCAGTGTTATTCCCATCATCTGCATGTCAACTTAGTGAAAATTGTACTCAATCTAGGTTTTTATTCTGTTTCTTTAATTTTTCTCATTCGCTTTTCACTTGAGTAAGCATAGGTCTTGCTTTTAAAGAAGGCACATGCTCTTTTACACTGGCGAACGGAAGGCTTGCTAATAAGTGAGAAAGAGAGAGGAGTGGTGGGGTGGAGGATATATATTTGAGTCGGTTGGTTGACGCTGCAGATGATCTGGTGATGTCACTTGAGGCTGCCCTGCTCTTATATTCTGGGTTGTAAATGTCTCTTACTATCACGTAATGCATATATCCTGTGGATATAACTCCATGAATCGTTACCTTGGTGCCAAATCACGTTAGTCTCTGATCCACCTGAATTCACAAACCAATCCAGCTGGATCTATTATCCCACACAATGAAACTAAACGGGTGACCTCACCTAATGCTATAAGGAAACAGTTGTACTGTATTCCCCACCAATATACTGTATAACTTAATGTAAAAAAGTACAATCAACTGTGCATTAATTTAAAACACTTTAAGACATGATCAGTCAATAGCATCTGTATTGCCTTTTCATTCTTGAAGGAAATGCATGTTTCAAATACCTCCTCAGTGGTATATGCTAATTTACCACTGTTCTAAATTTATATATTAAGATAATGGCTATAGATTATATAAGACATATAGGAATAGTTGCTACATAAAATTGTGCATGTTTTTATAGCAGTAATAAAATGTTTAATCTCAACTGTAGAGTATTTTTATTATATCAAGTTGGGTATATTTTAATTTTAAAAATCCTCTTAGTACAAAAAAGTGTATCAAACAAAGAAACAAGTGAAATTGAAAACAAAGAGTTTTTAAATGTTTGGAGGACATCTATTTCATCAGTCTAAATATTTTAATTCATATTTATTTGCTGTTGATTCATCTAATAGGTAACATGATTACTTGATCTTAATTTTTGGTGTCTCCTTAACTATTACTTCTTTTTAGAAGTTAAAAAGTTTGGTGAGGAGGGTGAAGCATTTGGCAGCTTTGTAAACTATGACAATTATATTATTTTGCAGGAAAGCTATAGTTTCTGTGAGTTGCTACTTAATTAAAAATAATTTGATGTATTTAGTGATAAAATTAATATTACATTGAAGCAAAGGGGAGTTATTTTTAAGCAGAAAGCATATAAATTAGAACTAGGTTTGTGGATATTTATTTTTGTAAGTTATTTTATGTTCTAAGTTTTAAAAGGGACGTCAACATTTCAAGTAGTTCTAGGGAAAGCATTCTCCTTAATACATGAATATCATTAGTTTATTTAAATATTTCTCTCATGAGTCTCCTAAGATTCTGTCAATACAAGCATCATTTTCTTTAAAAATAATCCATGATATGTGAAGATACTTTGTCAACAGTAAATTATTGAAAGGTTTTCTTAAGTGTCAGGCATTTTAGTTTTTTTGTGTGTGTTTTTACAAATTAAGATCTTAAATATTCTAAAATTTGTGTGATGACTTCCAGCTATGTAAACTGTATAGTACTAATTCTTTCTTCCTCCATATTGTTTGTTAACTTAATTTGGAATAATTTTAACTAGTATTTTTTATTTATGTAATAGAAACATACGAAATAAAATGTTACTGGTAAAGTACTTGTAAACATGAGAAATTCATAGGAGGCTGAATACAGAATAAAAAAGTAGAAAAGTATGAAATATAGAGAGTATACTATTCTTTAAGATGTTAGGATTGTTTAAATTGACACAAGTAAACTTAGTTTATTTTAAACCTAAGTATAACATAATGTTAGTAATCTAATATTTTTTATAATCACATATAATTTATTTAGAGTAGGTATTTAAAAATATTTTTTAAAACAATCATAAATAAGAAAACATTTTCTAGCAAAAAAAAGGAAAATTATTTTGACAAATGAGTATGCTGAACATCCTTAAGGCAAGTCTAAGCAGAATTTGGGAAATCAATAAAGAGTGTGGGTCAGGTGACCGGTGTTTGTTGAATGGACTGACCGAGAGAGAGCATACACAAGCGTGATTTTCCAGTCTAATTAAAGGTGAAACGTAAGCAGTAAGTATAAGGCAACCTCATTTATCAAGCTCTGTGCTTTTGGGTACAAAAGGGTAAAAATAGGTCTTAAACTTTAATATTCTGGAGAATTAACATGGAACTTCTTCCTCACTGTGATACAGACTGGATTTTTAAATTTGTCACATTGGAGAAAATATAAAGACATAATGTTTGGCTGGTTAGGTTTATTTTAATGGTGATTTTCCTATAGTGGCTCCTTGTAAAACTGCAGGGTCTGGTTTGTCTGTGAATAAGGGTCATTAAATAGGATATGGTTAATTATTTCGTGGTATGTACATACACACAAAAAAGACAGACTGAAGAATAAAGTTTGTTGGTCATCTAGTGGACAGATAATTTAATGCTAGTTCTTCTGCCTCAAAATTCAATTATGGCTCTAAGAATACTTTGGGCAATCAAACTATTCTAATGTACAGAGTTTACATACTCATAAGTCAAAACCTGATTAACTCAAACTTATCATTTTTGGTATAAATCCCAAGTTCCTGGAGGGGAAAAATAATTTTGTCTTATAGTTTAATTTTCTTTTCAACAATATTTGTGTAAGATTAAATTAAAATATTGTTTTCCATTACTACCTATTCACATTGTTGGAAGGTCACACTTTGATGAATATTAAGCTGAAATTATATGAAAAACAGATAATATAAACTTATAACCTATTTTAGTAACAAAAAATATGAGTGTAATATATAATAGCCCTTGTAGTCAAATTTCAAAATGTAATTAAAAGTATACATTTCTTTGTTGTGATCTATCCAAAGTACGGAGGATGACAAAATGGATATTTGAAAAATAAATTCAACTGGGAAATTTTTAAAAATTAACATGTCATACAATCGTATTTCAGGTAGATACCAAAACAGCTATCTTTGCAAACAGACATATTAGTTAAATTGGATGTCCTTTGCAAAACATCTGAGACAAACTTAAAGCAGTCTATTTTCTTATATTTTCCCAATAGTTAATAGATAGAGATATTTTGGATTGGAGGATAGTGTATGTTAAATTAGAACAAAAGCAATAATCAAAATACTAAATTAGTCTATCCCCAAATTTTCTAAAGGATAAAAATATTTGACGTATTACCATTATTGGTTTAATTCAGCTATATTAGAAATCCTGTAAAAGAATCAGTCTTTTAAAAAGGTTGTCCCTGTACAATAAAATCTAAAAATACTCAGTTTTTGAAATGATCCATTTAAATTTCAGATGGCAGTAGGAATTATGTAATAAAACAGATCAAGCACTCGTGTATTGCCACTTTGATGAAATAATACAAGAATTTTATGGGCTGTTTTGAACTTTTAAGACTTTGATAGAAAGGACCAATTGATTAATATTTTTTTTCTTTTTAATGATGTGTTTATTTTGCTCTCCTTTTCTGTCTAAAATCGTTCTATTCAATTGTTTAAAAGATGATGGATTGCAAAATTGTAACAATCATAGAGGAGATATTATGATCCCCTTAGTAATAATGAAAAAGTTGTTCTTTCTAAAGTTAAATATGAGTTCTGTGTGTGTCTGATTTACTTGTCAACTCTAAATATACAAGATGAGTAGTACTGCTTGTAAAAGTATCTTGGTATGTAAAACAGAGTTGTTTAGTCGATTTAAATGCATGGAAAATGTGACACTATGTTCAGTAGGCTCTGCAGAATTTTCCACTTATATACTAGGAACATAATAAAAACTCACTGAATTTAAATGTACTAAATAATATGCTATTTTGGGTTTAATTCAACAATGTTTAAATATTGTTGTACATTTTCTCTTTCAGGAACATAAAGCCCTAAAAAGGCATTTTAAGGGTTTACATTGGACTAATATAATAACCTTAAGCATGCTAAAGATAAAATTCTGATGATTTAACGTGCAAGGTTGTTAGTAAAGATATGTTAGAATTAAATCCTGTTTGACTTCTGTTTATTTTTAGGAAAATGAGTAACATGACTATACTGTGATTCTCATTAGGTTTCCTTATTTTGAATTGATAGCGAGATTCTGTGCTGATTTGAAATAATTCTTTAGTTTTATACATTTTTCTCTCTTCCCTTAATTTTTTATCCTGAGATTAATGACAAAGACATGAGTCACATTCCTACAGTTTGTCCCTTGCTTAAATGATAAGATGATGCATAATTTGCATTGATGTATTTCAAAGTTGTCACGAGATTAAGCTTCCATAAAACTGTCAGAAACACTTCTTAATTATTTTTTTCAGTGTGGACTCTTCCAAGTGCTGTTTATTTCCAAAAGAAAAAAAATTTTACTTCTTCCTGACATTGTGAGATCCACACACATGCACACACACACACACACACACACACATACACACACACACGTCTTCTTTACAAGTAATATCATTATTGTTCTGGATTTTAAAATGAGGTATAAACACAATACACCTTATATTTTTTAACAACACGTAGTTTTTAAGCTGCTTTCATGATTTTATTTGACCTCAAACTAATCTTACAGTGGGCAATCTGACAAGAAAGTTATTATTTCATAGTTAAGTCAGCTTTGGCTCAAAAGATTTACTTTGCTTGCTAAACACTATGTAGTGATAGACTGCAAAGCCAGGGTTGAAACCCGATCTTCTAACTGCTGTCCTAGTACTTTTTTACCAGGAAGCCATAAGGGTATGAAAATATAGCATCTATATTGAGATTGCTTGAATTAAGAAAGAAAAAAGAATTGCCATTTATCTTTTCTCTAATTTAATCACAACATTTTGAAGAAAATAGGGCAAGACAGTTCTGGGCAACTTACTCATTAATCACATGACAGTGAGTGATACAGCAAAGGCTGAAGTCATATTATGTAATGAAGCCATCCATGCATTCATTAGATTAGATAATGAATATATCCATTTATTCATTAAACCTATTTATCAAGAGCAACTCTGTTCAGTTCAAGACAGTATACCAGAAACTGACAACACAAAATTTATAAAAATAGTCACTGCCCTCAAGGAGCTGATAGTCAAGTGAGAAAGATAAAGTCAGTGATTATTACTGAACAGTAAGATGAAGAATGTGGCAGAGAAAGAGAGTGCTAGGAGAGGCATGGACACGGGAAGAATAATTACACCAAACCGGGTGTGACATCCTAAGGATGATGTTACCTGATCTGGGTATTAAGGCCCCGGGTGAGTCATTTGAAAAAGAGGGAGAAAGGAGGGCATGCCTGGCCAAAGGAGCAGTCCACGAGGAGACACCAAGATGTGGGGGAGCCAGGTGTTTGATCCAATGAATATGGTTTATAGTCTGGCTGTAGCATTGAATGTGAGGAGGAGAGAGGTGCCAAGGGGCGAAGCTTTGTGGATCTACGCAGGATGTGCAGCTGTTGTAAGGACAATCTTTTGAATAAAAAGGGGGACCCACAAATGATTTGAATTCAATAATGACATGATCAGATTTCTATTTTACAAAGAACAGGCTGGTTGCAAGAGAGAGAATGAATGTGGAGGGGACAAAATGGGAAGAAAAAGATCAGTTGAGCGTTGAAGTAATACAATGTGGAATGATGGATGCTTGATTAAAAGTAGAAGTACCAGGCCAGGTGTGGTGGCTCACACCTGTAAAAGTGAGGCCACACTTTGGGAGGCCGAGACTAGAGGATCACTTGAGGCCCAGAGTTAGAGATCAGCCTTACCAAGAGTGAGACCCCATCTCGACCAAAAATACAAAAATTAGCCAGCTGTGGTGATGATGCATGCTTGTAGTCCCTGCTACTCAGGAGGCTGAGGCAGGAGGATGCCTTGAGCCCAGGAATTCGAGGTTGCAGTGAGCTATGATGAGGCCACTGCACTCCTGCCTATCAGGCAACAGAGTGATACTCTGTCTCAAAAAAAAAAAAAAAAAAAAATAGTACTAAGGATAGAGAAAAGCACATAGATCCAAGGTACAGAATTTTCGACGGAGCTTAGTGATTGGATGTCTATGTGGGAGAGTGGAGAGAAAGTGTGGTAAGAATAAAAGATAGCTTCTCAGATTTCTGGCTTGGGCAAATGTTTACATAGTGATAAGGAAGGCATACACAGGAGAAGAAGCAGATTTGAGTGAGGAAGGTGATTTTAGCAGGGACATCCTGATTTTGATGCGTTAAAAAGACATCCAAAGGGGGATATGCAGCAGAGACTTGGACACGTGTGTCTGCAGGTCTTGAGTTCAATCTCAGCTGAAGACAAATGATTGGTGACAGTCGGAGCCTTGGAAGGGCATGAGATCACCAGATCACCCAGAGGTAGCAGGAGCAGAGCAAGGCTGCTGAGGACCAAACCCTAGGAAGAACCAATGCTTGAAGGGATGGGAGAGGAAAAGGATAAAACAAAGGAGACTGAAGGAGAAGGGGTCAGAGAGCTCAGAGGAAAATGAAGCAAGGGTAATTTCAAGGAAGCCATGAGGTGGGGAGAATGTCAAGTAAATAGTAATCAACTCTACCAAGAGCTGCAGAGTTTAAATAAAGAATTGCAAGGATAATTGTAATATCTTTAACATAGTTCTTTCCTTCTCTTTTCTTTAAGAGTATTCTTTTGTATTTGGGACAGGAAAAAAATAGCAACCTTTATTAGCCTCCCAGAGATTCTGCTACTATGTAATTTTTTGTATATATTGACCTAGAATATTCTTACCTTTTATTTAGAGGTAGGGAGAGAGTCTCATCTGGCCTTTTAAGCCAGATTAGTTTGAATTTGCAATCTGAGAGTGGGTAAGTTACTTAACATAGGGAAATCATGTCTACCACATATGAATCTTATGAATGTTGGGAAAGTTTAGAAAATACCACACATATAGTTAGAACTCAGTTACTGATAGCTGTGTAACACTTTCTGTGTCCTATAGAGCATTTATTTCTAAGCCAATCATAATATTTTAAGTTATTTATGTTTTGTATTCATATTTTTAAAGGGCAATTTGTTTTAGATAAATATATTTTGTTGATATTTTCATAGAAGCTTTTTTGTCCTCTCACTGAATTATTAGTTTTAATTTATGTATACAAGTCTAAAACCATATTTGTCAAAATTATTTCTAAGTCCAAAGAATGGGTAACTTTATCTGGGATCTATGTACCATTCAGAGAGAGGATTGTTTCATTGATAGATTAGAGGAAGTCAATGAATTCTCCTAATTTTATGCAAAATCGTGTGTGCTCGTGCACAGTGTGTGTGTTTGTGTGTGTGTGTTTACAGAGACACAGTCTTCAACTTTTGAACAGCTTCTCAATGAGTTCTAGTCACAAAAAAGGCCCAGTACTTCAGCTCTAAAGAAGCCACACATAAATTAGATTAACAAACAGCTCTTCATTCCCTATCTTCATGATTTTAGAAGCAGAGTAGATTTTAGCCTTGAAACCAACCAGGAATTTTTCCATAAAATCCATCCCCACTAGCTTGTTCCCTGACATAGAAAATAATCAGTGTGTCCTACCTGGAAAAATCCTTGGCTGGGTCCTCTGCCTCTGATACTGTCATCTTATGATTTTTATTCCTTCTCCATCAGAAGTGCTACATATTCTACATCAGCTCCTTCTATTTTTATCACTATTTACTTTTTCCCTTACCATCACCACTCCTGGAACACAGTGTTCTTGAAGGTCATCAGTGACTTACAAATTAGTAAATCCAATTGTTGTTTCTGAGTCCTCATTGTCTCAGAATAGTTTGCAGGATTTGACATTGCTGACAACTCTCTGTTCTTTGAAACTCATTCCTCTTGAAATAATAACAGCTATTACAATGGAGTGCTATTGTACCAGGGTTCTGTGTTATCTCAATTTTTACACAACTCTGAGAAATAGGCATTATTATTATCATTTTATGGGTGGAGAAACCCAAGATTTGGATACCTAAGAAAATTTGAGTAAGAACACAAAGTATCCAGGGCATCAGAATCTTTTAAAGTCAGTTCTCTTAACCAATACACCATTTGCCCGACATTCATACTACTGTATCTTGATCAGTATAGTACTGCCCAATACCCATCACTCAGTGTGACTGTAGTTTGATAATTCTTAATTTAAATATCAAGATGTTTTTCCCAAAGATACCCCTTTCACAACTTTCATTTACCGCAACAGACATGTAAGTATCGATTCTTCTATGTGATTTATAATGCAGCACAAAAATTTCAGAATTCTAAATGCTAACATCCCCCTTACTTTATATTGCCTGCCAAATTCATGTCATAAATAAAACCATGTGTAAAAATGACTAAATGACTCTTTTAACTGTTATGCAAATCGTGTTGGATGCTTCATTAGTTGGCCAACCTAAATATTTTTATAGGAACTTTTATTTGATTGCAGAATAAGCACAGATAATCAAAACTATTAATATTTTCCTCAGTGCTTTACTTTAAGATTTGCTTAGCTATCAGGTATTTTCTTTCAGGTTTTTTTCTTGGACATATTTTTGGATTGCAAATAAACGTGGTGATGACTGTCTTAAAGAACATCGCTCTAAGTTAAAATTGCTCCAGTTTATATAGCATCATCACTTGCCTCTGACTTAATAAAACTGTTGATATTGTCAACTAAAAGTTCAATATTATGCTAGAGAAAAAAGGTGAAAATATTTGAGATTTATACCTTCTTTTAATAAGCCACTATATTTCTCCAGATATAGCAAAAATTACACCATAAACTGTAATCAGTGTTTGGTTTAGTTTTTTATACATTAGTTTCAAAATGGGTTTTTCATTAGTAACTTTAAATATGTTATGCTCTGTATTTTTTCCATTTTTTCCTATTTTTATTTAAAACTAACATGTACTTTTAAAAATGTCAAATAATCCTGAAATCTTAAAAAGTCAAAATATTCCTTAATCCTACCACTTGGAGATAATCAGAGTAAACAGTTTCTGTACATCTTTCTAGACTTTTTTATTTTCTGTAGAGACCTAGAGAGATAAAGAATACTGTAAACATAAGCTTCTAATATATATCTAGAAATAAAAGCATTTAATAAAAATAATATCACTCTAGACCTATATTTTATTAATGGTTTATTTCACTTCATCATAAAAAGTTTTCTGTCTGTATAAAAGAATGATCTCATTTTCTTTTTACTGGTACATAACATGCCATTGTGTGAAGTTTCTATATTAATGTACTCAATCCCTTCTGGATCAACATTTAGATTGTCCACACATTTTTGGTATTACAAACAAAATACCAGTAAAGCTCTTTGCGTCCCTGTGTGAATATTCCTATAGGATCAACTCATGGAGGTGAAATTACTATACAAAATAATGTAGATTTTAGTTTATAATAGATATTATCATGTCTTCTGCTCAAAAAAAAAAAAAGATTATTTAAATTTATAGTCACCAGTATGTGAGAATAATTGTTTTTCTATGACCTGTCAACACTAACCATTATCAATCTCTTGAATCTTCATTTGTCCTGACAGGTGAAGCAACATCTAATTGCTGCCTTAATTTGCATATTTTTGATTAATAGTGAGGCTGAAAAAATTTTCCTGTACTTAAAATACCTGTGTACTTCTCTCTCTGTGAACTATCTGAGCCTTTCATTCACCAATGTTTTGCTCTTTATCTGTGGGAGTGTTTTACGGGCCCAACACGCTTCCACTGTGCTACTCTGCTACCTATTTGTGGTAGTGTTTTATATACTATAGAAATTAACCTTTTGTCATATATGTTGCAAATTATTTTTTCCACTTTGGCTTTGTATTCCATATTTGTTTATGATATCTTTTTTTTTTTTCTTTTTTTGAGACAGAGTCTCACTCTGTCGCCCTGGGTAGAGTGCTGTGGCATCATTACAGCTCACTGCAACCTCAAACTCCTGGACTCAACCAATCCTCCTGCCTCAGCCTCCCAAGTACCTGGGACTACAGGCACACACCACCATGCCAGGCTAATTTTTTCTATTTTTAGTAGAGATAGGGTTTTACTGTTGCTCAGGCTAGTCTTGAACTTCTGACCTCAAATGATCCTCCTGCCTCGGCCTCCCAGAGTGCTAGCATTACAGGCACGAGCCACCATGCCGGGCCTATGATGTCTTTTGCCATATAGACATTTAAAATTTTTATTTAGTCAGATATGTGATTGATTTTCTTTATAGCTTCTGGGTTTTGTATTATGCTTATAAATGCATTCCTATCCTTGAAACTATAAAAATATTATTCTACATTTTCTTTTGCCGGGAATACTGTGTTGAGGACATCCTACATTTTTTCTAGTATCTTTATAATTTTAAATTTCATATTTGTAACACTAACTTCTGGAATTTATTTTCTTCTGTGTTAGAAATAAATCTTTATGTGTTTTTTTCTGCATTATCTATTTGAATAAACTCTTATTTTATAAGTGTTTTGAACCACTATATTTGTGCAAAACTGATGCCTTTTTTGACTGAATTTGAGCTTGGGTGGAAATTCTGCACTCTGTGTCTTATGAATTCTCCCGTTTGCTCTCCCTCACTTGCCTAATCTTTCTGGTAGTCTCTAGTGGTCATACTGCTGGTTTTGATATTTGATCTGCTTTCTTATCCTTTCTGTTACTTCATAGTTTTCTTTTTTTTTTCTTTTTTCTGATTGTCACTCACTATCTGACCAAGTTCTCTTGCTTCTACCTCCAAAGTACTTCACAAATACTGTCACTTTCTTCATGTCTACTCCACCATCCATTTCCAGGCCAATGGCACTACTTTAATAATTTCATAATTAATCTTTCTGCTTCTACTTTTTACCTTCCTCCTGATAATTCACATACTAGAGCCATTGAATTAGATTCAATTTATGGGATGAGCTAAGTAGGAGGAAAATAAGTCCTAGAAGGAAGAAGTTGGGACTATTACTGTACATTTATGTACACTGTGCTGGCCAGAAATTTAAATCTGGTAGAAGGTGCTAGTAACATTTGGTGTCTGCTAACAAAAGAACTTGAAAATGCTGAGACAAACCACTTTCAAAGTAGGAGAAGGCCCGTTTGGGAAGCCCAGGTGAACTAGTAAGCACACTCAGGAGAATCCCATCTGTTCAGACATGTGCTGCTTCCTCAGTGCTTCTTAAAGTTCATGGAACTAGAAGACTTTCAAAAAAGGGGGTTGGAGTCAAATGTATGATATTATTCCTGACAGTTCTTGATCATCTACATTGCACCTTCTACAGTAAATTTCACAATGTGGTAGTTCCTATAACCTTTTATCCCTCCCTTATTTGAAATTAAGTTATCCTTGGTGAATTATTAATACTTAATTTTCAACTATGTTTACAGTCTTGCTTAGGCAAGTTTGAAAGAATTTTCATCTCTTCTATGTTCCAAAGATTTATCATCAAGGGATTTTTTTTTCTCTTGAAAATTTTGCATGCCTACTGTTTTCTTACTCAGAAGTTTGCAGGTCGAAATGTTTCTTTCTTTGCTTCAACAACCAGAAAACTCAATTCCAAATTTACTATTCATTAATTACATATGCCCCATTTTGAACATTTTTCTTTGTTTTTATATCCTTGATTTTTTCTAAAATCATATATTTATATAATATAAATATTATATATATTGTGATATATTGTGTGTCTGTGTGTGTATGTGTGTGTGTATATACCTTATAAGACTATGAACATAGTTTTTGTAAATTAGCACAGGGATACTGTGGTTAAAATAAAAGAAGTCTGGATGATATCCAACACAGACGTTGGCAGGTTTTGCTTAAACAGTCAAATTTCCTGATTAGTACTCTCTGTATCTTATATCTGACTTGGAAGATAGATAGAGAGATATCTTTCAACTCTGTTAGACTGTGAGTTCCTTGACAATAAGATTAATACCATATTAATACCTCTGTAATGAGGGCCTGTTACAGTACCTGGAACATAAATGTTCCATACTCAATAAATGTTTGCTGACTAACTGTGGGATCAAGTACGGAGGGAGGGAACACATTTCTTGATAGGGTATCTATAACTAATTCTTAGTCAGAATTAAATAATCTAAAAACAAATCTAGTTTCTTTTCTATATAACTCGCACTCATCACATTTTTGAAAACATGTATCACACATCCCCTTAGTACTTTCCCAAGCTAAATAACATTTTTTTATATGACATAGTTTCTAAAACCTTTAACATTCAAATTCTGGCATTCTGGATGTCCTCTGAATTTACCATAATTTTGTTAAAATATAATGACCTGAATTAATCCCCACACATTTGTCATGATTTGTCCAAAATTAAACTCCACATTCCTGATACTCATGTTATGATCTGTCATGATCTGTCTGGGTGAAAATACTAATTCTAATTATTTAGGCACATAAGGCGTAGCCCAAGATTATTTGAGTTTTCATTAGTTACATCACTGTGTTCATTCATGTTAAGTCTGTGGCCAACTAAAATTTCATACTCTGCTCTTTTGTCCACATTAATTGCTACAAGTTGACCTTCACATAGAACATTTTAAAAAATTCACAATGAAAGATTTTATATGTTTAGTCTTAAATTTCAATTTGTTTGGAAATATCAAGACCATATTCAATTTTAATTCAGTTAGCTATAAATTATTTAAAATTCTGTGTGACTCTTTGCTATATGATTATCCATCTTGCTGATTAAAATTCAGAACAGGCTGGGATATAGATTAGATAAAGGATGATACCAGGGCATGAACCAATGCTTTTTAGATATGTGTGGGCAATTAAATGTAAATTCTCCTAAAAATAATTTTTTTGATCAAATTTCTCCATATTGTCCAGAAAGATTGCCATTTCACTGCACTTGTACTTTTTAAATAGTGAAACAAACATAAAGGCCATCAAGTCTCTGGAAAATATCTCAATACAACTACATAGGATAAAGAATAACACACACACACACACACACACACACACACACACACATACATACACAACCTTCATTCAGATTGAAAAAATTAGATGAAAGATATATATCAGATAATTTACATTGGAATAAATAAATAATTATAGTAAACAAAGTATAAACTATATTTCACCTTAAAATCAGAGAAAAACAAATTAAAGCAAAATATACAGTTTTACATAATAAATTAGCTAATTTTGGTGGTAAATATGAAGAGAATTTTAAGTCACTCAAGATGATTGGGACATTTAAAACTGGTACAAAGCTTTTCAAAACCAATTTGTAAATATTTATCATAAGCCATTAAAATTGTGAATCATTTGACCCCATGAATATAGGAAAATCTCTAGACATGAAATGTTCATTAAAGCATTACTTTGAAATATTTAGTTGGGGAATGATTACATTAATTAAGATCCAGCCGGATTGTTTAAGGAAGACTGTCGACTGTGAGAGTTCTCTATATGACTTGTGCCAGCAGTTCTGGATTCAGAAATTTTTTATTGAGACCTTTTTTATATTTTTATCTTTATTTATATTGTATTATTTTGCTTTGTTTTCTTATAGAAGGTGTCGTAGTAGGAAAAAAAGTATTTTAGTCAGATGGAACAAAATGTCTTCAAAATGTAGTAATTTATGGAGTTCATAGAGCTAGTTAAATGATTTTTTTAAAGCATCAGTTGTTTAGAGGAGCATAGATCTTCCACACCAGCCCTGGCTGATGTCCAAGTAAAGACAGGTACATGTTTTGTCTTGTGCAGATATTTGGAAATCCTAGTCAAATCACTGCTATTGGTTTTGTCCCAGTTTTTTTCTATTTCCTTCCCCTCAACTCTCATCCCCGCAAGCACGTAAGGTGTTGAGGGAAGATTCAGAAATTATGTGACAACCTGCTTGGGCCTTGAAAGATGCATATGATTGTGGTATGCTGTGAAGTGAGAGAAAAAGTTCTCAGGCAGGCAAAACAGCATCATAGGAAAAAGTGTAAGGTGCATGGATGACTTTGGAAATAATGATGTGTCTGGAGAATGGAGTAGGGTTTTGGGGGTTGACAGGTGGTGGAATGGAGGGTGGAGGGGAGGGTGGGCTAGCACTGCAGAGGTAGGAAGAGGCCTTGCAAACTGCCCTGTAGGCTGAGAATTTTGCTCCATGTTCTTGTGCAGAAGACAGCAAGGATTATTTTAAGCAGTTTATAACAATTACATTTGTAGGTTAGAAAGACTTCCAGTAGCACTGTTTATCATTCATGTATATAGCAAAACATGGTTCTTTTCCCATACCAAATACACTAAGAAACCATTTCTTAGACAAGAAATGCTATTTTGTTACTTCAGATGCTGTTCGTAGAAGCCATTATTGTATGTAATTCTGCTCGCTATTTTCTAACAAGAACTGTTACTTCCAGCAACAAATACTTAGCTTATCATCTCAACCATATAACTTAAGAACTGCAAACCGGGCCTTTTATGATAATAAGCATGTTGGAAAAGAGCTGGCATTGGTGGCAGAAAAGAAAATAAAAATTAAACACCATTTATAATATGTGTAAAGGCATATGTATTAATTAAATCTCCTTAAGGATTAATAAAGATGTTGGTAGAACACTCCGTATGCCATTCCTGATTAAATTTCAAACTATACTACCCTTGTAAAGTTATTGTTCTTGATAGAAGTTAATTATTTAATTTAGGTGGCACAAATAAGAATCTATATTACAATTGTGACTTGCGACTCAATCATATACTACAGAGTATTAAGAACCAGTTTTAAAAAACTGAGTTGAACAATTGCAAGACTAAAATAATAATTAGTACAATTACTATCATATATGTATGGTTGTATACCATCATATATGTATGTCTGTATAGGTACATAAACATACACATAGCCTACCAAAGGAAAAAGTACAGTGAGATAGTAACATATATAATTTGAAAGATATGGTTATTCCTTCCTTTCAAAATAATGATTAACTTTCATATGCATACTTTTACCCAACACTATTTGCAAATTTAGCTGTTGCAAATAAAAATACAGTAAACATATATAGTTCAGAATAACTTTATAAATAGCTATATTTTGTTATATATCATGTATCAGGACTTCAATATACAGTACATATATAATATATACAGGCCTTTAGCATTTGATTCTTGTTTTCACAAAATATGTTAATGATTATATGTTATGAAAACATAAGTGCCTGTGAAAATAAGCCTCATTTTAAAGATGTGATAAAATCACAGATTAGAAAGCAAGTGTGAATATTTTTAGTTAGAGAGAATGGTTGCTGAAATAATATTTTATTTTCAAAATAGCAATGTGTTTACCTCTCTTACACTTTATTTTATTTCAAAGGGAAATTTCCCATTTGGTGATAGTAATACTCTAGTCCTTTAAAATTAAGCTATAGCCGATGGGCTATTTGGCAGAATAGCTTAATAATAAATAATATTATATAGCTATGAAACATCATGACTTAGAGATTTTTAGTATGTGGGAAATATTAAGATATAATGCTGAGTGAAAAAGATAGATTCTCTTTTGGTTTCATTTTCATAAGAACCATAATATATAGAAGAGATTGAAAAGACTATACCAAAATGCTGGTAGTGGTTATTTTTCTTTTGTGTTATTATGCATAATTTCCATACTAATTTACATATTTCCAAATTTTTACATGTTTACAAAGAACATATGTTTATACTTTCTCTGATTAATATTATCAAAATTTTATAAATGTGATGATCTTGCCAGTAAGTATTGAGTTTGACTTGCTCTATCTAGATGGAACAGATAAATGTGAGGGATCTTTAGACACTTTAGCCAATATTAGGGTTTGTTGGCAGAATATCTTGCTCACTTAGCAATTGCCATGTTTGGTCTCTTTGGTTACATACTTTTGTTAATTTAAAATGAAAATCCGGCTTTAATGCACTGAAATTATTGTCATTATATTTGCTTACTATAGTTCATTAAAAGAGCCAGGAAAATTTATTATTACAAGCAGCTGTCATTGACAGTTGAAATCTGTAACTTACCAGGCATATTTTATTTTCAGTTTTGTAGAAAGGATAGCAGCTGTGTGAGTGAGCTGATGATTCTAGAATATCTGGTCACTTTCCTTGGGTATTTCCTTTTGACCACCAGGTTGGTTGAGGCTCCGGTTTGCTATGATCCCAAGGCACCTTGGGCTTACCTTGCTATGTCATATTATTATTTAGTTGTACATCCCCTCCAGAATATGAGCTCCTGGAGGACTGGGGTGCTATTGTATTTGTGAACAAATTGTTAGTGCTTGATTCATGACTCAGTACCCAGCACATTATAGCACTAAATTAACACCCACTATATGTGTGAATATGAAAATGGAGGGGCTTGGGGATTGATGGTTAGATATTAGTGTTTTAATTCAATTTTTGAGCACCCAATTAAGGCATTAATTGTAGCAGAGTCTGTGTTAATGAGTGTTGGAACTATAAAAGAAATGAAAAACAATTCTTCATGGACTTCTCCATATGAGTAGGTAGCTAGTGAAGGATGGTAAAGATCATTACTCATTAAAACACATTGCCTTCCAAATTTAGAATCTAAGAGTCCTATAACTAGAGTCTTCAAATGGAAGGGGCCAGTCATACAAGTTGCCCTACAACCTCCCTCGTTCTTATGTGTCATAGAATTATTTCCTCTGAATCATTGATACTGCCAGGATGCCTAGCCATGAACAGGGATATCACAACTCTCCATTTAAAATTCTGATCTAAGCCTCAAAGGTTCATTCTCATTCCTACTCCCCACCTTGTTTCTTACAAAGCACCTAGAGCTACTAAAATCCTCTCACTTTTACCCAGTTTCAAAGACAGCTTTGTCTAGCGTGCCAAGCAACATTCCACTCTGGGGCCATAGGCCTCTTTGCTCCCAAGTAGCATACAGTCTAGTGAAGACCACCACAAATCTCGATGCAATGCGACAAAAGCTGCGATTACATTGGGAAGGAGGCAGCCAGCCCTGCATGGGTTATTGCATATTATAATGTACTTTAAAAGATGTTTTCTCTTTTCTTTTCTCATGGGCCAGAAAAACAGCTTGACTGTTTCTTATAAAGCTGAGATAATATACTAAAGAAAAGGACTGTACATTATCCAGACTAATTTGATTAATGAAGTAAAATTGAACCGGTTTACTTAGATGTCAGAATTTATATGGAGAGAAATGAGTAATTAAATAAAACAAAATCCTTTGGCAGCTCCAGATTAGATTTAACAACTATGAATTCGAACCACTCATACTGTCCCATAGACACCAAATTACTTATCACTTCTATATTCTGTATCCCTTATGCATCTGTGCATGTTTGATACCAAATTATTTGTCCCTGTTAATACGCAGCTTCTTAAACATTCAATTGTCACTTTAATTAATTGAATGTTCACACAGCAACTGTCTTGCTCTCTGTTGTGTCACACATTTTGTTGAAAAGAAGTAATAGATGTCATACTGGACCTTAAAAAGATTATAATATTCTGAAAAGACAGAAGTAACTTAATATGAAATAAGGTGATAAGTAGATGTCAAATTAGAAGGTACTGTGCATTGTATGATAATTTCCAGACTTTATGAACATAAATCTTAATAAAGTGGAATTTAATCTTGAATGACTGGGGAGGTGTGGGAGGGAAGTAAGAGAAGGTTGGACAGAGTAAACAAAAATACTAACACAGAAAAAAGTGATGAGGTGGCACAGGAAGGGTCCTGCTGGATCTGAGTAAAGTTGGGGGGAAGGAAAACAGGGAGAGGGAAGCCTAGTTATAAATTTAGGACTTTAGAAGCCAAGAAAAGAAATGTTTGAATTTGATAACAGGGAACATCTAGTGGTTTGAGCAGGGTATTGGTATTATGAAAAGTAGAATTCGAGGACCATCATTCTGGCATGGATATGCAGATCGACTTAAGAGTACACAGAGGAGAGACACAAGAAAGTGAAATGAACTAAATTAAAGTCTCACTCCTCTCTCATCTCTTGTCACTTCTCATCGTTCTGGGCTCTCTTCAGTCGAGTTTTACCTGATTCCCCATTTCATGTCCACATAAGACCCTCTACTCCAAATGCATCTCTGTATTTATACTTTCGCTTCCCCAATTTCAAAGACAATAGCACTGCTTCAAATGTCTTTCCACTTTCTCTTCATTTGTAGAAACACTTCCACTCTCCCAAATCCTGCTGTCTGGTAGTATAGCCTTTAGAGCAAGATCTGGATTCAGTTCCCAGCCTTGCTGATCACTAGCTTTGTGAATTGTTGATGAGTTAATAATCTTCTTTGAGTTTCAGGAGTCTCAATTATAAGGGTAAAAACAACTTGCCTTATTTTTAATTAGAAACATATAAAGCAATGTGCATTAAAATACATCATATAAAGGGTTTAGGCAATGTCCTCTAAGGATTACTATAACCACAATAATCATTGAAATAATAATATGTATCATTCACTTAGCCTCATGAATACAAAATAAAATGCCAACTTTAATGGCTGATGGAGGTGAGACAGAAGGAGTCTTGAGAATTATAACTTGGAGGATGGTGGAGGGTGGTGCTGTCCATCAGGAAATATGGGTGCAATCAAAGGTACTGAAGCAATATTATGGGTTCATTTCAGAGCTGATGGAGTTAGCTCCAAAAAATAGTTAAAAATGTCTGGTGTGTCATAGTGTGTTATGTTTTATTTTATATATTATGACAAATGTAACTTCCATAGGTGATGAATAATGACTCTTAATGAATGAGTGCAATTTAAAAACATGAACTTTACTATTCCACTTATAGGGATTTTTGTTTGAAAATGACCTTAAATTTAAAAGTCTTTTTTTAATGTACATTTGTTTCACAGTTGAAAATGTTGACATTGCTTGGAGATTTTATATGTAAAGTATTTCTTTTTCTTGTCAAATTCAAAGAAACTAATTATGAAATGTCAATTTACAAATTATCCAGAAGTTGCAAATCTGCTCAGTAGACTATGAGCTTCATGAGGGCAGAATCTTGCATCTATTTTTCTATGGCATCTCCTGAGCGTAGTACATAGCACAGTGTGTAAACTGTAGCAAACCCTCAGTAAATATTTCTGAATGTAAATCTGCGATATTATTCAAGCTGTGAAATCCACGGATCAAGAGTAATTGCACTGGAGTTTAGAGACTATTAACGCAAAACAAACTTATCTGCCATGACCATGCTTTCTTTCAAAGAGTCTCTAGATGTAACTCATTAAAATAATTGAAGCCAAGTTTAGAAATCTGTAGCATCACAGAAATCCAAATTCTACAAGTCATAAGAGCTGTATTTCAGACTTAATTCAATAACAAAATCAGAATCACGGACCTGGAAGAGACTTTTGAAATCACATAAATGACAACCAATTTACCATTTAAAAATCTTTCATATAGCCTATGCTAATGGAGTCTCAAAACAACGCTGAGAAATAACTGAAAATTTCAGACGGGAAATTGGGACTCCTAGAACCAACTTGGTGCTTAGTGTTCTTAGGATGAAAATGGCTTCTGCCACTTCCTAGATATCATGACCTTAGGCTGGTTACTAAACCTTTCTGAGTCTCAATTTCCTGATCTTTGAAACAGGGATAATACTAGTAACCTAAAGGGCTGCTGTGAGCTTTTTGGAAAACTTGCCTGTAAAGTGCTTCACACGGTGCCAGCTGCATGTACCAGACCAGTCTATTACTATGAATACTGCTGGCCCAAAAACTCCCACCCAGAAAGACTCCAACCAAAGTCTCTGTCTCCATTCCATGATGTTTTACCTGTGTCACAAAGGACTACAAAAGAGTTGTCCGTTTTTATATGTCAGAATTCTGAAAGTCCCCAGATTTCCTGAATTGCCTGTATAGACTTATTATATAACACATGGGAAATTATTTTCTGAATTTACTACATGATTGTGAAAATAAAACATTATCAGTTATATTCTAGATATAGGTGAATTTCAGAAAAGCTTTAGAAAATCCGTTATAAAATGTATACATTCTATAGAGCATGCACCAATATTTTATGAAATGATTTCAGGATGTGTAATTTTGGGGTGGGACTTGAAGAATATGAACGTTTTTGTATATATACTCATAATAATAACACATCACACATATATAGTACTTCACAGTGTTTCAAGAATGAGGCTGTAATAAATTAGATAATATACAGTGTTTCTCATAAATATATTGACAGTTAAAACTATAACTTGCATCTCTTTCCTCTCTTAAATATCTGTGATCAAATAAAGTAGTCTTATATTTAAGTATTCTCTAAAACAATGATATGGACTTTATGTTTAATTTTATTTGGAATACAAAATAGAACTGGGGAAATTAACCTCTCTATATAGGAAATTAACTGCTTAGGAGTAAAATAAAATACCAGTATTTGAATTACAAGCATACTAAGAAACTTTAGTTTAAATATATAATCTGTGACTTGGAAGAAAAAAGGCCAGGATTTGAAGGGAAAGGACAATATAAAGAAAATCTGTCAGAGTGCTGATAAGTGATGGTTCCACAGTAAGTGTCAAGCATAAGAATATACATTGTATATTTCATCGGTTTTACTTTAGGAGAAGGGGCTAGATAAAATTGAAATGGGATTGTAGAAATTACATTTTTGACAAAGGAAAATACTATGAAGGACATTTTTAAATTTCTGTGGGACTCGCAGGGGTGAGTCTTGCCCTGGATTCATGCCATTTCACAGATCATTAGAGGCATGAGAAGAGGCTGTTCCCTCCCGCCTGCAGAGCTGTGGCCTTAGTCCATGCAGAGCCTCCAGCACTGAGCATCCCAGCCAACTAGTCCCCTGGAGTGAGTCCCCCCTTCCTTGCCCTGGAAATTGTGTTAGTGGTTAAGGGCAGATTTCGGCCTTGAATATGGAGCAATATGAATGAATTCTCACATTTTCACTGAAATTTTAAATATCACAATAAATCCTAACCTTACTGATTTCAACTATTTTCCATAAATCAAATTCTTGGGAGAAAAAAGGAACTCGAGGTAGTTTAGAAACAGGAAGTTGTAGAAGACGACTCTCTGGGTCTCTTTGGTGCTGGCGTGGAATGCTGCCAGAAGATCGGGGAGCTCTGTAGTTCATATGAACCGGAAGCAGCATTGCCTGACAATTCTGTTATCATGCATGTGTGTGGCAAGAACTCAAAACACTTGCCTTTAATTATCAAGTTTATTTATAATCCCTTAACATGAAGCAGATAGTTTTGCAATACAAAAGGTGCAGCTTCCAGTGCAAAGAGAATAAAAGACAAATACCTTATTGCTTTTCATTAGTGCAGTTTTTATTAGATGATCTCCCAATTGGGATGTCTAATATTAATAGTATAAAATCTTCATGTTTATTAAAGTCAGGTATGGCTCACAAAATGTACATTTTAAGGCAATGGTGACTAAAACTGGAAAAGTGTAAATAGTATAATATTTCCCACTCCTTTCATTTTTATCCCTCATGAATACTTTGCCATTTTGCATTTTGTTCAAGCTCAGCCTCTCTTAAAGTTCAAAGTGACTTTTTATTCAAAGTCTCATTTACTTTCCATACCCTACCTGACACACATACCAAATCAAAACATCCTATATTTTCATCCTTTTCCTTTCTACATAGACACAATCACCTAAGTTACCTTTACAATACCAGGGCTGAAATAGAAAGGATTGCCACCACTTCCCCCCATTTTCCCTAGTGTTCCCAGGTCTCGGAAGTCCATTGTCTAAAGTCTAGCCTCATTTAGTGCAGCCATATGGTGATGCTTCCTCACTGGTGTGACAAGGTCATTGTAAACATATGCTTTGAAAAAAGGATGCTTATTTAATCTGTGAGCTCTTTGTAAAGAGAAATTGTAAAATGATGACATGGAATGACAGTATCCCTCAATAGTGAATCATTGCAAATAAACCACAGAGGCAAAAATGGTCAGTTCTCATTGCACTCGCCTAGGATTCAATCAGTGCAGTGTGTGGTGCCACCATCGGACCATCCCGTTCCCCTCAGTCTTAGGCATTCGAATTTTACCACATAATCATGCAGTTTGTTAATTTTCAGTTGGTTTTAATAGTACAGTTACCTTAGCATACAGCAATACAAAATGATGATAGTGATATTTTTTATCTAAAATCTTAAGTATGGAGACAGAGAAGAATTTAGAACATTTATAAGATTAAAATTCTACGAAATGCTGTTTAACTTAGATATTTATGCATTCTCCATTAGTGTTGAAAAAATAATCAACCATTTGAAAACATTTCCATGAAACTAGATAATTTTAATGATATGAGGTATGAATAGAAGCTTTGTTCCCCTTAACACTAGAAATACAAATACATAATTAATTTTAATGCATTTCATGATAGTAGCAATAGAATTCTACACCTGTCACCTTTAAACAATTCTTTTGCTTACAACAGCATATGTAAAATTTTATTATAATATCATTGCTATTTTACGAGTAATGCTTTTAAATTGGATCGAATTTCTCTGAGAATAGTATCGGATCAGTGAATACTGTATAATATGAATCATCTCAGAAAAACATTTGCATTTGTTAACACACTTATTTATAAATATTTACTGAGTGCCTACTACATGCATCATAACATACTAGGTATTGTAGAGGACTTAAAGAAAAGCCAGATACATACTATGCCCTCATGAAGTTTGAAGCCTAGTAGGAGAAATAAGACATGTAAATAGATAACTAACATGTAGACTAGAAAGTGGTAAGTACAACAGTGTCCTCTGCGTGTTCCTAGGTCAGAGAAGTTTTCAAGCCAGGGGAGCATATGGCACTGCATCTTAAACCTAAACAGATTTTTAATAACACATATTTGAGGGCCATTATAGCATATTGCTATTTTGGAAGGTAGGTATAAGAAAATACAATTTGAGTATGAAGATTCTCAAAAGTTAAATCCGGATGAGAATGACCATGAAGAAGGATGGTATATCATCAATGGAATCAACTTGGAACACCAGTTCCAAGATAACATAAATATCTGAGATTCTAAATTCCTTTTCAAATTAATCCACTTATATTTTAGTTGACAAATATAAATTGTATATTTTTATCATGTGCAACATGAGTTTTCTAAATTCTTGTAATGGCATATTTTTGCCACCAATATATCATGTACATGTGAGCTAATTTCACAGCGTCACCTGTTAGATGACATAGGATGCTTTTCTGAAGAAAACTAGAGTAGTTCTTATGCTGGGAACTGCAAGAGTGAAATTGTGAAAAACTCCTCCCAAAGAAATCCTGAAGTTGTGCGTTGGAACGCTAATGGAAGCGGCGCACGGTGACTGATGTGAGACCAAAGCGGCAGACAGATCATGCTGATAAGAACAGGGAGATGTAGTAAAAGGGACAGATCAGAAACACTGTGTTCAACCAGAGCCTAACAAGGCCTGGAGCATCCACACACAAGGCCCAAAAGCAGAGTGCAGAACTAACTACCCTGAACCTGCTGAGCACCTGTGACTCTCAATCGTATTACTTCACTCCATAAAAAATATCTCAATCATTTTAAAACAAATATGATCAGTACAAAGTAGGGATGTTCTCAAATACAGATTTTTCTCATCAGGAATCTGCACCTTAGAGGATGTGTTGTTTTTTCCCTCCAAACTTTATTAGTGCATGTTATTTGCACTCCCTTTTAAATAGCATCTTTGATTCTCTAGCATTTCTTTTTATTAAAAATCGCTGTTCTTTATTTACCCTATTTCAAAATCTCTCCATCGATCCCAGTTTTTCACCCTTTTGCCTCCTTAGCTACCTCAGCTTCACTGCCATTCTTTCACTTCATTTGTACACTGAGGGAATTGCTTTCCTTCTTAATCCTTCTTTCCTTGCATTATCAGAGCTCACTCTCTCTTCCTTCCTCTAGCTTTCTCAGGGTAACATTTATTCTTTGTTTCTCTTGCCTGTTATCACTTACTTTTTTATTAGTGAAGTTGCCCACAAGTCGTTTTCTATTATCTAAGCTCAGTTGTCAAATCAGTGTTGTATACATAATAGGCAACTAGAAAATATTTACTTGAATACTCAATATTTCAGTAGCATGTCTTCGTTTTCTCTTAAAACAATAAATCAACCAAGAACGCAAACAAATAAACATAAAACAGAAGATGCATCTTATTTCCCTTTTAACTTGGGACTGGAATACTTATTTAATCCCATTAACTCCACGGGGAAGAAGGGAGATTTATACTATGTCAGATCTAATTTAGTGTTCCTTATCTTTCCAACTCTGAATCGAGCATTTCTGCAATCATTAAATCCACTGATTTGCTTTTGGGAAAAAGTGAAAAAAAGTTTAGTGAAAGAACAAATACCTCAAAAAAATGAAAAATATATTTGAAAATTCTTCTTAAACAGATAGAATAAGTTTTATGAATAAGGTACATTTGTGGCAACATTTGAATAATAGCTTTAAAAGGGACCTTTGGCCTCTTGCCTTATGAAAATATTAATATGACCAGAGTCAGCCATTCCTTATGCTTCAAAATATTTATGAAAATGAAAGAAATAATATTGAATGAAAAATTCAAAGAATTTTGTCTTACAAAAGTTTAGGACATCTTAAACATTCACTGTAATATTTTACTTCAAAATTGTACAGCATGTATTTTTAATTTGCAATGATGTTGCCATCATACTTTCCACATTAAAATATAACCATGATAATTACAGACTGTTAAATTGAGAAGTCCCTATTAAATAATGTAGTTCCTTTTACCAGGAAAATTAAATGACTTTCCTAAAGTCACATGACTCATTTTGACACAGCTGGGACTATTAATCCATGTCTTTTTAGTGTCCAATGTTCTTCCATTGTTCCATAGTAACCTTACTAATATAAAAACAACAGAAAATCCTAGAATTTGAAGAGAGCAATAAAGACTGTTTTCCACATCCACTTCATTTTACATATTACATCGTAATTTTCACTAAAATATGAAAAAGAAAATAAATACCTGTTTCCTATATTTTTATGCTGCTTACATCTTGGGCTGCATTTGTCATCGCCAGTAACTACAGGTATTATAAACCTTTAACATTTCATGAAGATTTAAACAAAATCATTAGAAGTATTGCTATAAGACGGTTAATAGAAAATATAGATAGATAATTTTTATTATGATGAGAGCATCAATATTTAAATTAGTGAATAGCTACATTTGAACTTTTGAAATAGAATCTAGGATTTATTTCTGATTAAGGAGCTGATCGAAATGTTTCCCTTATATCCAAAAAGGGAAAGAGAGGAGAGTTCCTTACTTAAAAGCTGGATGTTTCATAAGAATTTCAAGCCTCCCAAAATGCTTTCTTACAGCAAAAAAAACTAATATTTTTTCTTGTATTCTTAGATTTTCTTAGCAATATATTTATAGTTGGAGCTTTACTTGGACAAATGTTTTTAATTCTAAAATTAATGTGCTGGGGGAGTAGGCAATTTGAAAAATACAGTTAAAACAAACAAAACAATTAAACTACTACCAAATAATAAAAAATATGCATACTAGCTTTACTATTTTAAAAACACTTACTTATAATATATATTGTTCTATTTTGGATTAACATTTTATTCTGGGCATTTTTTTATTAAATGGTATTCAAAAATATTCCTTTAATAAGCAAGTAATAATTTAGTTTATGGATGTTAGTAATTTATTTTGTTTTTTAACATTTCTATTTTTTCCAATGTTTGACAACTTTAAGTGCCAATTTGACCATATTTGTACTTATTTCTATTGAATATGTTTCTAGAGGGGGATTAATGGATAAAGGAGAGCACACATTTTAAAGGTTCTTGATGTATACTGTGAAAATTCTTTCCAAAATGGACATACCTGTCCCTTGTCAGTTGTATGATAACACCCTTTTCATCACATTGAGTATTTATTCATTTTATAATTAGATATATGACTAGTCATATCTAATTATTTTCATTTTGTTTTGCTTTCTTAGTCATGTATTTCTTAAAATTGCTTTATTTATTTTTTTAAGAGACTGGGTCTCGCTCTGTCACCCAGAGTGCAGTGCAGTGGCACAATCGTAGTTCACTGCAGCCTAAAGGCGACCCACGACGCTAGTCTTTTTTTTTTTTTTTTTTTTTGAGACAGTGTCACTCTGTAACCCAGGTGGAATTTTTTTTTTCTCCCATTTTTTTAGAGATGAAATCTTCCTGTGTTCACTAGGCTGGTCCTCAACTTGCCTTAAGCCATCCTCCCACCTCAGCCTCCTGAGTAGCTGGGATTACAGGTGTGAACCATGATGCGCAGTGTTAAAATTCTATTTCTTTTGCTTATTTTTTTTAACTTTTCCATTCATTTAACATGTAAAAATAAATTAGATTAAGTTGATGTTTTGAAGCCTCAAAGTTTTGTAACATTATTCTTATCCTAATTATTATTTTTATGACAAATAACTATGTTTAAAATCATGAAACATTGCTCTATAGCCTTTAATGAGCACTTATAATGTTTATGAGAGTGTTTATCCAGTATCTACCATGACGATTTTGAAGAAAGTAAAAATAAAATAAAATATAGAACTTACATTTATCATTTAAATTGAGAAATTATTAGCATTTAATGAGTAACAAGAAAAATTATTATCCTCATATGTTAAATAAAATTCTGAAATGATCAACCATATGAATTTTAATGAAAGTTACGGAAATTAGACCTAGTGGTAGTCCAACTTAAATCATTCTATTATATTCACGTGTTATTCTCTACCCACCATAGCCATTATGCTCTCTTTGGTGTAGCTTCCCAGCCTTTTCTGGTCACTGAATAGTTCCTTATACCAGTTACTTGAGCAGAAACTTGGGAAGAATTTTTCTGCTTAATAACTTAGCTGAGACTAGAATAGAGAATGTTTAAATGAAAACATGCCTAGTAGGCAAGACATTGCTGATTGGGGGGAATTTTTTTTAATTTTTTATTTTTAATTATTATGGGTACATAATA